>NW_006408686.1:6783486-6785748 GCF_000296735.1 Chrysochloris asiatica
GAACCGCTGACCTTAAGGTTCGCAGCCCGATTCGTAACCACTACGCTACCAATGGGATAAATACCCTAATTGTTGTTGCTGCTAAGTGCCATGGAATCAGTTCTGATTCGCAGCGAACCTGTCAAAGGAGCAGTTGGTGGGTTTGAACTGAGACCTTGTGGTTCGCAGTCCAGTGCTGATCCTACAGCGCCACATCAGGAGTCCAGAAACACCCTAATGCACTAAGATAAGTCAAAATGTATTGCTATTAGCGTTCCAATTCCTAATACATGCACAGGCTTATTCCACATAAAATGTGTCTTAGCATCTCTCTGTGGTCAGTATACACTTGGTGTTGTTGTTAAGTGCCGTCGAGTCAGTTCTGATTCACAGCAGCCCTGTGTAGGTTTCTGGCGAGTGGTTCCAATTGTTGACCTTGTGGTTGAAACTGATCTTACGGTCGGTCCAGTGCTTATCCTACAGCATCACACCAGACCTCTCATTTGTCATTTATTGTTAAGTGCTGTCAAGTTGGTTCCAACTCACAGTGACCCTGCATAGGGTTTCCAAGAAGCATCTAGTGAGTTTGAACCACCGACCTTGTGGTTCAAAACAACCTTGTGGTTCAAGCCAATCTTGTGATTCGGTGCTTATCCTATAGTGCCACAGCCAACAATACTTTTTGTGTCAATTTTGAGGTCAGGGCTAATATCAAATTTTTAACAAAACTCGAGCAGGCATCTTCCCAAATCACTGAAACTGCAACAAGTTTATGGGAATACTGATGCACATAAGATGGTTGTTGTTGTTATGTGCCGTGGAGTTGGTTCCGACTCATAGCAACCCTGCACAAGGTTTCCGAGGCTGTAAATCCTTACAGGAGCAGAAAGCCTCATCTTTCTCCCGCGGAACAGCTGGTAGTTTTGAACTGCTGACCCTAAGGTTCACAGCCCAATTCATAACCACTACGCTACCAGAGCTCCTTGATGCACAAAAGATGGATAAAGCATTATAAAGAAGGTTAGGAAGATACATCAAGGATGAGCCAAGAACGAAAAGACCATCAGCCTCAGTGTGGCTCAGGTCCAGAAACAAGTGGAAGAAACACCGCTGATGGGCAGCCACTGACGTCGGGATCTCATAGAACTCAGCATTTTCAATTTTAAGTGAACATCTTGGCCTCAGCTTGCTTTCTGCTCAATGGGTACCAAAAGTATTGCACTGAGATCAGTGAACTCTGAGAGCTGGTCTTTCCATCAGTCTTTTAAGTAAGATCAAAACAAATGAAGATTTCATGAAATGAACTTTAAACAGGGACGAGTCTTGGATTTACCAATAGGATCCATAGAACAAGGCCCAATCAAAACAGTGGGGCTCTGCTGGGCCAGTTAAATTCAAAGCAGAGAGGTCAGCTCAGAAGGTTACGATGACTGTTTTGCAGGATTCCCAAGGTGTAATATTGATAGATTTTCATGCAGGACACAGGACTATCATGAGGGTTTATTAAGAGGAAGCTTTAAGAAAACGGGAAACTGCACTGGTAAGAAAAAGGTCAGTAAAGTTTCACTGAGGAATTCTTTTTCATCACAACAACCATCTTCAAGTGTAGCAAGGGCTGTCCTATGAGAATTTTAACAGGAAACCTTACCCTATCCACCCTACAGCCCTGAACTTGCTTCTTCAGACTAGGTTTTGTTCTCAAAATTCAAAGAACATTGAAACAGAACACGGATTTAAGTCCTTCAAAAATGCCCCTTTGATAGGATATAAGTCGTAGAAGACAGAATTCTTTGGAGAAGGGTTTGTTGTTGTTGTTGAGTGCCGTTGGGTCAGTTCCGACCCATAGCGACCCTGTACAGGGTTAGAGAGATGGAAACATTGCCTTCAGAAGTGGACAGACCTAGATAAAGGAGATGTCAAGAAAGCTTCACATTTTGATATTTTTGTCTAACAAAGGTTTCTAGGTTTTATAGCAATACTTTCTGACTTACCCCATATTGATGAAGCTATGGACAAAGATCAGGACTGTAGGAATGCAGATAAAGAGAAGGACACCATATTTCACTAGGAGATACCAACACAATGTTGAGGACTAACAGGTTAGAAGAGATAACCAGAAGTATAGCCTCAAGTCAACAGATGATCCAAATCAACTCTATCCTCACTTCTCACGTTATTCTTCTGGTGTGTCACATGATTCGACATGCCTGAAGTGATGTGACTCCTTATCTTCACTCAGGGTAAGACAATGTCTAATTACCACGTAGTTAAAGACCTTGGAGT
>NW_006408686.1:6785848-6787809 GCF_000296735.1 Chrysochloris asiatica
TAACCACTACGCTACCAGAGCTCCTTGATGCACAAAAGATGGATAAAGCATTATAAAGAAGGTTAGGAAGATACATCAAGGATGAGCCAAGAACGAAAAGACCATCAGCCTCAGTGTGGCTCAGGTCCAGAAACAAGTGGAAGAAACACCGCTGATGGGCAGCCACTGACGTCGGGATCTCATAGAACTCAGCATTTTCAATTTTAAGTGAACATCTTGGCCTCAGCTTGCTTTCTGCTCAATGGGTACCAAAAGTATTGCACTGAGATCAGTGAACTCTGAGAGCTGGTCTTTCCATCAGTCTTTTAAGTAAGATCAAAACAAATGAAGATTTCATGAAATGAACTTTAAACAGGGACGAGTCTTGGATTTACCAATAGGATCCATAGAACAAGGCCCAATCAAAACAGTGGGGCTCTGCTGGGCCAGTTAAATTCAAAGCAGAGAGGTCAGCTCAGAAGGTTACGATGACTGTTTTGCAGGATTCCCAAGGTGTAATATTGATAGATTTTCATGCAGGACACAGGACTATCATGAGGGTTTATTAAGAGGAAGCTTTAAGAAAACGGGAAACTGCACTGGTAAGAAAAAGGTCAGTAAAGTTTCACTGAGGAATTCTTTTTCATCACAACAACCATCTTCAAGTGTAGCAAGGGCTGTCCTATGAGAATTTTAACAGGAAACCTTACCCTATCCACCCTACAGCCCTGAACTTGCTTCTTCAGACTAGGTTTTGTTCTCAAAATTCAAAGAACATTGAAACAGAACACGGATTTAAGTCCTTCAAAAATGCCCCTTTGATAGGATATAAGTCGTAGAAGACAGAATTCTTTGGAGAAGGGTTTGTTGTTGTTGTTGAGTGCCGTTGGGTCAGTTCCGACCCATAGCGACCCTGTACAGGGTTAGAGAGATGGAAACATTGCCTTCAGAAGTGGACAGACCTAGATAAAGGAGATGTCAAGAAAGCTTCACATTTTGATATTTTTGTCTAACAAAGGTTTCTAGGTTTTATAGCAATACTTTCTGACTTACCCCATATTGATGAAGCTATGGACAAAGATCAGGACTGTAGGAATGCAGATAAAGAGAAGGACACCATATTTCACTAGGAGATACCAACACAATGTTGAGGACTAACAGGTTAGAAGAGATAACCAGAAGTATAGCCTCAAGTCAACAGATGATCCAAATCAACTCTATCCTCACTTCTCACGTTATTCTTCTGGTGTGTCACATGATTCGACATGCCTGAAGTGATGTGACTCCTTATCTTCACTCAGGGTAAGACAATGTCTAATTACCACGTAGTTAAAGACCTTGGAGTCCTGGTGGGGCGCTGTGGGCTAATGTGTCAGACTGCAAAATCTGTGGTTCAAGCTCACCAGCTGCTCCTTGGAAACAGGGTCGTTATGGGTTGGAATCCACTCGATGGCACTCAACAACAACAAAGACCCTGCAAGAAGACACAATCACGAAGGTGACAAGACAAAGAAAACTATGATTTGGTTACACACCTGTACTGCTAGTGGCAGTTCCCCAAGGAATGAGAGAATCACTCTTATGGGGGTGGGGTGGGGTTGGAGATATTGAATACCAGGGAGGTATCAGAAGCTGTTTTAATTCTATCATAATGCATTACAAAGTGGAAACAGACACATTTTTCATCACCAGCCTTCTTTCAAGGTGATCTACATATACATCTGTTCTGGGTTAGTTGGAAGCGTTTTAAGGCACCCTTGTGGCACAGTGGTTAGATTCCAAAGCACTCAGCTGCTAAATGAAAAAGTCAATGGTTCAAAACCCACCAGCTGATCCACAGAAGAAAGAGGTGGCAGTTTGTACCCATAAACCCTCCAGCTGTCCCACAGGAGAAAGAGGTGGCAGTTTGTACCCATAAACCCTCCAGCTGTCCCATAGGAGAAAGAGGTGGCAGTTTGTACCCATAAACCCTCCAGCTGTCC
>NW_006408686.1:6787909-6795759 GCF_000296735.1 Chrysochloris asiatica
AGGAGAAAGAGGTGGCAGTTTGTACCCATAAACCCTCCAGCTGTCCCATAGGAGAAAGAGGTGGCAGTTTGTACCCATAAACCCTCCAGCTGTCCCACAGGAGAAAGAGGTGACAGTTTGTACCCATAAACCCTCTGTCCTACATGGTTGCAAGAGTCTGAATCAGCTTGATGGCAACAGGTTTTGGGGTCTGGAGAGGTTCTACATACCTGAGTGCTGCTGCCAGGACAGAAAGCTACTAACTACCCATATCCTCTAGACGTGGACGTCTGAAGTTGTTGTCATTAGGGCGAGCCATTTAGAAACTTGAAAGTAATACCCGAGTACTGACGAGAAAAGAACATTTACCGTGACAAGGCCAACTGAAAGGACAGGGTTCATAACATCGTGGGAGTTTGAGAAAGTCCCCTAGACCAGACTTTATAGTCTAGAAATGGTAGTGCAGACCACCACTCCTACTCACTGTCACTTCATATTCATCACTGAGACAAGACTCTAAATTACACCCTTACCTAAACCTGCAACTAGGGTCTCACCAGGCCATCTGAGTAAACTGGAGGAAAACAAGGTGATTCAAACAAAGCTTTTCATGGAACTGTCTACTGTTCATTCACAGCCAGAACTTCTTCAGCTTTGGGAATCACGGACCATTGTCAGAAAGTGGTGAAAGCTAATGGGTCCTTCTATCTTTCTATTTTGTTTTTCATTATCTCCTGCTAACCCCCTGCCACTCAGGAGCCCTGGTAGACAGTTTTGGGTGTTTTTTTTTTTTTCCTTAACCACTCCCCTCCCCCTGAAATGAAAATGTAACTCCCTAGACATACTGTGTAGTCATTTATGTACTGTGAGTCTTTGAAAGGCTACCAACCACTGTAATATGTAATTTTTTATTTTGCCTTACCAAGAACCTATTATTACTCCATTGAGAACATGCCGTAGCCTCTAAATGACAACCCCTGGACCAACGTATCTGCACAAAAACACCACAGGTGAACTCAGGGACTTCAATGTTAAGGGACTTCTGAATCCAGAGACCCAGGTTAAGAGTCACAGTGAGATCCGTCTCAAATACTTGCATGTAAACCAACCCGAAATGCTGTGTGCGTCTGTGCTCCTTTCTAAAATGGCCTTCAACAATGATAAGCGGATGTCAAGGTAACTAAACCGAGAGGCCCTGACCTCAGTATCCATGCTCCGGCATTCCTTCCCTGGCAGCTTACAAGGAGCGCTTGTCCCAAACATGTGAGATGATACACCTCTGACCAGGATGGAATAATGACATCTGTCAGCCACATACCAATGCTTCTGGGGTCATCTGGGAATTCAGCAGCAGACACAAGACCAGGGGCCTGGGCTGCCTGGGCTTAGTGAAGCCACTTCAAGGCGACTCCCCAGACATGGTCTTCCGTGTCAGTCTCAGGACACGACAAACAGGCCTGGTTTCCTGTTCATCTGCCTGAAGACAGGCTGGAGTGTTGCAAATGACCTTGAAAGCAAGTAAAGTGAGAAACAAGTGGGTGCGAGGAGGTGGGGAGTCAAAGTGGAGATGTCTGCTTTCTCCTTCACAGGCTAAGCTGAGCTCTCCAGTGCTGACCAGGACAAAGGACTGTTTCTGGTGGGAAGAGGTTACACTCCCTCAGTGGACTGAAAAACCAGGACCGCATTCTGAAATGTCCAAGGTTTGGACCCACCAGCTGTTCCATGGGAAAAACTTGTGGCAGTTTGCCCCCATAAAGACTTATAGCCTTAGAAATCCTATGGGAATACCACTCTATCATATAGGGTTGCCATGAATGGGAACCAACTTGAATTTTTAAAGTATGCAATCATGATCAATACACAGCCAGAACATTTAGTTCCTCTTAAGAATACCAAAAACTGATTCCTGTCACGCTCTAATCGGAACTAGGTTCTCCCCTGAGAACGGTTTTCTCCAGGAGCCCTTCCAAGTGCCTCTCCTTGACCCTGTCCCCCTCCACTGACCCCCAAGCCCCTGCTCTCATGTCAGAGTCAAACGTCCACCAGGCATCCTGCACCTCACTTCTCCATACTTTGGTCCCCTGCTATCAAGCTGTGGTTGTTGCTATCAAGTGACATCGACTCAGCAGCCCTGTATAGGGTTTCCAAGGAGTGGCTGATGGATTTGAACTGTCAACCTTGTGGTTCGCAGTCCAGTGCTGATCCTGAAGTGACACACCAGGACTCTGCTATCCAGTTATCCTAATTCTTAGCCATTTCCATGCCCGGGTAGATGATTCGTCCATTATCCATTCTCCTCTCTAGTGATCTTGTCCTTCCCTCCCAAGGCACATACTTTGTCTCAGCTGCTCGCCTTTTCAGTCTCAATTTCATGAATTTCTCTCTCTGCCCATCACCTCTTCTCTTCCTAATTTGCTCCAACAATCAATCCACTGGCCCTACCGCCTTTCTAGGGCTCCCTCATCTCCATGAAGTCTTCACACAGAAGAAAATCCACTATCAACCAATATAACCTCTCCCTTACAGAGCCATGACCAGCGAGTCAATTCCAGCCCATCCAGGGTTCCTGAGACTGTAAATCTTTGCAGGTACAGCCTACTTTATCTTTCTCTTACAGGGTGGCTTATGGGTTTGAACCGCCAACGTTGTGATTAGTGCCCCAATGCCTAACCCGCAGCACTAGCAGGGCGCTGCAGGAGAAAGTTGAAGTAATCTGCCCCCGTAAAGACTTACAGCCTCAGAAACCCCAGAGAGAAGTTCTACTCTGTTATGAGTCAGAATTCACTCAAGGGCAGTGGATTTGGTTTCTTTGAGGGGACTTACATAATCTCTCTGGAGTCTTGGTGGGGTGCTGTAGGATAAGCACTGGAGAGCCTTGCTAACCATGAAGTAGGTGGTTCAAACCCACCAGCTATTCCTAGGAAACCCTATAGAACTGACTCCATAGCACTCCCCTTCCCCACCACACTCATCCGGTAGGACCTGTGCAGCTAAGCTACATGTGACTGGACAAACACTGCTTTGGGCAGCTAGCCTTACCTCCAACTTCCTGAGGAAGCCAAAGCCATTCTGCACAGTTGTCTCTGCGGCAGCAGCTGGCCTTGAGTGAGCATTATTATCTGTGGCCTGGCTTGCTCAGCACCCCAGTTTGGGTTAGGAATCAAACACCACAGATGAGTTCAGAGTAAGCCTAAGACCCAGGTAAAAGCCAAGTAACAACAGGGTACATCCCCAACAAAAATCACCCTCTGAAAAGATACAGGAAGGCTGGCCAACTCTGGTTCCCATGGCAAGAATGGACCAGTGCTACATTCCTGATCCTTAGAACGGAATCTCTCCTCATTGGGCCTAAACATTCACATTAGCTCATCTTTTGCTTCCTGCCTTGGGCATGGGGAGATTAGCCAGTCTCCGGAAGTCGCTACAGCTGATGACTTGGTGCACACCCAGCCTGCTTTCTCTCTCTCCTCCCAGTATGCGGGCAGATGGAGCCCTCCACCATCTGGCTCCTGCCTTCTTCTCCCGCCTCACATCCTCCTCCAGTTCTCCCTTCCCTCCCCCTCCTGCTACGTTGGCTGCCTTTTCTTTGAATACATGGAGCTCACTTTTTGTCTTTATATTCCATTATCCAACTGGAAGGAACCTGAGTGGACAAGCGGTTTGCAATCAGCTGATAAACCTACAGGCTGAGTTTAAACTCAGCTAGTGATTTCAGAAGAAAAGGCCCGGTGCACTGCTTACAGCTTTGCATTGATAAAGGAGCTCTGGTGGCATAGTGGGTTACAGGTTGGGCTGCCAAATGCAAACCAACTGGTCCAAGGTCAGCTCTGTGGAAGAAAGATGAGGCTTTCTGCTCTTATAAAGATTGACAGGGTTGCTGTGAGCCAGAACCGACTTGATAGCACACAACAACATTAGTAACATGTACTACATAAAAATGTTGCAGTGTGTAATTTGCTGATGTTATCACTCTTAGATGTTCAATGGCAGATGTTCAAGGTTATAATTTATAAAGATCCTGATGAGAAAAGAACATTTACAATGACAAGTTTAACTGAAATTACAAGGCTCATAAAATCTTGGGAGTTTGAGAGCGAAACTACCCTATACCAGTGTTTCTATTTCATAAACTGTCAGAACAAAAGTCCAAACCACCACTCCTACCCAATGTCACTTCATAGTCATCACTGAGACAGGACTCTAAATTACACCCTTACCTAAACCCCGTAACTAGAATCACAACAATCCATCTGAGTAAACTGGAAGAAAACAAATGTTTCAAAGTCTTTCATGGAACTGTCTGCTATTAACTCAGTCAGAGTTTCTTAAACTTTCTGAATCACGGACCATTGTCACAAAATGAAAGCTAATTGGTCTGATAATAAAAGGCAATAATAATGAAAATGCTTTTTGTTTTTTATTTTGTTGTTGTTGTTTTTTTTTAAAAAAGAGGTATTTGACTTACATCAGTACCAACTTATGATGGAATTGTCGGGACGCAACCCCACCCTAATTCAGGGGCTACGGGTATAGAATCACAAAAATTTATACACAGACATCAAGGGTACAGCCCCAAAACCTCATAGGCAGTTCTACTCTAGCACACAGGGTGACCAGGAGTCAGGGGCTGACTGAATGGCAGCAGCTCACCAACACCCCCAACCTAACACCCTAACACCGGCGCCAAGAACTTTGTGTGGCCGCCGCCTCAGTCCAGAAGCCTCCCCTGACCACCTTGAGCCTCATCTCAATCCCTTTCTTACATCATTCTGTTCCTGTCTTTCACCCTGTTCATTAATTCCTAGCAATTTGATCGGGTGGCAAGTGCTCTATACTTAGCTGCTTACTCACAATCTCTCCCACTAGAATTTAAGCTTCTGAGAGTGCAGGGACCTGCTTGTCCGAAGCACAAATACATCACCAGTTCAGAGACCTACAGCAAGGGGTTCAAGGCGTTCTGTTGAATGAATTCTTCTACCAAGAGAGCTCTTTTCCAAGTCCTCTTGAGCTTTTGTGAAGCAGTTAGAGTTAACACAATGCTCGTTCAAAAACCCTTATAATGTAAAGATTAAGTCAGACGTTGCGCTCACCAAGCTCATTTCTAGGGCCTGGTCCAATGAACCAGAAATCTGGTGTGGTGCTGTAGGATAAGCACTGGGCTGTTAGCCAAAAGGTTGGCGATTTAAACCCACCAGCCACTCCTTGGAAAGCCTATACAGGATGGCTATGAGTTGGAAGTGAACTCCACGGCACTTAACAAGAGTCTAATGAACCAAACCCCAGCGTCTCAATCATAGTACTCTCTTATGCCAAGGCGGCCCCACCCTTACACCCTGGCATTTTTCTTCCCTCCAGCACTTTCTCTTCTTTGCTTTTCCTTCCTTTGGGTACCACGGCGGAAAATCTTGGGTATATATATACTTTACATGAGATTAAACTGTTTCTTGTGGAGTCCCGGTGTGGCGCTGTGGGTTAATGCGCCAGACAGCAAAGCCGTTTGAACTGCAAGGCCGGCGGTTCAAGCTCACCAGTTGCACGTCGGAAACCCTATACAGGGTCGCTATGGGTCGGAACCGACTCGACGGCACTTATCAACAACAAACTATTTCTTGGAGTCATAGTGTGGCAATGTGGGTTAATGCGTTGGACTGCAAAGTCGGTTTGAACCACACATGCAATTAAATTCAACAGGCACCCTCTTCGGACTGGTCTCCCTGAGCCACCCTTGCGCCAGGGAACTTTCCTCTGCCAGCAAGAGGCTGGACTTCGGTTGTACTTTTCTCACTTGGTCAATATCCTAGTCTCTTCCCTTAAATATCTTAAAGATTATTTCCAACGCTCGGCCTCACTCTCAAGGGCTCTCAAAAAAACCTCTTCTCAAAGTTCAATCACCAGAGTTGGCGCCACACACTGTAGAACCTCACCAAGTCTCCCCCAACGCCCTCCCCGCTCAGACCTAGCCCGGGACCCCGCGAATCTCACTGTGGGTCACCCACTCCTTCGAGACACCCGCCCGGGACCTCACCGTGGACGCCACCTTCTTCGTCGGCTGCCTCAGTACGGAAGAGGAACAGTGATGCCAGCAGGACAAGGAGCACCAGGCACCGCCTCGGCCCACACAGCTGCGCCATGTCGGGCTCCACCTGGCTGTCCCAGCGATTCCTCGAGCCGCCGGCTGTTGGGGGGGAGGGGGGATTGTCTCTGATCAGGTGCGGAAAGACCCTGGCCGCACACGCGCTGTTCAGGTATGGGCGCTCCCCCCAGAGGGTCCGCGAGGTGCCGAAGGCTCCGGGAAATCCCTTGCTCAGACCCTCCGCCTTCTCCGCCCCGCTCTGGTGGCACTCACCCCTCTCGCCTCCCGACTACCCTGAGACTCTCCTACCAACCTGCCTTGGCCACACGTCCGAAACGCTCGATGGGCGCCAGAACCAATGGCGGACGCCTTGGAGCAGTTACGAACGGTGGCTGACCGAGGAGGAGGCGGGACGCACCTGACGAGGCGGACCGTGAAAGGCGCAGGCGCAGAGGACAGGCACCTGAGCGGCCGCTTCCCCGCCCTCGCGCACCTGGGCCCCGCCCCTGTCGCCAGAGGGGGCGGAGCTTGTGTTGCGTAGGACCAGGGCGGGGCCTGCGCTGCGTTTGACCGGCCCGAGTGGGAGGTGAGAAGTAGGGGAGCTGCTGGTCTTCTGCTGCCCTTGCGCGTGCCCTTGGCGGTGGCGATGCCGTCGATCGCCTTCGCTCTTGAGCTGGTGGGAGGAGGGGGCGTCAGACGCACTTCCTGAGAGCCTGTGGTCATCTGCCCGCCTCACCTCAGCCTTCCCGATTTCAACTTCCCAGTTTCAACTCGGGGGCGCTGTGCTGGAAGACGCAGCGACCACGCCAGACTAGTGTTAGTGTCACCAGACGGGATCACAGTAGTGATGGCAGTGATGAGGGCTGTGGTGGGGGAACCACAGGCAGAGTGAACAGACGCTGAGCTAGGGAAAGATCAGAACAAACTGGGAGCCTGAGAACGGGCCAGAGAGCTTTCTGAGGTGTCTGACCCATGAAAGAGACACTCAGACCTTGCCTCCAGGACTCCCAGAACCGGGCAGCTGCCTTCGAGCTGATCGCTATCCATAGTGACCCTACAGAACAAACAGATTTGCCCCGTCGGGTTTCCACTCTCTAAGATAAGCACAGGACTACTAACCAAAAGATCGATGGTTCAAACCCACTATCTTCTTCTTGGAAACTATACTAGGTCGCTATGAGTCGGAACCTACTCGGCGACACTTGACAACATCAAAAATCCTTATGAACGCTGGTGGCACTGTAGGATAAGCACTGGATTGCTAACAAGGCTAACTAGATCAGCGGTTCGAGCCTACCAACTTCTCAGTGGGAGAAATGAGACTTTCTTCGCCCATAAAGATTTACAGCCTTGGAGATCCTATTGTTGTCAAGTGCCCTTGAGTCTATTGTGATGTATAGTGACCCTGTATAGGGCTTCTGTGGAACAGCTTGTAGGTTTGAACCCACAGTGTCACGATTCAGAACAACAGAACAAAATACTACCCACTTCTGCCATTCTCATAACTGATATGTTTGAGCTCACTGCTGCTGCCACTGTGTCAAGCCATCTTGTTATCCAACTTCACATGTGTATGTTGTTAAATGCCATTGAGTCACTTACCTGCATAGGGTTTCCAAGCAGCATCTGGTGGGTTTGAACCACTGACCTTTAGGTTAGCAGACCAGTGCTTATTCTACAGTACCACACCAGGTGATTGCACCTTGGTCCTCAAACTAATATCTTTGCTCTTTAGCATTTTAAAGAAGCCTTTTGCAGCAGATTTGCCTAATGCAATACATTGTTTTATTTCTTGACT
>NW_006408686.1:6796419-6797880 GCF_000296735.1 Chrysochloris asiatica
TTGATTGAAAGCAGAGAATACCAGAAAGATGTTTACCTGTGTTTTATTGATTATGCAAAGGTTTAGACTGCGGATTATAACAAAATATGGGAATTCAAGAACACATTATTGTGTGAGTTCACAAACTATACACAGACCAAGAGACAATCGTCCAAGCAGAACAAGGGGATACTGTGCAATTTAAAACCAGAAAAGGTTGTATCCTTTCACTGGATTTATTTAATTTGTATGCTGAGCAAGTAATCCAAGAAGCTGAACCATATGAGGGAGCTTCAAAAAGTTCATGGAAAAAATGGGATTAAAAGAGAACAGTGAAGGAGGCTTTCTGTGGAGCTTCTGCATTACGTACGACCATAGGTGGAATCCTGAGCCACATCCAGAATCTTCTGAGGTGGGAAATTTCTACATGAAAGGACAAGCATACCAGCCAGGAGTGAAGCGGCTAGAAGAATAGAAGATACTTCTTGAAAGAAAGACCGACAGGAAAAATACAAAACAATAACGGCAGTCCGACTGACTGCTACAAGAACAAGCAAGTTACTCGTCCAGGAGACAACAAGGCAAGTGGTCGGGTCCCTTCAGGGTAAACCCCCTTCCAAGACTAAGACTCAATGGGAATACACGAGCAGACATGCACTCTGACTGGTGAGATGTTGGTCACCGATAAGGGGAAGTGAGGGAAAAACAGCAATGAAGCTGTGAGCTAAGCCCTACCACATTCAATGGACTCCTGTGAACCCGGGTGGAGACCTGGTTGGCCAGCAGTGTGGTGAGACCTGGGCCCAGAGTCAATGACATAGCCACAGAGGACTAGAGTGGAGAGTGCAGCATCCAGCTGATAAGAAGTGAGGGCATATGCACAAGAACACCCACACTTGCAGACAATACCAACTTGATCTGGCTTCAATGGCTGGATGATCAGAACTCAACTAGAAAGAGGAAAAAAAGAGTAATCTCATATAATTTGATGAACTTGACCTATACCTATAGATGCAGTAGCTCAAAAGAGGGAACAAATCTTTACAGCGAGGATCATTCCCACCCCATCGGTACACAGGGTAGACACGGATGGGCAACTTGGACATTGGCTACCCAAAATGGCCTATAAAGGCAAGAAGTGACTGGCTTACAAGCTTTCAAGAGGGAACCTAGATCCAAAGGGTACAGAAGAAGGTAGAATCTCCACTGAGTAGTATCTAATCTGTCTGGGCAGTGCTGATGAAAGGAGATGGGGATGGCACTCATGTGGCATCATAGTGAATAATTTTTATCAGTTCTGACTGTGAGGGTTGGGAATGTAAATGTAAATATTTTGCAGCCAAAGGAGGGGAGTGGTTGACTTTGCAGCCCAGGAGCAGAGGTCCCTGGGACCATTAAGGGAGGAGAGCAGAAAGCGGAACCCTACCTAGAGAAGGAGTGATCCCAGAGATGGAAGCAGAGACATTGTGTGCTGACGACCAG
>NW_006408686.1:6804575-6822612 GCF_000296735.1 Chrysochloris asiatica
AGCTGCTCCTCAGAAATCCTATACAGGGGTCACTGTGAGTCAGAACCAATTCAATGACACTAAACAACAGGAATTCTTCACATGTTTACAGGATATGAATCTTCCCTGATCATTCTAGCTAAAATTTCAACACCAACCTCACTCAATGTGAGAATGGCATGACGGCATCTGACTTCCTCTAACATCATAACGGGGCAAGGAGAATCATGATCAAGAGCCCAAAGCTGATTCCTCTGAGGCAGAAGCTAGACACACTTCCACCCTCCCACCTTTTTACCACTTCTGACATCCGCCGTCCCACGGCACTGTCTACGTCTCTACTGGGTTCAATAATTAATTGCAATGGTTACACGGAACTCAGAGACCACATACTCAGAATTATGGGGTTTTGAAGGGAAGTAACAAGCTAGAACTCAGCATGGGGATGGACTCAGAAGTAACGTCAGAATACAGTTCTTAATCAGAAGTGTTTCTCATCGTCCTGTGCCCCACGGCCTTCTTGGACAAGTATTATAGTTGTTAACTCCTGCTGGCATGTCCCACCTCTGCTGTCTCCCTCAGATGTCCTAGTTCCTGTCATCTTGCCCTGTTCTCATATCACTCTTGCTACTCGAACACCATCATGTCTTGCTGTCCTCCATGTTACACCTCCTCCTTTCTCTCCCCCACCCCTACCTCCCTCACAGCCTAGCGGAATGGCAAAACTGACCAATCCCCTCGTTAGGTTCAGTATACCTTAATTGTATCTCCCATGGCTCAAATTCACCAGCTGCTCCTCAGAAACCCTATAAAGAGGGTCACCATGAGTCGGAGCCCACTTGAGGGCACTTAACAGCAACAACCACCCCCACAAAGATACCATGCACACATTAATAGCATGCTATCCAACCCCCTTGGTGGGCCACAAATACCTCATTTGAATAGTCCCACAAAGTCATTTGGTGGGAGTTAGTACAAGATGCTGTGGTGTGGCGCTCTGTGTGGGTTAATGCACTGGACTGCAGTGTTGGTTTGAACTTCAAGGTCAGTGGTTCAAGCTCACCAGCTGCTCCTCAGAAACTGTATACAGGGTAGCTTTAGGTCGGAACTGATTCCATGGTACTTAACAACAAAGATTATAACTAAAAGAACCCTATGAGAACTATCCTATTGTCTTTCAATTCCATTTTTCCATGAACTTTTTGAAGGCCCCTTGTATTAATTGATTCATTGCACTGAACATCAGCTTTTCCCCTCCTGTCTTATGTTTCTTCACAGAATTTACTGTGTTCTGGAGTCCTGATGTGGCGCTGTGAGTTAACGCGCCAGAGAGCAAAGCCGTTTGAACTGCAAGGTTGGCGGTTCAAGCTCATCAGCTGCTCCTCGGAAACCCTATACAGGGTCTCTATGGGTCAGAAATGACTCAACAACAACAACAACAAAAACAACAAACTCTAGAACGATTTATTCATTATGTTTATTGTCTACCCTCACCACAAGATTATCAACTCCCTGAGACTAAGCCTGTTCTGTTTACTACTAATCCATGGTGCCTAGCACACAGCAAACACTAACTACATATCCGCTGCATTGATTGGGTGATTGAATGAGCGAGTGAATACATGGATGGAGGAACCACTGAATGAATGAAAGAACCAACAAACGAAGTTCAGAGTATTCTGGCTGGTACTTGCCTTGCTACCAAGGCGCCAGACGCTGTGGCCACCAGAGGGCGTGGGCAGGCCTGGTCCCCAAGAGCCCGTCCCAGGACCCGCCCCCCATCCAGGACCCCGGAGCCCCAGATGCTGGAATCGGGCCTGGGGTTCTCAGACTCCGCTTCTACCTGAACTGTGCACCACCGCAGGCTCTTAGTAGCGCAGCGCCCCGTCCAGCACGGCAGGCGGGGAAACTGAGGTCCACGCGCCAGGGGCGGGGCCAGCCCCGCGGAGAGTGCGAGCCCCCGCCCCCGCCCGGCCCCGCCCCGCCCCGGCCCGTAAGAGGCCCCTTGGGCTCGGGGCGAAGGCACACTACGCTACGCGGGGATGGCAGCTCAGCGGCTGGGCAAGCGGGTGCTGAGCAAGCTCCAGGCTCCGTCGCGGGCCCGCGGGCCGGGGGGCAGCCCCGGGGGGCTGCAGAAACGCCACGCTCGGGTCACCGTCAAGTATGATCGGCGGGAGCTGCAGCGGCGGCTGGACGTGGAGAAGTGGATCGACGGGCGCTTAGAGGAGCTGTACCGCGGCAGGGTGAGGAGAGGCAGGAGTTTGGGGTGGGGGGCGGTGGGGAGTGGTCCTAGACTAACCCACCCCTGGCTTCTACCCTTACACTCTTGGGAGTCTCTAGGCACATGTCACTGGTGCACATTCAGCCTCATCCACACAAGAGAACACGCACATTGGCCTGGCCGTGTACACTCGATGGCATTCTGCTTGGGGACAGAGAAATGTACACACGGTTGGGTCTCCAGAGATGTGTCTAGACATTTCAAGGGCCAGTAGTTTAGCCGATGGGGTCAAGGAGGCAAGATTGAGAAACCCGAGCGGCCATATCTGGAGAAAGTGTGGGGGAGGGGACATGTCTTAAAGCCAAACATAGACATAGTGGCAGTGGGGAGACACACAGCAAAGGAAGTAATTGTATTGCATACACAGATGTGCACAAGGACAGAAGCTATAGCTTCTCACAACTCACAGACACAACAGAAGCACCATCCATACACAGACACACAAAGACACAAGCGATGGTTGTCACTCACAGATTAACATATGTTACAGCCACAGCCAACTAGGGACACAAAAGCCCAGACCACAGCTCTACCAAGATACACAACCCAATAACAACACTCATACACATCGTGACTCAAGTGACAGTTATTCACAGATATATAGCTGCACACACAGACAAAACAATACAAGCTACCATAAATTCTTCGGACACACCGTAACTCAAATTACAAGCATCCAGAATCTTCCAAAGGCTTAGACTATGACCATACATAATCCCAACAACAGATGCTACATCCACTCATACACACGAAACGATTAGACATAAAACTACATAAACTATGGTAGTGGTGGTTATGCACTGTGGAGTCCGTTCCAACTCATAGCGACCCTGTACAGGGTTTCTGAGGCTGTAAATCTTTATGGGAGCAGAAAGCCTCACCTTTCTCCTGCGGAACAGCTGGTAGTTTTGAATTACTGACCTTGTGGTTCTCAGCCAGATTCATAACCACTACGCTACCAGAGCTCCTTACATAAACTATAGGCAAATATTATTGGTGATAGGTGCCAGAGAGTCGGGTTCGGGGTTCGGCTTAAAGTGTATCGGCGTACAATAGAACGGAACACTGCCCAGTCCTGCACCTTCCGCACTGTCGTTACTGTTTGAACCCAATGTTGTTGTCACTGTGTCTGTCATCCCATCTCATTGAGTATCTTCTTAATTGTTAACTCTACTCATAGAAATATACAATGGCAAAACCTGCAGCTAATGACATACACAATGTTGACACGTAAGTTACAGATGGACACAGGATACCCTGCCACTTGAAGTCACACTTTGTACAGCACACAATCACAGGTATGTGCACGGACATGCAGGTTACACACAGTCTTCCTTCACACAGCACAGACATGGTAAAAGCCTTAGCGACTCACAGTGACACGAAGTCTCTGTGTTTTCAGAAACACATGTTGCTCATAGAAAGGACCGGCACATTCAGTTGCAGATGATCTGTGGCAGGTATAAGCTGTCATACTCAGATGGTGGGTTCTACAGTTGATAGGACAAACACACCTCACACCCATCAGAGCATGGTATAAAGTCACTGCCATATGCTTGTGTGCCCTCACACCACCTCAGGACCCTTGTCCCCTGCTATCAGGGTTTGTGGTTCATGCCCAAACCTACATGGGTGTGCCACACAGCAACAAAACTCTATGCCTGTAGTCTGAACGTATTATCAAGAGAGACCAGTCCCTGGAGAAGGGCCTCATGCTTGGTAGAAGGTCAATGAACACCAAGAACACCTTTAAGGAGCTGAACACAGTGGCTGCAGCCATGATTTCAAACATAACAATGTGAGGTTGCCACAGGACTGGGCCGTGTTTCATTCTGTTGTACATGGGGTTGACTCAATGGCATGTAACAACAACTGTATGCCTGATCACTTAGCAGCCCTAAGCAACTAAGTCAGCAGGACTTTGGGGGATATGAGGATGATGGTAAGGCTTTGTAGCCTCATGGATTTCTTGCATAGACAGCTTGGTCCTGTCTCCTGCAGGGGCAGCCCAAGAGGCCATACTAGAATCTCCTTGGCTGCCTCAAAATTGGACTTATAAAACATCCCATCCACCCACCTTGGTCCCTCAGTGGTCATTAGTTAGGACTGCCAGCTCTCTGGGTTGTACTCTGGACCCAGCCCTCCCTCCCTGTTCCGTGGAGGAGGGGGCCGCCTAGCAGGCTCCAGCTTGTTGGCTCCCCTTCCTTGCACCTAGCCTAGGGCTGAGACGTTTCCTTGAAAGGGCAGAGCCAGCCCCTTTCCCGAATCCCAGAAGATGACATTCCAAGGCTCAATCAGGCCTGTTTCCCACTATGGGAACTGGGGCCAAGGGGTGAGCTCCGTGCCAGCCACCAGGCTTCTGGGGCCCCCCGGGGCCTCTGTCAACCCATCTGTCACCCCTCCCCCCCAACACCCAGATGCCCCTCCTCTGTGGTGCTGTCCCTGAATGCCACATTGTTGATCCAGGGCTCCTGGGCTCATCCAAAGCTGTAGACAAAAGGGGGAGGGGAAAAGGAACCTTGACCACTCATCCTTCCCCGCCTTAGGAGACAGACATGCCTGATGAGGTCAACATTGATGAATTGTTGGAATTAGAGAGCGAAGAGGAGAGAAGTCGGAAAATCCAGGTAGGTGGATTGTGGGTATGCAAGGGGGTGCCCTTAGTTTTCCATCTTGTACCCCTAAAAATAGGAGCATTTGATAATAGGTAATTAAGCACTTTCTGTGTGCCAGGCAGTTTTAATTACTTTCTACGTTCCCCACTTAATCCTAACAAAACCCTGTGAAGAAGGGTTGTTATTAGCTCCATTTTCCAGATGAGGAAAATGAGGCCCAGAGAGGTTATGTCATTTGTCTAGGGTCACACAGCTCCAAAGGGGCAGAGCTGGCCAAATAGTCTACCTCCAGCATCCTTTTCTTTGATGGCTTGTGCTCTCTTGGCAGCAGGAAATACTTGATGACTTTTTGGATCTCGATTTGCAGATCTGGATATATTTGGGTGCATGACTTCTCATCTGTACCTGGCCCCAAACCAAAAAATCCCCCAACAAACCCACTGCCATCGAGTGGCTTCTGACTTGCAGCTACCCTATAAGACCGAGCAGAACTGCTACTTAGGGTTTCTGAGACTGTAAATCTTTTGGGGCGCAGACAGCTTCATCTTTCTTTTTCAGAGTGGCTGGTGGGTTTGACTTTGTAGGTTTTAACCCTGTCCCAGGTGCTCTATAAGGCTCCAAGCTATGTTCCTTCCTTGAAGCCAGGTGGGAAGTCCACCCTGGAGTCTAACTCTCATTTGTCTTGCTGCATTGGGACTCTGTTGGGAAAAAGAAGAGGTGGGAGGGGAGAGGTGTCGGTCATTCACGATTTTTCCTTTTCTGTTTAGGAACTCCTGAAGTCCTGCATGAACCCCACAGAGGTAAGTTTTCCCTCCTTTACACTCTGTTTTGGGGGGAGGTCTTTGGGAAGAAGGAAGAAGCTGGCTGTGAAACCCTGGGGGGCTCCTTTCTTGTCTCCAGTGGTGTCCTTTGCCCTTTTCACCCCTGTCTCTCCTCTCTCCCCATCTGCTACTGGGACTCCATTACTACCCTCCCGCTGGGACGGAGAGGAGCTCCCATCTGTCCCCTATTGCTGCAGCCACTCAGCCAGGCCCTGTCCTTAAGCTACAGTCTTCTCTCCCCGGTCACCCTGGGTGCTCTTCCCCACCTCAGTCCTTCCAGGCCCCTGAGCTGAGCTGTCCAACCCCTCCCACTTCCTTTCTTTCTTTAAAAGGGAAAACTATTCGTGTTTCTCTGACCAGCTCTCGGCTGCCTAAGGGACAAACGTCACTCTGTCTGTATGTCCCAGAGGCTGTCTCTGGCATCTGACTCTGGGGACCCTCCTGGTGATCTCTTGCCAGAGACCTCGGGTTTCTTTCTCTGTCTCTGCATCTCTCTCTGTCTCTGTGTCAGCTTAGGTCTCTAGTTGTGGGTGGCTGTCTCTGTCTGTCTGTCTGTCCAAGTCTCTCTCTCTCCTCCCCTCCCCTTCTGTTTCTCTCCCCTCTTTTCTCTTTCCCTCTCTTTCTCGTTTTTTTTCTTTTCTATTTGTCTCCTTCTGTCTCTTTCTCCATTCTCTCTCTCTCTCTCTCTCTGCCACTCTCCCATCCTCTTTCCCTATTCCTTTCTTTGTCTTTTCCTCTCTCTCCTTGTGCCCTACGCTCCTGGCTGTCTTCTCCCAATCTTCTACGCTCCCACTCGCCCTTGTTCCTCCCGCGGATCCCGAAGCTGGGCAGAGACGGGAGGGGTGCCTCCCCCTGCGGCGCCTGTTCTCAGCACCCCCACCCGTCCTCAGGACTTCGTCCAGGAGCTGCTGGAAAGGCTGCGTGGTCTCCACAAACAGCCCGGCCTCCACCAGCCCAGCCCCTCCGACGACTCGGACGGCGGCAGCCTGAGCCCCCGCCAGGACCGCGCCCGGACTGCGCCCCCCTGATCTGCGGCCGCCTCCACGCAGGCTTGTGTATAAGTTGTATTTAACAGTTCTGTAACAATAACACCGCGTGGCTGTTTTTCCTCTCTCTGGTTACCGCGGGCTTCCCCCAGCCCCCTCCTCCCCCCTAGTCCGGCCTCCCCCTCTCCTGCTGTGTCCCCTCGTGTCCCAGCACCCACAGCTGGCGCCGCCAGATGGAGAATCACTCCTCCACAGCCAGAGAGCATGAGAACAGACCTTGCTGACCTGACAGCTCGGGGACTCACATCCTGTCCTCACCCCCGTCCCAGCCTGAGCCCAGCAGGCCCTGTGTGGGGGTGGGGTTCAGGCTCCCGAGGAGAGAGGCACAGGATCCAGGTGGTGGGTACCACGGCAACACAGCGAACACATCCCCACACACTCCCCGAAATGTATTGGGCATGGCCATTACGGGAACATACTGGGGTAGTGTGGGGTGGGGATGGAGGGGCGGGCAGGTCGATGGATTTGGGTGCAGAGGATTAGAACAAAGTGACCGAGACACGTGGCAATCCACGTGGAGGGAAGAGCGTGGTCATGAAGAAGCCCAGGATGGCTCCTGAAGAAAGAAACACTGAGGCCGGGCTTTGAAACTGTCTACCCTAAGAGTTTATGTGAAATGGGGACCAATATCTGAGAACGCTGAATTTGTGGAAGGAGGGGCGAGAGCAAATATTGACAGGGCTATCAACCAACCACGAGGAACAATGGCCTGACGAGCTGAGTCAGGGACGCCCCCTACTGGGCCGGGGTTAATCCTTGAATGTTGGGGCCTAGGGAGGTCAGGGAGTCCGGGTGTGGCGCAGTGGATTAACGCGCTGGAATGTAAAACCAGTTTGAACCATTCAAACTCAACAACCGCTCCTCGGAAACGGGTCTCTACGGGTTGGCGTCTACTGGACAGCACTTAATAACACCAACAGGGAGGTCAGGGGACTTCAGGTATGGCACTGTAGGATCAGCCTTGTGAAACCACAGCTCAAACCCGCCAGCTTCTCCTCCTCGGAAACCTTATTTGTTAAGTGCTATCGAGTTCCGACTCATAGCGACCCTGTACAGGGTTTCCATGGAGCAGCTGGTGAGCTTGAACCCCAACCTTGCAGTTCAAACGGCTTTGCATTCTAGCGCATTAACCCACAGCGCCACACCAGGACTCCAGGAAACCCTATCTATAAAGGGTCATTATGAGTCAAACAGACTCCGCTGCACTGAACAACAGGGAGGTCAGAAAGGTCTCAAAGGAGGGACTGAGACATCAGAAATGGATAGTGGCTGTACCAAAATTTGTAGAATATTTTATCAATTAACAACAGGTCTGGTAGTACCAGAGTTCCAAGTTATATACAATCGAGAAGTGGGCGGGGCTCTGACTGTAGTTGGAATAGGGCTGGGGTATCTCTCCCCAGAAAGGAGCTCTGGTAGTGTAGTGGTTAACGGATCCGGCTGTGAACCGCAAGATCAGCAGTTCGAAACTACCACCGCGGGAGAACGAGGAGGATTTCTGTTCCCGTAAAGATTTACAGCCTCGGAAACCCTGTACAGGGTCGCTATGAGTCTCTACTGACTGATGTTGGGGCCCCTGACCCACCCCCTGTCCATCCGTGATACCCAGTGATACCCAGTGGCCCTGTCGGGCACCTGTCCCAAGGGGTCTGAGCTCTAGTCTGGCAGGAAGAGAAGATGTCCCGGGAAGAAAAACAGCATCCTGTAGCCACCAAACCTGTCCAATCCTCCAGGTGACCTCACTGTCCCTGTGCAGATAGACCTCAATGACTTCAAGCACTCCCTCTCTCTGTACAAACACTCAGGGGAAGTTTCCATCCCTCCATTCTTCTTAGTACCTAGGCCCTGACTAGCCAGAGGTCAGGAGGAGGGAACCACACCCATATCCCAGAACTCTCTGCTTCCACTTTGTTCTTAGTTCCTCAGCTTTGTGGGGGCCGTGTGGAGAAGTACACAAAACCCAGGGTCTGAATTTAGCAGTAGCTATTATTAGCTTCCTCCATCATTATTCATTAGAGTCCTGGTGTGGTGCTGCAGGTTAATGCGCTGAACTGCAAGGTTGGTTTGAACCTCAAAGTTGGCGGTTCAAGCTCACCAACCGCTCCTCAGAAACCCTAAGAGTTGCTATGAGTTGGAACCGACTCGACGGCATTTCACAGCAACTATTGTTATTTATTAGTTTTATTTTGTTGTTGAGAATATACACAGCTACATGTATTCCAATTCAACAATGTAGTGACTGACTACATTCTTCAAATCCTGTAACCATTCTTGCCCCCTCCTTTTCTAAATTGCTCCTCCCACATTAGCATACAATCACAACCCCTACAGACTTTTATCTAAGGTTGTCAGCTTGACGTTGGCATACAATCACAACCCCTACAGACTTTTATCTAAGTTTGTCAACTTGATCCTGTAAAGATAGGGCTTTCAAAAGCCAACTTAAGGCAGACTTTTTTTTTTTTTTTCACTAGTTAAGCTAAACTATGGTTTTAAGAAGACTTCAGAGGACATATTTGCTTTTAGGTTTAAAGATGAACGTCAGGCCATCGTTTCTGGGGTTCATGGAGCCTCCATGGATCCAGAAAGTCTGGAGGCCATGAAAATTTCACATTTTGCTCAGCATTTCTCCCCTTTTGATCAGGACTCTGCTATCGAATCTTTGATCAAAATGTTCAGTAGTGGTAGCCAGGTTCCATCCAGTTCTGGTCTCAGGACAAAGGAGGCCCTTGTTTGTGGAGACAATAAGCCACGCAGTCCTTTTCCTCCTCCTGCTGACTCTCCATCCTCCCTCAGTCCAGGCAAATAACGACAACTGTTGAATCTTTATTTGATCTTTTTTCTTACTCTTACCCTCATCTCTGGACTCCTGGTGTGGCACTGTAGGATCAGCACTGAACTGAGAACCACAAAGTCGGCGGTTCAAATCCACCAGCTGTTCCTTGGAAACCCTATACAAGGTCACTATGAGTCAGAACTAACTCGATGGCACTTAACTCTCATCTCTCCCTGCCCATTCCCTCTCCGTCTTTTCTCTATAGGTCACTGCTCTTCCGTAATTCCAGTCCGTTCCCCCTTTCCTCATTCACAAGGCAGCCCATTGGACACTGTTCTATGTCTTACTTTCTCAATTTAATCATCTCTCTTGGAGGTCTTTCATGATTCCACACTTCACAGGTTCCTCTCAGAATAAAAGCCAATGTCCTTCCCTACATGCTCTGTCCTGTCCCCTGTCTGCCCTCATTCCTCCCTGTGCCCCCTCACCCACACTGGCCCTCCCTTCCTCACACACCTTTTCTCTGCCTGGAGCATGTGGGTCCCTTAGACTCACTAACATTTAGACATCCCCCTATCTGAACCCCACAGATGCTTCTTGCCTGCTACCCCGATTTATTTCCTCCCTGGAGTTTATTATGCCCTGCCTTTATTGATTAGTGTTTTTATTGTCTGTCTACACTCTCCCACATCCAGGATAAGGAGCTCTGGTAACGTAATGGTTACGAATCAGGTTGTGAACCGCAAGATCAGCAGTTCAAAACTACAAGATCCGTGGGAGAAAGATGAGGCTTTCTGCTCCAGTAAAGATTTACAGCCTCGGAAACCCTGTACAGGGTCGCTATGAGTTGGAACTGACTCCACAGCACATAACAACAACAACACTCTCCCATGTCCAGAATAGTATTAGCTCCTTGTCTGCCTTTGTAGATCTGGTCCATCTCATGGCGACTCCATGTGCACAGTGCAACTGCTTCATAGGATTGTCAAGGCAGTTCAGAAGTACATTACTAGGCCTGTCTTCCTTGGTTCCCCCTAGGTGGGTTTGAACCACTAAACCTGTCCACTAGTATTCGAATGCTTGACAGTTTGCATCATCCAACGGCTCCTTGCCTGCCTTTGATATTAGTATGATTCCTAATGTTTAGAACACAAGGACCCTGGTGGCACAGTGGTTAAGCACTTGCTTGCTAACTAGAAGTTTGGTGTCTTATCAACTGGAGAAAGATGTGGTCATTTACTTTCATAAAGATTAGTCTTGGAAACCCTATGGGTCAGTTCTACTGTATCCTAAAAGGGGCACTGTGAGTTGGAATCAACTCCAAGACAATGAGTTTGATTTCTTTCTTTCTTTTTAAAAATGTTTTATTGTGAGTTATGTGGTAGTTTACATGGGAGAACATTAATTTTACATTCATCCTATCCTATATCATTTCATTGCCAGGGTTACAGTCCGCTCCATGCATCATCAACCAACCAAAGGGTATACCCTGCAAGCCTGCCCCCCGGGGCGTCAGCACACAGCCCCTCTCCCTCTGGGTCTAAAGTCTCCAGCTGCTCCATCTCTCCATGTCATCATCTCTGCCTCCATCTTTGGCATCACTGCTTCTCTGGGTAGGGTCCCGCTCTCTGCTCTTCTCCCTTGAAGGTCACAGGGATCTCCGCTCTCAGACTGTAAAGTTAATCACTCCCCTCCTTGCTACAAAACATCTACCTTTACATTTCCAACCCTCACAATCAGTCCTGATAAAAATTATTCACTATTGTATCACAAGAGAACTATATGCATTTCCTTTCATCAGCCTCGCCTAGACAGATTGGATACTACTCAGTGGAGATTCTACCTTCCACCACACCCTCTGGATCTAGGTTCCCTCTTAAAAGCTAGTAAACCAGTCACTTCTTGCCTTTGTATCCCCCCTCCCCCCACTTTGGGTAGCCAATGTCCAAGTTGCCCATCCCTGTCTACTCTGTGTATGGAGGGGGTGGCAATGACTTGGAGTTTGATTTCTTAAATGTCTGGAACACCGCCTGGCACACAGTATGTGTTTGCCCGACATCAGCGCCCCCTGGCGGCCACATTTCCTCTCCCAGATCTAGGAGACTTCCTTGTGTAGAAACGGGGCCACAGTGCCCCCTCGTGGCTGTCTGAGTTGGTTTAAACTACGTGCCCCCAGTCAGTTACTGAAGAGCCAACTGTTTACTTAAAACAGCAAGACCTACAAGTAGTCCCTACAAAGCACTCACCCAGCTCTCTCTCTGATCAACAACAGATAAAGATTTGGCTAGAATGATAGATATTAGAATTGGATTTGCATTGATACTATTAGTATTCACAGCTGGCTAAAAAGAAGCATTTATGACCTCATAATCAAGAGGATTTACACCCTCGGAAACCCTGTACAGGGTCGCTATGGGTCGGAACCGACTCGACGGCACTTAACAACAACAACAACAACAATCAAGAGGATAGGAAGGCTATTAGTTAGTTGCTGCTGATTCATAGCAACCCTGTTTGGGGTTTCCGAGGAGTGGCTGGTGACTTTGAACCACCAACCTTACAGTTCAAACTGACCTTGCAGTCCAGTGCTTATCCTATGGTGCCACACAAGACTCTCTTAGTGAAGGGTTTATCGTGGGTAATCAGCCTTCAGAAGAAGGAGTTAGGAATAACTGAGTGCTTAACCTTTTTGTACTACTCAGGGACTCTTTGCCAGTCTTGTTGTTAAGTGCCGTCTAGTAGGTTTCAATTTATAGTGACCCTGTATAGGGTTTCTGAGGAGGGGCTGGTGAGGTTGAACCACCGAACTTCCGGTCCAGTGCATTAACCCACAGAACCACACCAGGACTCCTTGGCTGGCCTTAAGCATTTATTATATTCCTAATGGAGTCCTGGTGTGGTGTTGTAGGAACAGCACTGGACTGATAACCACAAGGTTGGTGGTTCAAACCCACCAGCCACTCCTTGGAAACACTATACTGGGTCTCTTTGAGTCAGAACTGAATCAACGGCACATAACAACAACAGTGTCCAGAAGACCCGGTGTGACTGTAGGCTAGCCACTGGACTGCTAACCGAAAGATCGGTGATTCAAACCCACCAGCTACTCCTTGGAAACCCTATATAGCATCGCTATAAGCTGGAACTGACTAGAAAGCACGCAACAACACAACAGCACAGTGCCTGGTACATGGTAGAGTGGAATGTATAGCTAAATGCCTTCTTTGCTGTGAGACCAAACTGGATGATACCCAGTTACTGAACATTTTGATCAAAGATTCTATAGATCAAAAGGGAGGGAAATGCAGATCAGGATTTCAAATTCTCATAGACTCTAAACTTTCCAAAGCCATGGAAGCTGGATGAACCCCTAAAACTATTGCCCTGACATCATCTTCAAACCTGAAACCGAAAGTATCTGCTGACATCTTCTCAAAACCACAAAACAGTTAGACTAACCTAAAGAATGTCTGCCTTGAGCATTCTGCTTTTAAAATAATTATCTAGGTGGGAACAGATTGATGACCGTGACACCAAAGATTAGATGGGAACCCTAAGGGGCAGTGAGTTTATGTTAATGGAGGAGAAGCAGTTTGGAGAAGGAGGGTGAGAAGGATTGTTTGGCTTGAAGAACGGCATCAATGTCACTGAATTAAATTGTACATGTCGAAATCGTTGAATTGGTGTTCTGCTGTGTGTATTCTTGACAACAACAAAACATTTTTTTTTTAAATCAGCTTCCAGAAATCAATATCCTATTTCTAATACAATTGTTGTTGTTAATACAGAAATAGTCAAAACAAAAAAATCTGCTATACCAATAGCAACAAAAGCTATAAAATACCTGAGAATTAACTTCATCAAGGATGCAAAAGGCCAAATAGTTAAAACATGAAAATGTCCATAAATGACAAAGGAAATAACATGAGAGAAATGAGACTGCTCTTGGATACTATATCTTAATATTATCTTCATGTCTGGTCTCTTGAAATTAGCCAGTAAATTCAAAGCAATCCTAACAATGATCCCAGATTAATGGGACAATTGCTAAGCCTAGTCTAACATTTACATGGAGGAATAAAAGCATACAACTTTTTAATGTTAACAAAGTTAACACTGAAAAGGAAAGAGGAAAGAAAGGGCTTTACTACAAAATACTAAGACATACTGCAAAGCCATAGTAATAAAAACAGTGTGATATTGGTTCAAGAACAGATGAATGTAACAAGGGACCAGGACAGAGTGTTAACAAACAACCAAGGTTGTGTAGAGATACAATACAACAATAGTGGAACTGTCATTCCATTGACAAAGAATGGACTATTCAGTAGTTGTTGTTGTTATGTGCTGTGGAGTCGCTTCTGATCCATAGCAACCCTGGACAGGGTTTCCGAGGCTGTAAGTCTTTACAGGAGCAGAAAGCCTCATCTTTCTCCCGTGGAACAGCTGGTAGTTTCGAACTGCTGACCTTGAGGTTGGCAGCCCGACTCGTAACCACTATGCTACCAGAACTCCTTTATTTGGTAGTTGTTGTTGTTATTAAGCACCGTGGAGTCAGTTCCAACTCATAGTGACCCTGCACAGGGTTTCCGAGACTGTAAATCTTTACAGGAGCAGAAAGCCTCATCTTTCTCCCGCGGAACAGCTGGTAGTTTCGAACTGCTGACCTTGAGGTTGGCAGCCCGACTCGTAACCTCTATGCTACCAGAGTTCCTTTTGTTCGGTAGTAGCACTAGGAAAATTGGCTTTCTATGTGAAGTAAAAAAATTGGCTTTCTATGTGAAGTAAAAAAAGGATCCGTACCTCACACCATATACAAACCCAAACTCCTGATGGAATAAAGACCTAAACGTAACAGGTAAGATTATGGAGGTAACAAAAGAAAATGGAGAAGAATAGAAATGTGATATGTCTACAAATTCTTTGACACTCTTCCCATAAAACATGGTGTCTTAAATGTGAACTAATGTTAGTGACACTTTTAACAAATAGAATGTGTTGGAAATGATACTAAGTGATTTCTGAGGTGAGGTTATTGAAGGCTTCAGTCCTGTCCTCTTGAGATGCTTGTTCTTGGAATTGAGCATTGTGCTTGGTATAGTGAGGAAGCACAGGATGCATGAAGAGACCCTCTGTAGGTCTTCTAGCTGGTAGGCAGCCCTAACATGAATGAGAAATCCTGGAGGGACACACTCCAGCCCAAGACACTACCTGGCTATAATGACAGGAGACCCCAATTGACCACAATCATTCAAGAACCATCAGAGATCAAATGAATAAGCAATTGCCATTTTACACCACTAAGCATAGGGCCAGAGTTGTGGGGTGGCGCTGTGAGTTAATGTGCCAGACTGCAAAGCCGTTTGAACTGCAAAGTCGGTGGTTCAAGCTCACCAGCCACTCCTTGGAAACCCTATACAAGGTCGCTGTGGGTTGGAACCGACTCGATGGCACTTAACAACAACCAGCATAGGACACATTGCTATGCCGTCAAAGGCAGCAGAAACAGTGCTTTAAGACAAAACTTCACAAGTACAAACCACAAGGCAGACAAATTGATCAGTGATTAAAAGTGATAAAAAGTCAGAAGTTACAAGGAACTCCTGCAAATCAACGTCAAAAAGGTAACTCCAATAGAAAAGTGGACAAGGTACATGAGCAGGAAACCCAAAGCCCTCGTCAGCACATTAGGAAACGCTCTAAGTCAACAAGAGTCAGAGAGATGTTGTGCACATTTCCTAGGGTTGCTGGAAGAAAGCGTCACAAAAAGGATGGCTTATAAAAATGACATTCATTATCTCATACTTCTGGAGGCTAGGAACCAAAGTCAGAGCGCTGGCAGGACCATGTTTCCTTGGGAGGATCCAGGGGAAGATTTTTGCCTTGTTTCCTTCAGCTTCAGGTACCACCAGATGTTCTTTTCTTGCAGCTGCAGTGTTTTCTTCTCTGAGGCTGGATTAGAACTCACCATATTCTGATATGACCTCATTGATCTTAACGGCTTCAAACTCCTCTTTCCAAACACAGTCATGCTCGTGGAGACAGAGGTTAGACCTGCAGCATGTCCTTTTGAAGGATATAATTTGATCCATAACAGATATGGATTGTTGTTGTTAGGTGCCGTCAAGTCTGTTCTGACTTATAGTGACCTTACGCACAACGGAATGAAACACTGCCCAGTCCAACACCAATTTCATAATCATTGCTATGCTTCAACCCAATCCATCTCGTTGGGGGGGGTCTTCCTCTTTTTCACTGACCCTCCATTTTACCAAGCATAATGTCCTTTTCTAGGGGCTGGCCCCTCCTTAGAATATGTCCAAAGTATGAGAGATGAAGTCTGGCCACCCTGGCTTCGAAGGAGCTGCCTGGCTGTACTTGTTCCAACACAGATCTCTTTGTTCTTTTGGCAGTCCATAGTACTTTTCCAAGACCATAACTCAAGCGTGTCAATTCTATGTTCTTCCTTATTCATTGTCCAAGTTTCATATGCATTTGTTGTTGTTGTTGAGTGCCGTCAAGTCAGTTCTGACTCATAGTGACCCTGTATAGGGTTTCCAAGGAGCAGCTGGTGAGCTTGAACCACTGACCTTGCAGTTCAAACGACTTTGTAGTCTGATGCATTAGCTCCCAGCGCCACACCAGGACTCCAAGTACCAAGGTTAATGGTAGAGAAATAGAAACCCCCATTAGCTGCTGGCAACACTGGACCATGATACTCTTTTTTAAAAAAAATATTTTATTGATTATGTGATAGCTTACATGGGAGAACATTAGATTTACATTCATCCTATGGTATATTGTTTCATTGCCATGGTTACAATCTCCTCCATGCATCATCAACCAACCAAAGGGTATATCCTACAAGCCTGCCCCTCCCTCCGCCCTCCCCCTCCCCAGTCATCAGCACACAGTCCCTCTCCCTCTCTGGGTCTAAAGTCCCCAGCTGCTCCATCTCTCCACGTCCACGTCATCGTCTCTGCCTCCATCTCAGGCATCACTGCTTCTCTGGGTAGGGTCCCGCTCTCCGCTCTTCTCCCTTCATTAGACCATGGTGCTTTTAAGAGTAATCCACTCATTCATTCACAGCTCCATACAATAAGCACTAGACTGCAAACCACAAGGTCTGCGGTTCGAGACTGTCAGCCACTCTGCAGGAGAAAGATGAGGCTTTCTACACCTGCAAAGATTTAAAGCCTCAGAAACCCTACAGAGGGTTGCTATCAGTCAGAACCAACTCGATGGCTCTTAACAATGACAGCAACAACATGTCTCTAAGGAGCCCTGGTGGTGCCGTTGGATAAGTATGAGGTTGGCAGTTCAAACTACCACTAACTCCGTAGGAGAAAGAGGAGGCTTTCTGCTCATGATAAGACTCATAGCCTTGGAAATCCTATAGAGGGTCCCTGGGAGTAGGAACTGGCTTAATGGTGGTGGGTGAGTAGCGTGTGTCTGGCACTGTTGTAGGTGATATCAGGAGTTTACATTCTTATTCTAGCTGTTTAAAACCGATAAGACCTGGTGTGGCGCTAAAGGAAAAACACTGGACTGCTAACTGCAGGGTTGGTGGGTCAAACTCACCAACTGCATCTCAGAAACCCTATACAGGTTTGCTATGAGTCAGAACCAACTCAACGGCAAATAACACCAACAACAAATTATAACTAAATGAATGAAATCATGTGTCAGAAAATATTAAGAGGTACAGAAAATAGAACAGAACCAACAACCACAACGAAATGTAAAGATACTTACAAGTGCTGGGAGTGGGGCAGGGCTGCATATTTCCGTAGGCTAGCATGGTAGACAGAATTTGTTGTTTGATGCCTTTGAGTTGGCCGTTTATAGCAACCTGTGCACACAGAACGAAACACTGCCCAGCTTGCGCCATCCTCACAGTTATATTTGAACCCATGGCTGCGGCTACTGTGGCAATCCATCTTGTTGGGGGTCTTCCTCTTTTTCGTTGACCCTCCACTTTATCAAACATGATGTCCTTCTCCAGGGACTAATCCTTCCTGACAACATGGCCAAAGTTCAAGATGCGAAGTCTTGCCTTTGTCACTTCTAAAGAGCATTCTGGTTGTACTTCTTTCAAGACAAATTTATTTGTTCTTCTAACAGTTCGTGGTACTTTCAATATTCTTATATTCTTCTCCAACACCATAATTCAAATGCCTTGATTCTTCTAAGGTCTTTTTAAAAAAGTTTTTATTGTGAATTGAGTGAAAGTTTACCGGGCAGATGATCAGTTTTGCATTCAACTCATAAACCTTGTTTCATTACAATGATTATAATCCCCTCCATGAAACATCAAAGAACAGTATTGCTCTCTATTCACTCTAGCTCCTTTTTTTTTTTTTTTCCTAATCACTCAGGCATACATAATAATTTATACCACCAAAGGGCAGACTGCAAGTCGGCTTCCTGGCTGTCAGCTCTCAGTCCCTCTCTTCCCATGAATCTAGAGTCCTCAGCTGCTCCCTCTCTCCATGTCTCCATCTCTGCCTCCATCTCTG
>NW_006408686.1:6823012-6839811 GCF_000296735.1 Chrysochloris asiatica
GGGATAGCATTGATCATTGATATAAAGATTCCTTCCCTCTCTGTTGGTATTTAGAGTTACTACCTCCATTAGTGGAGTCCTGGTGTGGTGCTGTGGGCTAATGTGCTGGACTGCAAAGTTGGTTTGAACCACAAGGTCGGCGATTCAAGCTCACCAGTTGCTTCTTGGAAACCCTATGTAGTCACTATGGGTCAGGACTGACTCGACGGCACTTAACAACAACAACAACCTTCATGAATATAGGTCAAATTAATCAAATTGTAGCAATTCACCCTCATTTCCCTTATCAAAAATTGTGTTGTTGTTTATGATCTTCCTCTAGTCCAGTTCTGATTATCAAGCCATCAAGGCTATCTTCTAAGGTCTTTGCTATTCATTGTCCAACTTTCACAGACATATGAGACAATTGAAAATACCATGGCTTGGATCAGATGCACCTTCGTCCTCAAACTGACATCTTTGCTTTATAATTCTTTAAAGAGATCTTTTGCAACAGATATATCTAAGGCAATATCATTTCATTTCTTGACTGCTGCTTCCATGAGTGTGGATTGTGGATCTAAACAAAATGAAGTCTTTGACAACTTCAACCTGTTCTCCAGTTATCATGATGTTATTTACTGGTCCAGTTGTGAGGATTTTTGTTTTCTTCACATTGAAGTGCAACCCATACTCAAGGCTGTGGTCTTTGATGTTCATCAGTAAATATTTCAAGTCCTCTCCATTTTCACCAAGCAAGGCTGTGTCATCTGCATAGCACAGGTTCTTAATGAGTCTTCCTCCAACACTGATGCCACGTTCTTCTTACTATAATACAATTTCTTGGATTATTTTCTCAGTATACAGATTGAATAAGTATGGTGAAAGGATACAACCCTGGTGCACACCTTTTCTGGTTTTAAACCATTTAGCAGCCCCTTTTTCGGTTCTAATGATTGCCTCTTGGTCTATGTACAGGTTCCTCATGAATACCATGAAGTGCTCTGGGATACCCATTCTTTGCAATGCTATCCATAGTTTGTTATGATCTACATAGTCAAACGCCTTTGCGTAGACAATAAAGCACAAGTAAACACCTTTCTGGTATTCTCTGCTTTCAGCCAAGATCCTTCTGCTGTCACCGTCATCCATGTCATTTTCTGACAGCTCCCCGTTGATGTACTGCAGCAATTGTTTTTTAATGATCATCAGCAAATTTTACTTGCATGTGATATTAATGATATTGTTTGATGTTTTCCGCATTCCTTTGGGTCATCTTTCTTTGGAATGGGCACAAATATGGAACTCTTCCATTTGGGTGGCCAGGTAGCTGTCTCCCAAATTTCTTAGCATAGATGAGTGAGCACCTCCAGGGCTGCATCTGTTTTTTGAAAGATTTCCATTTGTATTCCATCAATTCCTAGAGCCTTGCTTTTCTCCAATTCCATCAATGCCGCACTTGGACGTTTTCCTTCAATACTATCAGTTCTTAGCCATATGGTACCTCTTGACATGTTTGAACATCACCCAGTTCTTTTGTGTGCAGTGTGTATTCTTTCTATCTTCTTTTGATGCTTCCTGCGTCATTCAGTATTTTGCCCATGTTGTTGTTGTTAAGTACTGTTAAGTTGGTTCTGACTCACAGCGACCCTGTATCGAGTTTCTGAGGCTGTAAATCTTTGAGGGAACAGAAAGTTTCATTTTTCTCCTGCAGAAAGGCTGATGGACTTAAACTCCTGACCATGTGGTTTGCAAGCCAGTACTTGCCTTACAGAGCCACAGTGCTCCCCAGTTCTCCCTTTGTTGCTGTTAGGTGCCATCGAGTTGGTTCTGATTCATAATGACACTTTGCATGACAGAATGAAGCACTTCCCAGGCCTGTACCATCCTCACAATTGTTGTTATGCTGTGCCCACTGTTGCTACCACTGTGCCAATTTATCTCATGGGGGTCTTCCTCTTTTTTGCTGACGTTCCACTTCAGAATTCTTCAATATTGCAACCCAAGGCTTGAAGTTTGTCTTCAGTTCTTGCAGCTTCAGAAATGTTGAACGTGTTCTTCCCTGTTGGTTTTCTAACTCCAGGTCTTTGCAAAGTCAAGTATTTAGTTGTAATACTTGACTTTGTCTTCTTGAGCTACACTCTGAAATTTTCTGTTCAATTCTTTTACTTCTTCATTTCTTCTAGTTGCTTTAGTTTCTCTATGCTCAAGAGCAAGTTTCAGAGTTATCTTTTCTTTCTCTCCTGTCTTTTTAATGACCTTCTGCTTTCTTCATGGATGACGGTTTTTATGTCATCCCACAACTCCTTTGGTATTTGATCATTAGTGCCTAAGTAGTATCTTTGGTCATTAGTGCATCAAATTTGTTCTTGAGATGGTCTCTACATGCAGGTGGTATATACTCAAGGTCATATTTTGGCTCTCATGGACTTGTTTTAATTTTTTCAACTTCAGTCACATGAGCAATTGGTGGTCTGTTCCACAGTCGTCTTCTGGCCTTGTGTTTTGACTGATGATATTGATATTATCCATTGTCTCTTCTCACAAATGTAGACAGAATAATGGTCTCCAAAGACATCCATGTCCCAGTCCCTCAAAAGCTGACAATATATTACCTTGCGTGGCTTAAAGGAATTTGCAGATATAATGAAGTTAAGAATCTTGAGATTATTCTGCATTAACTGGATGGTGTTGCATGTTGTTAGGTGCCGTAGAGTTGGTACCTACTCATAGCAACCCTATGCACAACAGAATGAAACACTGCCTGGTCCTGGGCTAACCTCCCAATTGTTGCCACGCTTGAGCCCGTTGATGCTGCCATTTTGCCAATTCATTTTGCTGAGGGTCTTCCTCTTTCTCTGACCATCCACCTTACCAAATATGATATCCTTCTCCAGCAACTGGTCCCTCCTGACAATATGTCCCAAGTATGAGAGATGAATCCTGGTCTCCAAGGAGCACGCTGGCTGTACTTCTTACAACACAGATCTATTGGTTCTTTTGGCAGCCCATGGCACTTTCAATATTCTCCTCCAACACCATAACTCAAAAGCATCAGTTTCTTCTATGATCTTCCTTATTCACTGTCCAGCTTTCACATGCATATGAGATTATTGAAAATACCATGGCTTGGGTCAGGCACACCTTAGTCCTCAAGCTGACATCTTTGTTCTTCAACACTTTAAAAGGGTCTTGTGCAGCAGATTTGCCTAATGACTTCTTGGCTGCTGCTTCCATGAGTGTTGATAGTTGATCCAAGAAGAATGAAGTCCTTGACAACTTCAATCTTTTCTCTGTTGATAAGAATGTTGTTTATTGGTCCAGTGGTGAGGATTTTTGTTTTCTTTACAATGATATGCAATCCATACCGAAGGCTGTGGCCTTTGATCGTCATTAGTAAGTATTTCAAGTCCTCTTCACTTTCAGCAAGCAAGGTTGTATCATCTGCATATCGCAGGTTGTTAATGAGTCTTCCTCAATGTAATCACAAGAGTCAAGACAGACACAAGAGCCTCAAGGTGAGAGAGCTATGTACCAATGGAAGCAGAGATGAGGAACTTTGAAGATGGAGGAAGGAGCCAAAGTCAAGGAAAACATACGCCCTCTAGATTTTGGAAAAGGTAAGGAAATGGATTCTCCCCTAGAACCTCCAGAAGAAATATGGCTGTGCTTACATCTCAATCTTAGCCCCATTGTTGTTGCTGTTAAGTGCCGTAGCGTTGGTTCTAACACATAACCCTGAATAAGGTTTCCAAGGAGTGGCTGGTGAGTTTGAACCAATGACCTTACAGTTCATACCAACCTTGCAGTCCAGTGCTTATCCTGCAGCCTCATTGAACCCATTTTTGGACTTCTGACCTCAGAACTGTCAGATAACTTGTGTTATGTTAAGCCACTAAGTTTGTGGCAATATGTTACAACATCAATAGGAAACCAATGCAGGTGGTCAGAGAAAGTCTCACCGCAACGACCTGAGGGAGGAAGGTTATGTCATGTGCATGATGGGGTAAGAGTATTCAGGACAGAAGAAACAGCCAGTGCAAAGGCCCTGAGGTGGGCAATGGATGAGTGATGAGGCCCAGTGAGGCTGGGACAGAGTGTCAGGGAAGAGTGGGAGGAGAGAAGGGTAGAGAATGATGGGCAGATCACGTGGGACCTTGGGGGCCACAGGGAGGAATTTCTTTTTAACCAAAGTGAGATGAAGCCATACAGGGCTTCTGAGCAGGAGAGCCGTGTGACCTGACTCAGGTATTCACAGGATTCATACGTCTGTGTGTGAAGAACATGACGGTGGCAGAGTTGGGGGAACAGGCACGATCAGATTATATGCATCCCATCTGACCCAGCAATTCTATTCCTTGATGTGTACCCAAGTAAATTCTTACACAAGTCCAAAGGGAGTGTATATAGGGAAGGTGGGAGCTGGAGGCCTGGGGAGGTCGTGGTCTTAGGTGGTAAGGGATAAAGATGGGGGACACTGACCAGGGAGTCCTGCCCAGTAACCTGAACTATAGACCAGGTGTGCACAGAGCAACAAAGAGGCAAGGGGGTCTTTGTGATGGTGAAAATTGTGTGTCAGCTTGGCTGGACCATGAATTTCAGTGGTTTGATAATTATGATGTAGTTGTCTCCCATAATAAAACCTGCTATAATGTAAACGCCTCCATGAAGTAAACTGCTATGAGCAGCCAATCAATTGAAAGGGCGTTTCCTCAGGGGTGTGGCCTGCAAAGCTCGCCTCTAACATCATTCAGGTCTTCACATAAATGCCACCTCAATAAAGCTTCACTGTCCTATTGCAATGCCTCCCCTCCGTAGACACTCTAGACACTCTCCCTCTGCCCAGCTTGTCTTACTGTCTTTGCACTGCCCACCACCATATAACGCAGTTCATTTTGCATATTATGACCGTTTTTAAACAGTTTTACCAAAATATGATCAACAAAATAAATGCTACCTAGGTAGCGTAGTGGTTTTGAATCGGGCTGTGAACCTTAAGGTCAGCAGTTCGAAACTACCAGCTGTTCCACAGGAGAAAGATGAGGCTTTCTGCTCCCATAAAGATTTAGAGCCTTGGAAAGTCTGTACAGGGTCGCTATGAGTCGGAACGGACTCCACGGCACATAACAACAACATTATTAGTATATTAGGAGCTCTGGTAGCATAGTGGTTACAAATCGGGCTGCGAACCGCAAGGTCAGCAGTTCGAAACTACCAGCTGCTCCATGGGAGAAAGATAAGGCTTTCTGCTCCCGTAAAGATTTACAGCCTCGGAAACCCTGTACAGGGTCGCTATGGGTCAGAATCGACTCGACAGCACTTAACAACAACAACAATTACTAGTATGGGCTGCTAAAAGAACCAACAGATCTGTGTTGGAAGAAGTGCAGTTAGAGCGCTCCTTGGAGGCCAGGATGGCCAAACTTCGTCTCTCATACTTGGGACATATTGTCAGGAGGGACCAGTCACTGGAGAAGGATATCATATTTGGTAGGGTGGAGGGTAAGAGAAAAAGAGGAAGACCCTCAGTGAGATGGATTGGCAAAGTGGCAGCATCAATGGGCTCAAGCGTGCCAACGATAGTGAGGTTGGCCCAGGATCGGGCAGTGTTTTGTTCTGCTGTGCATAAGGTCGCTACGACTCGGTACTGACTTGATGGCACCTAACAACAACAATTATTAGTGGGTATAATTCACACAAACAAACTGTACACTTATAAAATATACGGTTTGATAAGTTTTGACATCACCATGACCAGAGTAATGAAAATATCGAGCCCACCAAGGTTCTTCACGCTGATTTGTAATCCTTCTTTCCTGTTCCTCTCTAGGCAACCACAGATCTGCCTTCTGTCACTATAAATGAGCTGGCATCTTACAGGGTTTTAAGTAAATGGGATCATGCAATATACGTTCTTGCCTATCTTTTATCAGTGAGCCCGATGACTTTGTTGTATTTTGTATCAATGTTGTTGTTGTTACTGTTAAGTGCCGTGGAGCCGGCTCTGACTCATAGAGACTCTATGTATAACATAAGGAAACACTGCCTAGCCCTGTGTCTTCCTCACAAACATTCTCTTTTTAAAAGTTTTTTATTGTGAATTGAGTGATAGTTTAGATGGGAGAACATCAGTTTTGCACTCATCCTATCATACTTCGTTTCATTGCAATGATTACAATCCTCTCCCTGCATCATCATTCCCTCTGTCGTTTGTTTTTTAATGTATACAAAAGCACTCAGGAATATATAATCATAAACAACCAACCAAAGGGTACATTCTGCAATCCTTCCTCCTGGCCACCAGCACACAGCCTTTCTCTTGCCATGAGTCAGGCAATGAGGTTCTAAGCAGGGTTGGAGGACCAATGTGGAGTCTAGTGTCTCCACTAGTTGACCTCAAGCCTGCAATGTCTCTAAGGGCCTGACAAAGACGGTGCTCCACTGGCCAAACTCTTAGGTTTTGGAGGCAGGACCAAAGACTGAACTTTGGGGATCAGTGTTTGCTTCTAGGATTTGAGTGATAGGAAGATCAGAGATCAGGACCTGAAAAGGTCAAGGACAGGGGGTTAGGACTCTAAAGGATTCATAAGCACTTTAGGTGTCCCCTCCTCTAAGAAGTCTTCCTTGAACCCCAGGTTGGTTCAGGTGCCTCCTCTGGACTCCACTGCTCTCTCTGCTTCCCTCACTCCAGTCCTGACCCACTGTTGTGCCTTGCCCAGCCTGGACCCAACACCTCAGGGCTGCCATTGTCTGGTAATAGATTTGTCATTTGGCTAGACTGTGAGCTCAGGAAAGAGCCCTGGGTTGTGTCCCCAGCATGCTCACACAGGAATGTAGCCCTTCCTACTCTAGCACTGAGTGCAAATGTTAACATCTCCCTCCTCCCTACCTTTAACCTTGTGCTGGGAAGCTTTCCTTTCCTCACATAACTGCATGCCTCAGAGCTGGGCACTGGGGAAGACATAGGATACAATGACTAATTGATTTCATTTATTTATTCACCAAGTGTTTAAAAAGGGGAAAAAAACAGAAAACAAAAACCAACCAGTTGTTGTGAGTCGATTCTGACTCACAGCAACACCGTGTGTGTCAGAGCAGACTTGTGCTCCGTAGGATTTCCAATGGCTATCATCTTTCAGAGCCAAATTGTTAGGCCTTTTTCCTAAGGTGCCTCTGGGTAGATTCAAACCACTAACCTTTGTGGTTAGTAGTCAAGTGCTTAACCATTTGTCTCACTCAGGGACTCCTTTTAAAAAACTTGCTATTGTTGTTAAGCGCTGTCATGTCGTTCCGATTCTTTGCGACCCCACATAGGGTTTCTAAGGAGCGGCTTGTGAGTTTGAACTGCCATCCTTGCAGTTCAAACTAACCTTTAGGTCCAGGGCTTATCCTATAGTGCCACATGAGGATGTCACTTAAAAAATAAATAGTACATACTATTTGTCAGGCAGTGGAGAGGCAACAATGGATGGATCAACATCCCTGGCTTCATAGAGTTAACATTCTCATCAATGGAGACAGACAACAAACCAAGTAACAAAATACATACATGATGTGATGACATACCATGATACATGCTTAGAGGAAAAGTAGTAGTTGAAGGGATGCTATTTTAGATGCAGTGATCTTTGAGGAGGTGATGTTTAAGCAAAGACCTGAAGGAAGTGAGGAAGGGCCCCATGCATCCCCATGTATCTGAGGAAGACGCATTCTAAGCAATGTAAAAGTCCTGTGGCTGAAGTGAGCCTGGAAGGTCCAGGGCTAGAGAGGAGGTCAGTGTGGCTGGAGCAAAGTTAGCCAAAGGAAAGGAAGGAGATGATGTTGGAAATGTGTTGGAGGTCTGGAGGAACCGAATAGGTCCTAGAACATAAGATGAGAACACTGCATTTTATTCTAATTGTGAAAAAGGTCCTTCTTGAAGATTTTGAGCCAGAGAGTGGTGTGCTCTGATGTATGCTTTAGATAGCCTCTTCTGGTTGCCATGGGAAGAACAGACTTGAGGAACAGAGCAGAGACCAATGATGGAGATGCCATGAGAGTACAGGTGGGGGATAATGGTGGAAAGGACCAGAATGGAGACTGGGAAGGGAAGAGAGGTGGATGAACTCTGGATTCATTTTATCAATATGGAGATAAGAGAATTTGCTGATGGATTTGGTATATGTGTGAAGAGAAGAAAAATGTCCAGGATGATTGATTGCACGCTGAACAAAATTTTATTTATAACAGCCTACAAGGCCCTTCTGATCTGAGTCCTTGCTCTTTCCCAACCTCCTCTCCCCCATTCACTCTACTTCAGCCACACTAGCTTTGTTGATCTTTGAGCACGCCAAGGCCAAGCTTGTTGACATGCCAGGACCTTTGCATTTGGTAGTTCATGTTTCTCTTTATATTTGCATGGCATGCACTTTCTCAGGTCTTAGTTCAAAGGCAGCCTCGTCTGAGAGGCCACCCTTTCCTCAAATCAACCTATTTTATTTTCTTTATAGCACCATCAAGCCCTGAAATGACCAGATCTTTTTTTTTTTTCTTGTGTATTATTTGTCTTTCGCCACTAAAACGTCAGCTCCTTGAGGGCAGTGCTTTTGTCTGCTTTGGTAATTGCTGTGTTCCTGGTGCATAGAAAAGTGTCTGATACACTCAATAAATGAACGAAGAAGACGCCGATGAACTCCTGTGCGTGGTCACAGGCTGGTTTACACAGGTGAGACACCTGGACTAGCAGGCATAGACAAAAATATACGAGAGACCATGGGGTTATCCACATATCCTGGGACTTTGTACCAGCGCCCAAGGATGGGGAGCGGGAGTTGTGAGGGGAAAAGGATGCTCTGGGAGAGTCCAGCCCCACCCTGTATCTCCAGCAGCCAATGGACACTTGGTCCTCCCGGCGCCCCCTGGGACGTGTAGTCCGGGCAGGGGCGCCCTCGGGCGCCGTCGCACGCCCCTAGACTCCACGTCCCGTAGTGCGCCGGGAGGCGCGGGGATTGGTCGAGGCCCGCCCCCGTCCCGCCCCGCTCGGCTCGCGCCGCAGCCCCAAGAATGAATGAAATCGTAGCGCGCTGGGCGGCAGAGCCGGCGGCGCAGGCCGGGCTGGGCCCGCGCGCGGCTGCAGCGGCGCCCCGGGCCGGAGGCGGCCCCTCAGAGCGGGCCATGGCCACCGCCATTCAGAACCCGCTCAAGTCGTGAGTGTTCCCGCAGCCACCCCCGACTCCGACCCGAACCCTCCCAGGACCTCTTCCCCCGCCTTTGCTGGGGAGGGGGGTCACACCAAGCAGACGGTAGTTGAATGCCTCCCCCCAGAACGCCCTCCTGCCCCTGGGGACCCACCACCCCCTTGACACCTTCTAGGGCTGGAGGCGGGAGTCCCTTCAGGGTCTCGGGGCACCTCTTCTTTGTCGTTGTCAGTGAAGGAATGTGGTGCGGGCGGGGGTGGGGGGGGCGGAGGCCGAGTTTTCCCACCCAGGGGGTCAGGGTTTTCCCTCACCCATCACCTCTACCCCCCACTCCCGACATGGAGCTTGGCGCACCAGTGCCTGAGTCTCGACCTCGATGCTCTCCACCATCCTCTTTTCCCTTTATTAAGGCGCCTTTCCGTCTGCCCTCCCGGGTCCCGGGCCCACGCGGCCGCAGGGTGGGATCTGTGGCGTCGGGGTCCCTGGTTAGATTCCTGCTGTCTCCTTTTCCTGTCCAGGTCTTCAGGCCTGACCCCTCACCTAGGAGCCCCGACACCAAGATCAGCTTAGATAACTGGACTCCTTCCCCTCCCCGCCCATGCACATCCAAAGAGAGCCTCCGGAGAGCGCCCACAACCTCCGGGGATTCCTTCTCTTCCTCCCTATCCGCGTCATTCCTTGCAGCGCTGGCGTTCTCCCGTGTCTAGTACCTTGGCGCTTGGGACGCCCGGGTCCGAGCCTAGCCCCCTCTGATCATACCTCTTTGCTATTGCTCTCTCTTCCCACCTCTCGTCTTTTCTCACCCGCCCTCTCTCTCTCATTGGGATCCCGGACTCCCGGGTCCCGGCATACAACCCCCCCACTTCCCCCAGGCGGTGATAGCGGGCTCCGAGTGACAGGCGCACGCCCGCTCCCGCCCTTATTCTCGGGCGGGAACAGCCCTCCCCTCCCCCCTCCCCGGCCTGGGTAGAGGAGGAGGGCCAACGCTGGCGGCTCGGCACAAAGGGGCTGGGACGACCTCCCCTCCCCTCCCCTTCCCCCAACCCCGTGCGCTCGCTGCCTTGACCTTGAGTTCTGTGTGCTGTGGGCTGGGGCCGGGGGTAGGGGACACCGGAGAGAAGCGCCAGAGACCCAACGAAGGGCTGCATTTGGTGCCCGGACCAAAGGGAGGCGGGGGAGTTGAAAGGAGGGTGTGTGTAGGGCGGGAGCTTACAGGCACGCGCCGACAAGTGTGGCTTGCCAAGCCAGAGAGGGCTTGAAGTGGGGCCCGGGGGTCAGTGTATGGTGGCATGTGATAGTGACAACCCACCTTCTCTCGCACACACTGCACACTGGCTGAGAACAGAGTTCTGCCTGTTGGTGGGTCTACAGGCATCCAGGCTTCTGTGGGGCCTGGAGGTCAGAGTGAGTGAGGGGTGGGTGTGCCAGACTCCCTCCCTACTCTCCCCTTCCTGGGGGTCTGCAGGTGGGCAGGGGAGGGACTCACTTTTGCCATCAAAGAATGTGAGAGTCAAATTTTGGGAGCAGGAGGCTTCTAAAGTGAGACCCTCAGACTTTCTGAGTGCCTGAGTTCAAGCCTTGGCTTCAGCCATTGATTACCTCCCTCAGCCTCAGTTTTACCCTCTGTGAAATGGGAATCACTATACTTCTTTTTGTTGTGAGGCTTAAATCAGGTACTATTTATGAGCACTTAGTATAGAGCCTGTCCCAGTTAAAGGGATGATTCCCCACTGCCAACAAGTCAGTTCCAACTCACAGTGACCATTATATAGGCTTCCCGAGACTGTAAATCTTTACTGGAGCGAAAAGCTTCATTTTTCTCCTGAAGAGCGACTGGTGGGTTTGAACCACTGACCATTCATTGCTCTTCCTATGTTGCCACTGGGGGCTCCTGGAATGTGTGTGGGTGGTGGCTATGTGCCGTGGAGTCGGTTCTGACTCATAGTGACCCTGCTCAGGGTTTCCAAGGCTGTAAATCTTTACAGGAGCAGAAAGCCTCATCTTTCACCCATGGAACAGCTGGTAGTTTCGAACTGCTGACCTTGTGGTTCACAGCCTGATTTGTAACCATTACGCTACCAGAGCAGTAGTAATATCAATACTGATTTTGACTGTGTGCCAACCCAAAGTAAATTCATTGCCATTGGGTTGCCTCATAGGACAGAATGGAACTGCTCCTTAGGGTTTCTGAGACTGTAAATCTTTTCTAGGAGCAGACAGCTTCCTCCCATGGAGCACCTGGTGGTTTTGAACTACTGACCTTGCTGTTAGCAGCAGCCTGATGCTAGCCCACTGTGCCACCCTCAGAAGGCAGATGGGAGGATTGTTTGGAAAGGGGAGCGATTATGTGTTCACACACGTGTAGCAGAGCATGTGGGAGAGGGGTCTTTGCCAGGATGAGTTGGGGTGTCTGAGACTAGAGATGTGGGGTGTGCTGGGAATCTCTCACTTACTCCCTTTTCCACCTACCTGTCCCCAACTTGTCACCTACCTTAAGCCAGATTTGACACAGAGGTCCCAGTTGGAGTTCTGTGGGAGGGGGCAGGTCACAGTCTTACCTGGCCCAGAGGCAGAAGTGTTTGTGGAAGGGATCCAAGAGTAGAGGTTTGTGTGAAGAAGTGACCAAGGGAGGGAGTATCAAGTTACAAAAGAGGTGAAGGCTAGAGTGCCTCTCCCTGTCTGCAAGAGGGCCCCCTGGTGGATGAATGTGTTCCTGGGCATACATGACCACCTTATTTCATCTGTGTGGCTCCAATCCTGGACACAAACTCTGAACGGGGGTGAGGGCTGTAAGTGTGTGTTTGAGTGTGTGTGTGAAGAAGATTTGCAAAGTGTGTATGACCTATTTGGTCAGTTCACTTTCTGGGAGATCCTTTAGGGTGGAATCTGTTTGGGTGACAGGGGGAGAGAAAAAGGTGTAAGGTCCATGTGTGGATGGGATGTCTGGATAAGTGAGTTGTTTCCACAATCTTGCCTTCAAATAGCCGCCGGGGCAGAGGATTGTGTTATCTCAGGTCTAGAACTTCACCTCCCTGTACCTCAGATTCCTCAGTTGGTAAATGGGGATAATAATGGGATCATCCAAAAGTTGTTATGAGGATCAGGTAAGTTAACCACTTAGAACCATGTCTAGCACTGTAATCAGTGTTCAGTAAAAATGTCTTCATTAAACATCTGTTCCGCCAGGCAGTAGGCTTTCTAATAAGGGTCAGCTAGGATAGCACAGTAGGATAGCCTCAAGGTCGGCAGTTCCAAGTTCAAATCCACCCGCTACTCTTGTGAGACAAAAATGAGACTTTCTGCTCCTGTAAAGATTTATGGCCTCAGAGACCCTATACAGGGTCACTGTGAGTCATCATTGATTTGATGGCAAAGTTGTTTGTTTGTTTTGTTATCACCACTTTACATCTTAGTACATAGCAGATCTTCTGTACCAAGCACATAAACTCATGACTGTCGAGTCGATTCTGACTTATTGCCATGCGACAGGACGGGGTAGAACTGCTCCTTCAGATTTTTGAGGCTTTGAATCTTAATGGGAGCAGATGGCCTCATCTTTCTCCAGAGAACCACTGTGGGTTTGAACTGCCAACCTTAACCCACTACACTACCAGGGCTCCTACTAGATGTCAAACTAACCAACCAGTTGCCATTGAGTCCATTTTGATTTATGTTGACCCCATGTGTGTCAGAGTAGAACTGTGCTCTGGTTTGTAATGGCTGAATTTTCAAAAGTATATCGCGACGCCTTTATTCCCATATACCTCTGGATGCACTCAAACTGCCAGTCTTTTAGTAGTCATGCACACGAGCCATCATGCCAGCTGCCTTTTAAAAAACTTTATCCATATTTGCTCTTTTGGTTCCTCGTATTTATTCATTTAATCCTGATAAAAATCCAATGAGGCATTGCCCTTATTTTAGAGAAAAAGAAACCGAGGCCCAGGGAAGTCATTCAAAGGGTTCACCAAGCAAATTGCAGAGCCAGGATCTGAATCCAGAAGTGTGGCTTCTGTCACTCCTGTGGAAGGGATTGTACCTGTGAGTGTGGCTGAGTGAGAGACTATATATCCCGTGTGAGATATAATGGGGATCTCCGGAGCAAGAAGGGACAGGTGAGAAGTGGAGGAGAGCCTGTGTCCATGAGGCACGTGTGTGAAGGCTGCCATTTACGGGTTGGGGAAAGTCTGTGTGAGCACCTGTAAGGTGCCTCTAAGTCTCCTGGTATGAAGTATGTGTGTAAGTAGACGTGCATGTGAGTGTAGCTGTGTGAGTCCGTGTGAAGGTGGGAGCGTGGGGGTGTATCTGTGAGTGCGTGTGTAAACGGTGGAATATGGGTGTGAGTCCAGGTGTACATCTGCATAAGTGAGTGTGTGTGTATATTTCAGTCTGGGATGTGTCTCTGAGGCAGGGTGTGTGAGCGTGTGGGATTGTGAGTGCCCCTGGGCTCCGCCCCTGCCCCCTCCCGCCGCCGGGTTGGCCGGCCCCCAGGTCTGGGACTACCACTCCCAGCATGGCCCGGGCGGGCCCGCCCCACCACCATGATTGGCTGTGGCCCCTATCCTCCCACCCCCCGGGAATGAATGGATGGGCGGCCTCGGCGCCCGCTGGAGCGCTGGGAGGACCGACCCGGCGGGGACCTGCTGGGGGCAGGACCCGGGGAGCAAGATGGCCACGGTCATCCCCGGCCCCCTGAGGTGGTGCGGGCCGGCGGGAGGCGGGGGAGGACGCGAGGGCAGGTCTGCGCGGGCGTGTGTGTGTGTGGCGGCCGGGGGTGGGGCCGATGGGGTGTCTGGGGGGCTGTCACCGTGCGCGGGGCTGCGCGGGGGTGCGAGTGTGTGTGATTGTGGGTCTCTGGCAAGAATGGTGTCCGGCGCGCTGCTTCTGGCCGGGCGGAGGGTGTGGGGGTCTCGGGATCCTCTTCGGAGAAGGGGGTCATCGTCCCCACCTCGCGACCCTCGGGGTTGAAAGGATGGTGAAATGGCTTGGGGGCGCGGGGGCCTTGGTAAATTCGGGTGAAGAAGTCTACACTACCTTTGTCTTGAGATGTGGAGTGTGTGGGGGATTAGTTTCTGTTTTGCTTTTTTTGGATATGTGTGTGATTTCTTTTCTTCTACACTAGATCTCTGGATATTTGGGTCTTTGGGTGTGTGTACATGTCCTCTGAAACTATGTGTGATTTGTGTCTTTAGATATTTGGGCTGTGAGTGTGTTTGTGTGACAGTGTTTGTGTAAATATGGGTGGGTTTGTCTATGTCAATGTTGTGCATTGCATATGTGTGTATCTTTGTGTGATTTGATGTGTGTTGTATTTGGGACACTGGTTTTGTATGTTGTGTAATTTTGTGACTGTGTGGCTGCTGTGTGAAGCTGTGTGATTTCTTTGTATTGTGTCACTGGATATTGTGTGTGATTTGTTTATGTTGTGTCTTTGGATGTGTGGGTAAGTGTGTATGTGGGTGATTTATTTCTACAGTTAGTGCCTTTTGACATTTGTGTATCTGTGTGTGTTTTTGGATGTATGCATGCATGTGTATGTTTTTATCTGTTTCCACATTGTGCATCTTTGTGTAGGTTCTGCATGGATGATTTATTTGTGTAACATGTCTTTAGATATGTGATGTATATTTGGGCATGGATAAATATGTGTGCTCTTTTCTATACTATGTAACTTGGAATATTTGTATTTTGGTAGATGTGTGTGTGTGTATGTGTGCATATGTGTGAGATTTGTCTTTTCCTTTGTGAGTCTTGGGATATGTCTCTCTTTGTGTGTAGATCCTGTGTGACTGTGTGTGATTGGTTTGTGTTGTGTCTTTGGATATGTGCATGAATGGATAGGTCCCGGGGTGCTTTGTGTTTAATTCCTACATTGTATATTATATCCTCCTTAGCTGGGAGGCTCTTTGAATCCCAGGTTAGAGGGCCCATGACCCGGTTCCCTCCCTTTGCCCTGGGTCTAGTAGTGTCCAGAAAGGTTGCCTGAGTCAGTCCACCCAACCTCGACCCCAGGAGGGTGGGGCTGGGAGAGGGGCGCCGCGCGGCCTGGACGGCCTGCCCTGGCTGACAGCAGCAGCCCGCGGGTTCACTCGCCTCCCCCCTTCCCCCCTCTAGCCTAGGCGAGGACTTCTACCGCGAGGCCATCGAACACTGCCGCAGCTACAACGCGCGCCTGTGCGCCGAGCGCAGCTTGCGCCTCCCCTTCCTGGACTCCCAGACCGGTGTGGCCCAGAACAACTGCTACATCTGGATGGAGAAGACCCACCGCGGGCCTGGTACCCGTCCAGAGGGCAGGGGCGGGAGAGGACCAGCTCAGCTTCTAGGCCACATTCTTAGCGCTGCTCTCACGACAGGTCTGGCCCCAGGACAGATCTACACATATCCCGCCCGCTGTTGGAGGAAGAAACGGAGACTCAACATCTTGGAAGACCCCAGACTCCGGCCCTGCGAGTACAAGATTGGTGGGTGGAGACGAGCCCTCGCATGCGCTGTTCAGTGTGTGTCTGAGCATCGGATGTATCTCTTGTATGTTAGTGAGGGACTGGCTTGTGGGTCTGTATTTTTCTAGTTTTTCAAACCCTGTGACTGAGTTACTGGCTACATCCCCTTCTCTCGCGACCTGGGTGTATCCCAGGCATGATGGTTCTTGCTATCACACATGTCTTAAGTCTGACTATATCTCTTCACCTGTGATCTGGGATGTACGAAAATGTGGGTGTCTGTTGTCCTGGACCCTAATTCTCTGTGTGTCTGTATGCGTCTGAATGTCTGTCCTTCTTCCTGTGTGCACCTGGCTGTATGAGAAAGTCTGGTTGTAACCTTTTCCATATGTTGTTGAGTGTTATCAGGATGATTGTCTTTTTCCAGGGATAATGTTCCGGAGTGTGTTGGAGTCTCACAGCGTATGTGTCATACTGTCACTTCTTGTGAATGTCCAGGTGCTTACGATGACCTGGGAGAGTCCCTTCCCTGAGGGCCTAGTGTGTTAGGGTCAGTTCTGCTGAATGTTTCTTGCCTATCACAGACAGAGTGGCAGTTTCTCTTGTCCTGTCCAGGTGTACCCCAGGATCTGTTTGTGTCTAGGTATACTGGTGTGTCTTTCTATGTGTGTCCAACTGTCCCCAAGGGCTGTCTGTGTCTCCCCTGTGTATGTCTATCTATGGGTAGCTTGTCTGAGTGTCTGATTCTCCCAGGTGTGTTTCTACTTTCTTCAGGTGGATCAGAGGATCGGGCTTTATCTTCTCCATGTGGGTCTAGTTGTGCCTGAGGGTCTGAGTAGCTCAGAGTCTATCCAGCGCCTTCTATAGCTCTCCCCTGTCTGTCCGGGCGGGTACATCTGAGGGTCTGCTTGTATCTTTGTGTGTTTAGCTGTTTCATGTGTTCTAGTGTATCTGAGGTCTGGCTGTTCACCCGTGTGTGGGTCTGCAGGTCTGACTGTGTCTTTGCCCGTGTGTTTCTGGGTGTATCTGGCCATGTCTCTCCCCCTCACTCCCTTTCCATGTGTGTAGCTCAGTCCCTGGGCCTGTTTCTGGGTGAGTGTACACCTGGCAATAAAAGGAGTCCTTTGGGGATAGCTTCCTCACTTGAACCCTCTATGTCCCTGTGTCCAGACTGTGAAGCTCCCCTGAAGAAGGAGGGTGGCCT
>NW_006408686.1:6842036-6854744 GCF_000296735.1 Chrysochloris asiatica
ATCCCCAATGGCTACTGTGACTTCTGCTTGGGTGGCTCTAAGAAGACAGGCTGTCCCGAGGACCTCATTTCTTGTGCTGATTGTGGGCGATCAGGTGAGGTTTCTGGGACCTGGGATCCGTGAGGGGAGGAGTCTGGAAGTCGAGACCTGGAAGGTGGGGGGCAGGGCACTGGGAGTGACTTAGCCACTGAGGATTATGGGAAACTGAGGGGTCAGTGAGGCTTTGAGGATGTTGTTGTCATGGCATTAGGAGTAATGAAAAATTGTTGCCAAGGCATTGTGGGTAGTAGATTGTGGCCAAGATAGATGAGTAATGCATTGCCATTGCTTGGGTACTAGGGATAGCAGAATGTGCTTGCCATAGAATTGTGGTTAGTAGAATGTGGTTTCCCAGGGTGGACTTGTGGTTGTTTTAGCACAGTGGGTAATGAATGAATTGTGGTTATCATGGTGTTGTGGATAGGGAAATATGGCGGTCATGGTAATTTGTTATAGTGGAATGCAGTTGTTAGGGCATCCAGGGTGGTGGACTGTGGACACTGGACGTCACGGATGGTAGATGTTGGCTAGACTACACAACACACAGTGGGACGCGTTTCATGCTATCGCTAGTAGCCGTTTGGTTGCTGGGGCATCCTATGGGCTCTGGTGGCATGGAACCAAGGTGTGGGAGAACTGGTGTGGAAGGTGAGTTGCCATGGCATTGGGCCTGGGAGGATGTAGTTGTCATGTTACTGTGGTTAGTGGGATCTGTTTGCTGTTCTCTGTTGTGGGTAACGGAATGTGACTACCTCAGCACTGTGGTTGCCACGGTATCGTGGGTGGTAGAACGTGGTTGCCACGGCATGTGGTGCTAGCAGGCAGTTGCTATGGTATTCAGGGGAGCAGAGTGGTTGGGAGCACGTGGTGGCTACAGAACGGCTGGTGGCTAGACACCGTGTGGTGGGACGTGGCTGTGGCCTCGTTGACTTCGAGGTGTGAGGTCAGGCATGGAGCCAGCAGTGTAACCCGGGCTTCAGGAACCAGCGATGAGGGCTGAGCCATTTCTCCTCCAGGGGCGTGAGGACGCCCTACCTACACCCCTGCCCCCTCGGCCCCCAGGACACCCCTCGTGTTTACAGTTCACGGTGAACATGACCGCAGCCGTGCGGACCTACCGCTGGCAGTGCATCGAGTGCAAATCCTGTAGCTTGTGTGGCACCTCAGAGAACGATGTGAGTGTCTGCCTGCCCCCCGGCCCCAGGACTCCCCCAACCATGCTCCCCACCTGGCACCTCCACCTTGCCAGTTGAGCCCACCTCCTCTCCGGGAGACCCTCCCTGGTGAACACTAGTAACGTGTTTTATTATTATTGTTAGTGTCCATTAGTTGAGCCCGGCACTTTATCCTCCTCATCTCTCTGACTCTCCCAACCACCCTCCGAGGTAGGTGCTCTCCTCCCAGTCCCTGCCTGATGGAGAAGAAACTGAGCTCGGAGAGGGAAGGCTGCCTGCCCAAGGTCACTCCCCCTGCCCCATCCCCGGAAAACTGCAGAGCTAGTGTCAGACCACCTGAGGATCATTTGAAATATTCCACAGAACCGTGGGAAACCCAGATTCCAATTTGCAAATTGGTCATCCATAGGGCTGTCTTTGCTTGGCCAGGAGGGGCTCCCACAAAGATTCCATGGTGTACAAGACTTTTCTCAAAGTCCCTTCTCTTGGACGGGACCATCTCCCCCAGTCCCTTTTACCTAGCCCCTGCCCCCCACCCCGGTTTCTGGTGCCCATGCCCCCAGGGTGCCAGCTGGGCGGGTCTCACCCCCCAGGACCAGCTGCTCTTTTGTGACGACTGCGATAGAGGTTACCACATGTACTGCTTGAGTCCCCCCATGGCGGAGCCCCCTGAAGGTGAGAGAAGAGGTGGGCACTTTGTGGTGGGTGGCTAGCAGGCTGGAAGTCTGTCTTCAGGCCATGTCAGCCTGTGCCCTGTGGATGATGGTAGGGGGTTGGGCAGCCCTCCCTGGACCCGGGCCTAAGACCCCTGTCCTCTGGACACCGTGCAGGAAGCTGGAGCTGCCATCTCTGTCTTCGGCACCTGAAAGAGAAAGCCTCTGCCTACATCACTCTGACCTAAACTTGGCTCTGGCTCACCGAGACCTGTGGGTGGTGCCTGCTGACCTGCTTCACCCACTCCCTCACTGTCTCCTAAAGGCCCTGAGTGGGAGCGGGGGAGGGAGGGGCCGAGGGGGCCAGGCCCTCCTCCATATTTGCCCTGTGGGCTGGCGGTCCCATTGGGCCTTGCTCCCTTCCTACCCCTCTTCCCCATCTCTTGGCAAATGGGCACCAGGGGCTTCTGCTCCCATCAAAGCCATACTCCGCCTCTGGGCGGCACAGGGGGATGGAGGCCAGCCCGGGACATGGACAGAGCCTTTTTCTAAAGAAAAAGACAAAAAAAAAAAAAAAAAAAACCGTTTAAAAAAAAAAGAAGAAATTAATATATACAGAGTCCTATAAGGCCTGCTGGGTGGAGGGGCAGTGCTGAGAGCCACGGGGCACCAGTCCATGCCAACTTCCTGCCTGGCCTCCCCTCCCTGTTTCTGGAGTTGCAGCTGTCCCGGCAGCATCCCCCACCCCTCCAATCCAAGGTGAGCGCCTCGGCCATGTGCCCAGGGAGGGTGGGCATGGAGCCCCACTCCACGCTCCGTCTGGTGCCCACCGTGGATACTGCATGACGTGACTCATGGTTTTGAACTCTGTTCCTGCCCCTGAACTCTGAGTCCCACCCTGTGCCCACCCCCACGCTTGCCCTGGCTGGTGGGCAGTGGCCGGTGGGGCAAGGCGGGGGGGCCCCTGCCCAGTGCCTGCTGGGACGAGAAGCACAGACTTAACAACGGATTCATTTTTTTCCTCCTTCCCCGTCCCACTTCCCCACCCGGCCAGGCCGGGGGTGTCCCTTGCCACCTCGCTGGCCAGTTCAGGCGTGGTGAGGGGGCGTGGCTGTTCCTTGTGTTTGTGTGTGTTTATTGTTCGGGTTTTAAAGAAAAAAAAAAAAGGGAAATTGAGGCTGCAAGTGAGGGAGGTGGTGGGTTGGGGGGGGTCTTCTCGACTCCAGGCGTGCCCCCCTTGTAAACGAGTCTCCTTTATTGCCTGCCTCTGCTGTGAATTAACTTGTTCTGTGTATTAAACTGGGCCAGAAGCCCTCTGCCCACACTGCTTCCTTCTGCAGGCTGGTCTGGGGCGTCACCAAACTGGGGAGACTGGGGCCTGGTTGGGGGAGAAGCAACTGAGGTTAACAGCTGGAGGCAGCCCCATCCCTCCCCCCCCTTCCCCCAGTACCCTGCCTCTTGCTGGCTTTGTCCCAGCTCCTCCTTGCCTTGCTGGAAAGAAGGGGGATGGGGTGGTGGAGGGGGCTCCCCGCCCAGCCAGCTGTGGTTGCCCTGACAACAGACAGCTGCAGCTGTAGCAGGAAGCTGAGAGGAGGGAGGCTGGGAACTGGGGGAAGGGAGGATGGAAAGGAGATGGGTCAGCCAGCCTCTCCTGGTGCCTGGGTGGGGAGCAGGCTGGGGCACCTCGAGTCAGACCCAGCCTTCATCTGGGCTCCCTGTACCCAGTGTGAAGCCAAGTGCTGTGGGGGAGGGGCGAGAGAGAGTGGGGGAATGCAGAGACCTGGGGAGATCCAGAGAGTGAGTCTTGGGTGGGGTGGTGGGGTGAGGGTGAACCATGGCAGAGATTAGGAGAGGGAAGAAGAGAGTCCCACATTTGTGTCGACAGGATCAGAAAAGAGGCAATATGAATAGGACAGAGGAGGAAGGAATAGCCCAAGAGAGAGGTGAGGAGGGCAGCAGAAGAGAGATTTGGTGGCAAGAGGAAATAAGAGGAACGAAAAATAACAGGCACATTGTGGGGACAGAGGAGGAGGAGGAGGAGTGATTTGTGGAGAAATGAATGCGTTTAGGGAGAGAACGAGGGATTCCAGGAGGGAAGACCGAGAACCAGGAAACAAGTTGGAAAGAGAAAGAAAGAGACATTTGGGAAGAGAGATACAGATCCCAAGACAGAGACATGAGAGAAATAGACTAGAAGACAGACCAAACAAAGAATTTAGGGGCAAGGCAGCACTCTGGAGAACGTGGAAGACACAAGAGGGATTCCAGAAAGATGGGAGGAGGTGAGAGCCAAAGATGGTTGCAAGGAGGGGAGGGCACTTTGGGAGTCCTGGAAAACTGGGGCAAAATGGGGAAGGGCCCAGTAGGATCCAGAGTTCAGGCAAGACTGGTGGACGCTATGCAAGAGCTGTGGGGGGCTTAGAAGCTGGTATGTTTACTTCACAGCTATCAGGAGAGGAGGTGAGAAGCCACCTCCACAGTCTCCCTCCTCCTCCACCCTGCCCCCACCCTGGTGTTGGGGAGGGCCAACTGGAGTGGAGGACAGGGCCTTAGGGAGGGAGTCTCTGGAGAGTTCCAGAATTTTCAGGAGAAGACAATGGCTGGTCTTTGTACAGAATTCCCACCCTTTTGGAAAAAGATATTGGGAATGTGTTGGGTTGAGCTCAGAGATGGAAACGCAGTGATCAGGGGCCAGACTCTGGGATTTCTCATGTGTTATTTCCTGATTCGATAAATCAACTGGCCGGCTGGATCCCAATTCCTGGGTCCAACTACAAGTATCCATAGGACCATGAGTTTACGACCCTGCCCAGGAAGGAGAGTTCGCAGAAGACCTGATCCATGGGCGAGTTTGAGTGTGTGTGTGTATCTTTGGACTAGACCTGGATGCACTCAGAGTCTGGTGTGCTGAGTTGGAGAAGGGAGGCCAGTTTCTCCCAGGCCTAGACGCCGGGGTTGTTTTCTACCCTAAATCTCCAACCAGAAGTCCAGCAGGAAGCCTCCCTCCATAGAGGACAGCCTGTCTAGAGTGGGGTATCCTGGGGCACCCTGGAGGTAGAAGCTCTACCTTGCCCAATGTGGCTACAAAGGTTGGAAGCCCAGGGACATACCAAGCTGGTCATCTGCTTTCTTTGTGACTACTGATGCTAACAAACACATTGCTCTGTGGGCCATGACTTTCTGGACTGCAGTGTCAGACTTCTGTGTTAGAATCTAGCATTTTTTCTTTTAAACGTAAGGGCACGTATCTTCCGAGAGTTGGATTGCTGTTCTTTGGGTTCCAAGGAAATGAAGTTGACAAGGCTGGTGCTTCTTGGTTCTGAGGGAAGAGCGTGCATGTTGTGTGGCACAGGTTTGGAAGGAAGGAGCCATGTCGGGTACAGGCAATGAATGCCTTTGCTGCCCTTACACCAAGGAACACACAAGCCGTTTCTATGAAACATTTATTTCCTTTGAAACCTCCAGAAACATGCCAGAAAATCTCAAGACAAGGAAGGAAAAATAAAATAAAAAGGCAATAGAGAATAATAATAAAAAAATCCAAATGAAACAAATCAACATTTGAAAACACAAACTCTTTAGCCATCAGATAGAATACCAACCTCAAATTAAATAGATTCGTTTTGTAGAGATCCTTAAAAAATTGAAAACAATTACCCCAAAAATCATAATTTACACTGGTCAATGTACATGATTAGGTCCCCAAAATGATTAGAATGATCTGAAGAGGAGGAGAGATGATGAAAAAAAAAAAAAAAGCTCCAGGTTGGCGTCTGAGGGAACTGGGGCGCCCCTGAAGAGGGGAAGATGGGAGAGGGGCAGAGACGTCACAGTAGTTGGCCAGGGCTGCGGAGCATGGCCTGCAGGTCCCCATCTCCTAGTCGGGCGGGGAGAGGGAGCTGCCCAGTTCCTCTCACTGCAGAGGGTCGGGGGTCAGAGGGCGATCATGGGGAGGCACACTAAGTGCCCACTTCTCTCGCCTTCCCCAACTGGGTACCTCCCATTGTGGTTACATCCTGTGGGGTCCCAGAAGCCCCCTTTCCTGAGGTGCCTGGTTATTGACCTGGCGCTGGCTCCAGGACCCTAGTGAGGGGCTCCAAGACTTTTCCCCCAGAGGGAGCCCCTTCTGTCCTCCCACTGACGCCCCAGCCCACAGAGACATGCCTCGGTCCTCAGCCTGAGATCCCACAGACTGCGGCCATACAGACTTACTGGCGCAACTCTACATGAAAAAATAAATATATATATTTATATATATTTTGTTTTTAAAGAAGGAAAAAAAAAAGAAAACCTGTTTCCTGGGTGAATCGCGTAGTACCACACTGGCTTTAGCAAGCTGCCCCTTATTGCCTATTGAGAACCAGCGTCTGGGGGGCGGGGAGGGTTTCACCCAGCAACGTACTCTGGGGAAGCACAGTGAAAGTGTCCAGTGGTCTCCGCTGGTGGGGGGCCTGTGACAGAGGCTGGGAGACTCATTCATGAAGGGGAGCAAAAGCAGATTAGGTGGCAGTTGCTTATTTCCAGCCCTGTCCCTAAGACTTCGTGGAGCCCTCTGGGTGCCCAGGAGAGGGCATGGCTGCTGTGGCCCGGCTAGGTCTTGCTGGGGTGGGAGGAGTAGAGGACCACCAGGGCCTGGCCTGGCCTGGCCAGCAGCCTCTGGGCCGCAGAGCAGCTGACAGAAAAAGGCTATAGAAACCGTCTCCCCAGTACCGAGTTCTTTTTGCAGGAGGTTTACTCTCTGGGTGCTGGGGTCTCCTCATTCCATCTGGGACCCCTTAAGAAAATAACTTCCCGTCTCAGAAAGTGCTCTTCCTGGCTGCTTCTTGGAGGAAGGGACTGGGAGCACATGCTTTCTGATCATGGGTTCATACTTGGTGAGGAAACCTGGTTTGTGAACTCCCAGAGCAGAGCCCTGGGGTTTGGGGACTTTAAACAACTCCCCTGCACTCCCCCACTCCCCCTTCCTACAGCTTGATGGCTTGGTCCTAGGAAGAGGCTAGATGGGGACAGTGAGATGAGCCCCTCTGGGGGTGGGTGGCCCTGCCCTCAGGAGGCTACAAGTGTGCAGCCCAGAGGGATGCCTGAGAACATGTCAACCACGACCAGCCCCGAGGGGCGCTGGATGCACTGACATCGTGGTTTTGGAGTCCACGGGCAGGGCTGTGGGGTGGCTGGGTGATCTCGGCGACACCGACCACCCGGAGCCATGCTTGAGAGTCAGGGGAGTACAGGCGCCCAGTCTGCCCATGGGACCAGCAACGGGCTGGGCTGTCGGCTGGGACCTCCACTGGTCACCTCAGAGCTCCTCCACTGGTCACCTCAGAGCTCCTTCTTGTCCCTGCAGAAGATCTCGGCGAACTTGCGCAGCTGCTCACTGGCCGCCTGGGATTCCTCCTGCAGGCGCTGGTTGTTCTGCCGCAGTGTGGCCACCTCCGACTGCAGCACCACCTTGTCCTGCTTCTCCTGTGGGGGGTGGAGGGGGCAGGAGAACTGGCTGTTAGTGGGGCGGCGGCAGCTCCCCCCGCCAGTGAGGCCCGGCTGCCAGGGTTCAAATCCCAGCTCTGCTTCCTAACTGCTGAGTAACCTTGGGCAAGTCACTTGTCCTCTCTGGGCCTCTGGTTTCCTCAACTCAAAAGCCACTGCTGGTGAGGACTGGTTCTGACGCTGGGTGACCTCCTTAGGGTTTCTCACGCTGTAATCTTTATTGGAGGAGACAGCCTCATCTTTCTCCCTTGGAGCGGCTGGTGGGTTTGAACCTTGTTTTAGCAGCTCAACACTTGACCCACTGTGCCACCAGGGCCCCTTACCCTATAAAGGGATAAGACCTATCTGGTGGTGCTGCCAAATGCCAGGGAGGAAAGATGAGGTTGTCCCTGCAGATTCGCAGTATGGAAGCTCTACACAGGGTCGGGCTGAGTCTGAATCAACTCCATGGCCCCTTTTTGCGTGTGTGGGGTGGGAAGGTGGGTTAACAGGTGTTAGAGTTAACCACGTACAGGTGTTAGAACGCAGCCTGACAGGGAACGGTCCTTCCTTCAGCAGACATCACTATTATTAGTATTATGACCTCATTTTATTCTCACAGCGCCCTCAGGGACTTGGGGGTGCTGTCATACCTATCCTCCGGGGGAGAGGAAACCAAGCCTAGTGCAGTGAGTGGGGAGCTGAGACGAGGTCTCGGGGCTCACTGCCTGACCAAGCCCACCGCCTCTGCCCAGACACCCTTCCAGTATCACGCCACAGCCTACGGCAGCTACTGGGCCTGTCCAGGATCATGCTAAGTGGTGGGGTGGGAATTTGAACCTAGACCCTTCTGCTTCCTGTGTTCAAGGACTTAACACATTATATGCTGCCACCAGCTTTTGGCCTTTTTACCCAAAAGTCTATGCAGCAACAAGTGTGCTCTCCTTCCTCCTTCCATCTCTTTTCCTCACCTCCTGCGGCTTGGGAGCCTTTCAGCCGCCACTCTGGACTTGTGCTGTGACCATGGTTTTTAGGATGATGCCATTCTCTGACACAGCTCTGCAGTTAAATTTTGTTTTCTACTGATGTCACTGGCCCTTTCGTGTGTCCATAAATTCGCAGGGGCGTTAAAAACTTTGCAGAAAAATTCCATCTCTCGATTTCATTTCCCCAGGAGCTTTGAGAAGCCCCGTACACATTTCTGTTATGTGAGTTGCATGGCTGTCTTGGTGTTCCTACAGCCATCCTCCGGCGACAGGCCTGTCTGTGCTAACGCCCTCAGCAGAAGGTGCTGGGCCCAACAAGTCACCCAATTAATTCACAGATAAGTATGCTCAGTAGGTTAGGCTGATGAAACATCCTTCCAAGAACCTCTCAGAGTTCCTCCGGTGGTTCCCAGCTGTACTAGGATGGACCTGTCCCCCAGAATTCATGTGCACCCAGAGCCTGTGAACAAGACCTTAGGACATAAGGTGATTGCAGATGTGATGTAATCCGCACTGCGTGGGGCCTGGGGAGGGGGTCCTAAATCCAATATGTCTGCTGACCCTATAAGAAGACGGACATCGAGATGTAGGGGTATAGAGAAGGACGAAGACGTCAAGACAGATGCACACAAGGAAACTGAAGTGCTACAGCTACAAACCAAGCAACCCCCAAGGATGGCTGCAGCTGCCTGGAGCTGGAGAGAAGGCCCCTTCCCTTAGCCTTCCAACCTTCAGCCTTCAGCATGGAGGGAATTTTCTGCCCTTTCAAGTCGTCACTTCGTGGTGCTTGGCTATGAGTCATAGGAACCTTCAGCGGTGCTCTGTAATCTTTACTCATGAGGATAGTTGAGGCTGGCTGGCTGTCCCAGGAAGAGCCAAGGTAAGGAGGAGCCAGGACAGGTGCTGTGTGGCCTCAGGGGCTGGGAAGGGGTGTGGGGGCGTGGCCATGGGAGGAGCCTTACCTTTTGGAGGTCTGTGTGTAGCTGTTTCAGCATCACTTCCAGCTGGTACACCTTGCCCGTCAGGTCCAGGGGCGGCTCTTCGCTGCAAAGACAGGCGGCAGGGTCAGGCCAGAGCCCTGGGGAGGGTCTCTGTTCACACTTGTGAGGAACCCAGGGTACAAGCTCCTTTGTCCCTGAGGTTTGGCCAAGGGTCTTTCTTTCTGGAGTCCTTCAGGATGCCGTGAAGAGCAGCTCTAAGGGGAAGGCAGAGCCAGCCATCCCTGGTCACGCTTCGTCCACCATGGCACATCTGTGTAGGTTGTTGAAGATGGCGTGTGTGCCTGTGTTTATCCCAGAGCTGGGGACTGGGTGCGTTGAGACTTAGGGAGAAGCTATCCCTGGGTGCCCACTGTATTCCACAAACACCCAGAGTACCTAGCATGCCGCAGGCTCTGTCCTGGAGGCAGATGAGGGGACAAATGCCCAGAAGGGCAAAGCCAATGAGGGCCTGCCATTACTGCATGCCTCTGCAGACAGCCTGAAGCTCAGAGGCCGCCAGCATGATGACCACTGGACAGAGGAGGAAGCCCAGGCTTGGGCAAGGGACACTGCTCTACCAAGTATCGGTGGTGGTGGTGGTGATGTGCCGTGGAGTCCTTTCCGACTCATAGCAATCTTGTACAGGGTTTCCGAGGCTGTAAATCTTTACAGGAGCAGAAAGCCTCATCTTTCTCCTGCGGTACAGCTGGTGGTTTCGAACTGCTGACCTTGCGGTTCTGCTGGGGTTTAAGTGGGTCCCATAGCCTGTGGCTCCCCCCGTATGCAGATTCTCCCACCCTGCAGGGGAGAACCCAAACTCCTCCTGCTGACGGAGGTAGGCGCAGATGGGACGAGGCAGGCTCTGAGCGACCGGAGACCCGCCCTGTACGTGCCCCCCGCCCTAATAGACACCAGTTGTGACTTCTCTGTGGGAAGACAGTGGGTCCACAGCTTGGTGGGGAGGAGCCCTGAAGCCAGAGAGTGAGGCAGGAAACAGGAGAGCAGAAATGAACCCCAGGCATTACTTTAGCTGCCCATCCAGTGCGTGGACATCCGTAGCTCCAATGCCGCACCATGAGGTGTGCCCTGAGTCCACATCCATTCCCACGCCAGCAGTGTGGTCAGACAGGCGGCCCTCAGTGCAAGCTCTCTGCTGTCATGACCCCTCCCTCCTTCCCCAGGTGAAGAAGCCTCCTGAGGGCAGGGCCTGGGAACATCTCAGCCCTCCACAAGACCTGGTAGGGGACAGGTGCAAGTCTGCATGATCTAGGGCTATGTGGGGGGGTGGGGGGGAGACTGAGGGCAGAGATGGGGAAACCGAGGGCAGAGAGAGGGGGAAGCTGAGGGAAAGGGCGGGACAGTGAGGCAGTACTTAGTATTCAAACCTGAAATCAGTTAACCCAGTTTAAGTGTTGGTTCCAGAGTGGTTTCCACGGGACGTACACTGTATAAGGACTGGGGCTGAGTTTGGGGCACTGCTGGGTTCCCAGTGCATGGATTGCCAAGCCCCTGGGTAATCCCAAAGGAATCTCACCTCATCGTAGGGGTGGTCCTGGGCGTTGGGGGGCCCCTCTCCAGGCTCAGGTGGCTGTGGACAGGGCTGTGTGCAGGTGGGACGTCCGGGTTCAGGGCTGGGTCATTTAGAGAGAAGAGAGAGACGGCTCTTTGCACTGCCAGGGAGAGAGAGGATATGGCTGAGTGCTTGGTGGGCACCAGAGTCTCCCAGCCACTTCCCCACCCCCCCAAGCCCCTGTGACAAGACACAGATAGGGGTACGGAATCAGTCCCTAAACTACTGCTGTTATACAGAGTTCGTGTCCTTATTCTGTCACAGCCCCTACCTAAGACCTCACATGCATTTCAGCGGCCCCCGTCTCCCTGGTTCCCTCAGAGCGATGCTCCAGTTCTCCTTGTAGTTCATGACCAAGGGCTCTTAGAAAGGCATTCACACAAAACCCAACAAGTATACCAGGTAAACCAACGCGACCACAAAAACCCATCCTAACTGAAAAGGTCTTGTGGAGAAATGTCTCTTATTTAGGTTTGTCTGATGTTTTCATGGACTTGGGGGGGTGGAGCGAGGTGGCGGGTCCTTCTATGCAGGGTCGCTATAAATCAGAAGTGATTCAACTGCACTTAACAATGACAACTTTTAACTGAACCACTTTCAACTGCAAAAGCAGAAATGTCACTTTGACTGCTGTGGTGCACCCGACCCAAGTCGTGGTATTTTCAATCTCCTCATAAGCATGTAAATGCTGGATAATGGTTAAGGAAGATCAGAGACAAACCAATGCCTTTGAATTACGGTGTTGGTGAAAAATATGGAATACACCACAGACTACCACAAAGGCAAACAAATCTGTCTTGGAAAAGTACAGCCGGAATGTTCCTTGGAAGTGAGGACAGTGAAACTTGGTCTCTTGTACTTTGGACACGCTATCAGGAGGGACCAGTTCCTGGAGAAGGACATAGTGCTTGGTAAAGTAGAGGGTCAGCGGAAAAGAGGACGACCCTCGACAAGATGGACTGATACGGTGACAGCAACAGTGGACTTAAACATGACAATACTCATGAGGATGGCACAAGATTGGCCCGTGGCTTGTTGGTTGGACCTGGGGTTACTACGAATTGGAACCAAGTCATCAGTCCCTAACACAAGAACCTAATAAGTGTGGACGCGGGGGTCTTTACTAAATTCTTTGGGTTATCTAACTGAATGCTTTTTGTTTTGTTTTTCATATTGTCCCAAGCTGTGGCCACTGGGAGCTCTTTCTGGCTGGCTCCTGTGCTCTGCTGCCTATGCCTCAGCATTTTTTGTTTGGTTCTGAGCACTTCCTTATTTTCTGGTATCACCTGTACAATTTTCAAGCAAATGTTAGACACGTTCATGTTTCACCGGTGAGGACTTCAATGAGTAGCTCTAGCAGGCTGTTGTTTGTTGGTTAAGTGCCATTGAGTCAGTTCTGACTCATAATGACTCTGTATAGGGTTTCTGAGGAGCAGCTGGGGGGTTTGAACTGCCAACTTTGCAGTTCAAACTGACTTTGCAGTCTAGCATTAACCCATAGCGCCAACCAGGACTCCCTCTTGTTGTTGTTGTTAAGTGCCGTCGAGTCGTTTCCGACCCATAGCGACCCAGTACAGGGTTTCCGAGGCTGTAAATCTTTACAGGAACAGAACGCCTCATCTGTCTCCCGCGGAGCAGCTGGTAGTTTTGAACCGCTGGCCTTAAGGCTCGCAGCCCAATTCGTAACCACTACGCTACCAGAGCTCCTTAGGACTCCCTCTAGCAGGTTGTTATTGTTGTCAGGTGCCATCGATCCTTTATTTTTAACAAAAATGACTATACCATGAACATATTTAACAAGAGTAACATCACTTCTTTTAGTCTTTTTCATTATCCAAATTA
>NW_006408686.1:6856004-6876463 GCF_000296735.1 Chrysochloris asiatica
TTCTGCATTATCTTTAGTAAAACTTTACTCGCATTCCATTGGGTCACCTCTCTTTGGAATGGGCACAAATACGGATCTCTTCCAATCAGTAGGCCAGATAGTTATCTTCCAATTTTTTTGGCAGAAATGAGTGAGTGCCTCCTGTGCCGCCTCACTTTCTTGAAAGAGTTCTATTTTGATTCCATCAATTCCTGGTGTCTTGTTCTTTGCCAGTTCCTTCACTGCACCTTGGACTTCCTCCCTCAGTATCATTGGCTCTTGATTATATGCTACCTCTTGAAATGGCTGAACATTAACCATTTCCTTTTGGTACAGTGGTTACTCTGGGTATTCCTTCCATCTTGTCTTGATGCTTTCTGCATCACTCAATAATTTGCCCAGAGAATCTTTAAATAATAAAAATCGAGGTTTGATTTTTTTCTTCAGTTCCCTCAGCTTGAGAAATGCTGAGCATGTTCTTCCTTTTTGGTTTTCTAATTCTAGATCTTTGCACATTTTGTTATAATATTTGGCTTTATCTTCTCGATCTGATCTTTGGAATTTTTTGTTCAGCTCTTGTACCTCCTCATTTCTTCCATTTGCTTTAGCATCTCTACACTGGAGAGCAAGTTTCAGTGTTACACAGGTAACACCCATATATTTTTTCATTGTGAAGCACCCAAACTTGACAGAATAGCTAATTCTGTAACCCTGACGTCTACTGCCAGCCTCTCCTCTTCTCCAGGAGGAAACTCTCATGAGGGTGCTTCCTTCCAGGCCTTTCTTCGGCATTGGTTCATTAAGTTCACATCCCTTCATAACGTTCTGTGGCTCCTCTATGAATTTTACCAAAAAGAGGAACAAAACTTCCTTGGCAAAGCCTGGGTGGAAGGCCAGGGCCACCAGCTTCCTGCTGCGTGTCTAGGGAGCTCTCCCAGGGGCCTGGGGAGGACCAAGTGGGAGCAGGAGGCTGTGGCTGCAGGGGGTGGTTAGTGGGTGGGCACTGTCTGGCCGATCCACCTAACAGACAATAGAGCCGCCATTGAGGGTACCTGGGGCTCCAGAGCCGGTCAACCTCCTCCCTGCTGGCCCAAGACTAGGGATCCTGAACTCAGGATGCTCAGAGGCTCAGCACACTGCCCTGCTTTCTCCTGGGATATGCCTCCCACTTCCCTGATACCCAAGGAGCTCTGGTAGCATAGTGGTTATGAGCCGGGCTGCTAACCTCAAGGTCAACAATTTGAAACTACCAGCTGTTTCATGGGAAAAAGATGAGGCTTTCTGCTCCCGTAAAGATTTACAGCCTCGGAAACCCTATACAGGGTCGCTATGAGTCAGAACCGACTCCATGGTACACCACCACCACCAGATACCCACAACCAACAGAGCCCTGGGCTGTAGGGCAGACCCTGGGGAACTCAGGGAATGAAGACTCTGTAGATCTGCTGAGAGACCCCTCTGACAATGGCTAGAGACACTCAGACCCTTAGCAGGCTTTCAAATCTTGGCTGACAACCCCAACGCCCTCAGTAGTTCACAGCTGCTGTTAGCTAGGGAGTAACAGCAACAGCTGATGCGTCAGTGTTGTGTGTAACCTCATTTAGAGTCCGTGACCACCCAGTAGGGTAGGAATATTGTTACCCTAATTTTCAGGTGAGCAAACTGAGGCAGTGAGAGGTTTAATCCTTCTCACACCATTCATCAGGGCAATGCCAGACAGGGAGAGACAGGGGGCTCCTTGCCTTGGAAAGCCACCACCTGAGCCCTCCACCCATGGTGAACCTGCTGGTTCTTCTTTTCAGGTTCTGTGTGGCCCCCCACTCCCCGGCCTTCCTTAGCCCCATTCTTCCTCACAGACACAGCTCACGATGGCCACAGGTTCAGGAGCATCTAGTCTATGGATTCAAATCACTAAAGCGCTAACACGAGGGCGAGCACACTGTGGAGAGCAGGCCAGTGTGAAGGGAGGGCTACTCAAGGCCACACCGGCTGGAACTGGACCAAGTGGGGTCGTCCCCACAGTAAATTTCTGAAGACTCAGCCCCAGGGCTTGTTGTCCTCCAACTCCTGAGGGACCTCTTTCCCCACAGACTACCCCGTTCCCACTGCCGTCCAGTCGATTCCAACTAATAAAGACCCTGTGTTGTTGCTAAGCGCCATTGACCTGGCTCCGACTCTGCAGGTTTGAACTGTCGACCTTGTGGTTTACAGTCGAGTGCTGATTCACAGAGCCACACCATCAACAAGCCTTTGGTGGTGGTGGTGGTTATGTGCCGTGGAGTCGATTCCAACCTTACATAGGGTTTCCAAGGCTGATAAATCCCTATGGGAGCTGAAAGCCTCACCTTTCCACTGTGGAACAGCTTGTAGTTTCGAACTGCTGAACTTGAGGTTACCAGCCTGACTTGTAACCACTAAGCTACCAGAGCTCCTTCAGTGACCCTATAGGACAGAGTAAAACCAATCCCTAGGGTTTTGGAGACTAAACCTTTACAGGACCAGGCAGCCTCATCTTGATCCTGTGGAGTGGTGGTGGGTTTGGATTTTGGGTCTTGCAGTTAGCAGCCCAACGTTTAACCTCCTAACACCACCAGAGCGCCCTCTGACCACCCTCCATATTATCAAATCCCACCCTTACAGTTCTGACGTAAAGAATGGCCTCTCAGAGTTGACTTGCATCGATCTGATTATGAGAGAGGTTGAACAGTATGTTCAGAAGTGTGCAAGCCATCTGGGTTTTCTTCTCTGTCCACTGTTGCTCTGCTTCCTATGCCCCAGCTTCGGGAGGCCTGTTTGGACCTGGTTTGGACCTGGGCTTGCGTCCTGGTCCCATGTGCTGTTGGCTAGGTTTCATCTGTTAATGGGAACTGTGAGATGAGACCAGAAGAGCTGACGGTGATGAAGTGGGAAAGTGCTGCTCACAGACGAGGCTCAGGAATGTCCGCCTTCATCAGAGCACTGTGGTACCACGGAGCTCGGGAGGCCTCTGTGTGATCCAAATTTCCGGCATTGTTGAGCCATTGCCTGACAAATGGTTCTGATGAGTACGGCTGTGCTCCAAGACCAGAGGCTGGGCCAGGCTTTCCTGGATTCCTCAGAGGCCTGCCTGCCTTCACCCTGTGGCTACCGAGGCTGCAGGGCAGCAGGGTTCAGAATGGAAGCAAATGAGAGAGGAAGCTTTCTTCTAAGCTACCTGTCAGATATAGACTGGCTAAAACTTGGAGATGTGTCTGGTTCACAGAGGTCTGAGGAAAGTCATGCACTACAGGGGTCTGATGAAGGTCATGTTCCACAGAGCTGATAAAGGGTATGTTCCACAGAGTTCTGAGGAAGGACATGTCCTACAGGGGTTTGAGGAAGGGCGTGTCCCAGAGGAATCTGAGGAAGGACATGTACCACAGGTTCTGAAGGAGGACGTGTTGCACAGGAATCTGAGGAAGAGTGTGTCCTAAAGAGCTCTGAGGAAGGACTTGTACCACAGGGTCTGAGGAAGGATGTGTACCACAGGGCTCTGAGGAAGGACGTGTACCACAGGGTCTGAGGAAGGACGTGTACCACAGGACCCTGAGGAAGGAAGTGTACCACAGGGTCTGAGGAAGGACGTGTACCACAGGGCTCTGAGGAAGGACATGAACCACAGGGTCTGAGGAAGGACGTGTACCACAGGGCTCTGAGGAAGGGTGTGTACTACAGGGCTCTGAGGAAGGAAGGGTCTGAGGAAAAACATATACCACAGGGTCTGAGGAAAGTCATATCCCACAGAGCTCTGGTTCATTGGAGCCTACTGTCAGACTAGACACCAAGTGGTGATTGAGATCACCCTGGGCCCTGTTCTCCCAATCCAGTGGGGAGATGTCATTAGACAGCAATAGGGTTGGGTGGTCAGGACCAGGACAGGGAGGCACCATGATACGGGAACAGAGGGCAGGGGTCTGATCCAGACTGAGGGGCATGAGGGAAGGCTTCCAGGAGGGAGGAGGACTAGCCAAGTGGTGAATGCAAAGATAAGTCAAAATAAGCTAAAAGAACATGTTCATTTGAGGGGGGTTAAAAAATTTTGTGGAAAAATCCCATTGTCTTTAAATTCCATTTTTCCACGAACTTTTAGAAGTCATGTTGTAGCTGTCAGGGACCATTTTCTAAGTGAGGGAACAGGCTTAGCATGGTAAAGCCATTTGCCCATGTTAGACTGTTTTCCTGAGTAAGAGAGCCCCAGATTTTGGTGGGGTACATGGCCTCATTGCTGCTGGTGTGGCCATGTGAGACGTTAAGTGCAGGAGGGTTGTGGGCCTTTGAGTCCTCTCCTGCTGGCCGCACTCCATGATGGAGCTGGGAGGAGCCTAGCCTGGCTGAATCAGCGTCAGCGCTGCACAGGCCCCCGACCGCCCACCCCAAGATCTTTGACCTATACAAAGTCTTGGGTGTTGAAGCGACTGTTAATTTAGGCTTTGTGCCACATGCAGCTAGAACATCTGAATAAACACATGGCTACACTGTCAGGATCCCACACCACGGCCCTGTGTGCTGCAGGCTCGTCCTTCGCCTGCCATGACACTGTGTTTCTCCTCACCCTGGCTGCATCCCCACCCTGCATGCAGTCACTGCCCTGTTCTGTGGACGAGTTAACTGGGGGCCAGGGCTGCACAAGGCAGGTGACTCGAACCCTGAAGCCCTGATTCTGGAACCCAGGTTGTCTCCTTTCAAAGTCGCCCAGGCCTCAACAGAGAGGGGTTGGAATCTCAAGGACTGGAAGCACGATGCCTACCTTCGTAGGCCTTGGCTGCGTTCACCAGGCTGGACCACTCAAGGCCAGCAGCCGTGTCGGGCAGTGGCATCATCCCAGGGTCAAGGCGTCGCAGTGGTCGGTCCCGCCCCTCAGCCAGGGAGAGCTCTGAGGCCGAGATGGCAGCTGGGTGGGGAGAGGGGAGAATAGTTGATAATGACAACATGGGAACAACAGTTAAATTAATAGACATATTGTTTGTCAGATGATAGATCGTAAGTGTCAGGGGAGACGTACACAGGGTAAGGGGCTAGAGGTGTTAGATGTTTGTGTGTGTGTGTGTGTATGTGTAGAAATACAGCCAGAGTGCTCCTTAGAGGCCAGGATGGCCAGATTTCGCCTTTCATACTTCAGACATACTGTCAGGAAGGAGCAGTCACTGGAGAAGGATATCATGTTTGGTTACGTGGAGAGTTAGAGAAAAAGAGGAAGACCCCCAACGAGATGGATTGGCAGTGGCAGCATCAATGGGCTCAAATGTAGCAACAATAGTGAGGTTGGCCCAGGATCAGGCAGTGTTTTGTTCTGTTGTGCATAGGGTCGCTATGAGTTGGTACCGACTCGATGGCACCTAACAACAGTTTGAAACAGGGCGCTAGGAAAGGCCTGCTCTAAAGCGGGTGAGGGATGAACACAGCTCTAGGGGGAAGGGAGAGCCAAGTGCAAAGACCCCGAAGCAGAAATGTACCAGGTATGTCTGAGGAACAGAGAGGAAGCCAGGAAGTGAGAAGGAGGGGTCAAGGCCAGAGAAGTAACAGGCTGGGTTATGTGAGACCTTGTGGGTAATGGGAGGTCTGAGTCCTTTACCCCTGAGTGAGAGGGAACCATGGACCAGGTCTGAGGAGAAGAGGACTGTGAGCAGATTCCCGTGTTCACAGGATCCCTCTGCTGAGTGGGGAGCAGGGAGAACACGGAGGAGGCTGCTGTGATGTACCCCAATGGATCCAGGGGTGGATGGGACCCCAATGGGGCCTCGGAGGGACAAAAGGGCCAACCCTGGATCTGCATTGTAAATGTAGCCACCAGGATTTCTGGAAAGACGGACATGGCTGTGAGACAAGGAGAAGGGTCTAGGACAAGGTCAAGGCTGAGACCTGAGCACAGCTGGTTGGAGTTGCCACCAACCGAGAGGGGGAGGGGGAAGGTATGTGTGTGTTTACGTGTGTGTTGGGGGGGAGAGGGGAGTTCAGAGGTGTTAAGTGCGAAATGCCATTAAATAGCCACAAGGTTGGCCACGTGAATCTGGAACTCAGGAGAAAGTTCTAACTGCAGATATAAATTTGAGTCACCATCAGTGTTTGTGGGGAGACGTGGTGGGTTCCAGTGTGACACGTCAGTAGGAAGACACCCTTGGAGCCTCAGGGCATAGGAATTAACAGGTAACACAGCATTTACCACATCTATCAGGTGGGTCTCAGATGACAAACATAGGACCTCGCCCACTCCTCAGAACCCCGGAGGGGGCAGAGGTGGGCACTGATGGACAGAAAGGTCAGACATGTGGCTGAGGTAGCTCAGCAGGAAAGGGCAGAGCTAGACTAGGAGCCAGGGCCCCTCCTGTCTGAGCACCTCTGGGGGCACTGGGACGATCCCCAAGTTCTGTAGTAGGGCAACTGAGGAGCTTACACAGGTGGCGCCATGCAGCTCGAAGCCAGTGGTCTGACGCTGCCCCTGCTCTAAGCCCCAGCCCACAATGAAGGTCAAGGCTCATCCTCAGGCCTGGCCCTCCTCTGGGGTCCAGAGGCACACCCCCAACTCATGGTGGAGTAAAATGCTTGTTCCAGATAATCGGGTATTAACAACCAGACAACGGTAACAGTGTGGTGCTTAGGGAACACTGAGCTTCTATTACAGGTAATGGAAAATTCTGGAGACAGGTAAGGGTGATGATTGATCAACAGGAGGACTATATGAGTTCATGTTACCAGACCATGCATATGACTAAACAAAGCCGAAATGGCAAAGGTTTTACTAAACATACAAGGGGACTTCAGAAAGCTTGTGGGAAAATTCACTGAAGGGGAGGGGCTACAGTAGAGCCCAGTGCGGGAGCCCCAAAACACCAGTGAAGGAGTATGGGAGCAGACACAGGGTAATGGGGAGCTATGGAGGAATGTGAAGGGAAGATAGGGATCCCTCACAAACGTCACAAAGTCTCCTCCATCCCATCCATCCCCTGTACAAGGAAGGGGCTGTCTCGGTAACTGTACAAGGAGCACATTGGCTCTGCTGGGATCTCTGAGCTGGGTTCTGAGACAGGAAGACATAACACACCCGGAGGTCAGGATGTGCCTGTAATCACTACATCCTGACAGGTGGGGTAAGTAAGGGCCACACTGGGTTTTGCTGCCCTATGAGTTTGGCCCAAACACACTGCCTTTTAGTTTCAAGCCTTTGAGACTGTGGATGAAGAAGTGCTGAGGGGACCAAGGGCCTGGTGGGGGGAGGGGGGAGTTGCGTACCCAGTGCCTGGCTCATGGGCTGACCAGTAAATATCTGCTGGATAAATAAGGGATGGATGAATCACACTCTTGTGGCCCCTCCTAAGAGCTGGCAGAGCTAAGAGGGAGTCTGGCAAGTAAATAAATATTCCCAAGGCAACCTGATTGACACTAGGACAGACAGAGGGCACAGGGAGCAGCCAATGTCACCCCCCCCAACCCCCCGTCCCCAGGGCCCCTTGTGAGGTCCCTCCAGAATGCATCCTCTCTCCAATCTCAGGTGACCCTAATCCTAGGACACCCCCGGAATGTGGACCTCATGAGATCTGCTGATCTTAGCCACCAGTGCCCAACCACCAGGCTCACGTGCACCCCCTTCCCTCCATCAGATGAGCCCACAAGGACCCCAACCCTGAGGTGGGTACCCAGACTCACACTGCTTCTCTGGGAAGCCGTTGCCAGTGGCGGGGCTTGTGCTGGGGTCTCCACCGAGCGTGTGGGGGTGCTGGTGCTGACGGCGGGCAGGCAGTGTGCTGGAGGGGAAGGCGCAGGGGCTGGGGAAGAGCACGTCGCCGGGCAGGCCTGGCTCCAGGCTGGTGGGGTTGGCGAAGCTGGGGTCTCGCCGCCCGCTGCACAGACTCTCGTCAGACAGTGTCCGCTGCAGGCTCTTCTGTGGGGACACAGGACACTGTCCTCAGAGGCGTCTTCCTGTCCCAACATCAGTGGATCTCAACCCGCCCTGCATGGCTTTCTGCCCCTTGTATGGGTAAAGAGGGGACCGAGGCTGAGGCCTGTCCCGAGTGACTGGACAGGAAGGAGGGTTGCTGGCTCCATTTGGGTCAACGGGATCAGGGCTGAGATCTGTGGTTGCGCTAGGGACACCGTGCTGGTGGGACGGACCCCGGGGAGGCTGGTCAGGGACAGAGGAGTAGGTGGGCCGAGGCTACTGGGCAGGCCTGCTGCTTTTGTCCCTTCCTTGGGTAACTAGGGCCTGCATTTCCCCCAGGAGCCCCCTCCTCCACTCTCTGTCCACATGGCTTGGGTTGGTTTGGTGGGGGCTGTTTCCACTCCCTTCCTGGGCTCTAGGAGGATATGGGAGCCACATTTGGCAATGAGATGCCTTTCCAGTCACATAAACCCAACAAAACCCCAAACCCACTACCAATGAGTCCATTCCAAGTCATGCTGACCCCATAGGACTTAAATCTTTATGGGAGCAGACAGCCTCATCTTTGCTCCACAGAACGGCTGGTAGTTTTGAACCTCTGCTCTTATAGTTAGCATCCCAACACTTGACTCACTGTTCCACCAGGGACCCTAGCCACATAAGGTACTTCACTATCTAGCAACCTCCCCCACAGTCCTGCCTCAGCTAAAGAGTCGTTCTGGCTCTGTCTAATATGGTACCCTTTCTCCTGGCCGAGGACCCAGACACCCAAGGGCGGCTGAGGATAGACTGAGGAAATGGGCGAGGAGGCGGCTGGAGTGAGCTCAGGGAGCCCTGGTCTCCTCCCTTGTCCTCAGGGACCCTCAGCCTGAGGCTGTCAGGAGTGGAGGGTGGGGCAGCTGCTACATACTCCCGAGTCTCTCTCCTGCTCTGGCCCCAGATTGTCCATGATGATGAGCTTCTTGAGGTCGTCCTCGATGGTAGACTTGTAGTTCTTCCGTGGGGAGCGGAGGTCTCGGAGAGATGCCCGCAACCGTGGCTGCCCAAAGACATTTTTTGTGTTGGTGTCCACCTGCCTGGAACAAGAAGGCTAGAGGTCAGTGGGGTCATGGGGAGACTTTAGCAGCTTCTTAACGTGTCGTGACCCAAGAAGGCTCAGTGCCATTGGGCAGACCACCTCAGCCTGCTTCACCTGGAGAAGGCAGTGACAAGGACTTTCTGTTCACGCATCCCACCTGTATTTCCTGGGAACCTCCTTTGTGCCACGCCTGTCCCTGGCACTGGGGATGAGGCCGTGCACTCGAAGCACAGTGCATCGAGGGAGTGACAAAGGACAAATGAATGGAAAGACAGACTGCACAGAGCGAGGCAGAGAGAGGTGTTTTGAGGAAAAACAGAGCCAGAGGAGTGGGTAGAGATTGACATGGCACAGGGACAGCTTCGCTGAGGTGACATCTGAGAAGACACATGGCTGAAAGGAGGAGGGACAAACCCTTCTGGCACTGAGAGCAGATGGGGCCGAGATGGAACATGCCCGTGTGTGAGGGGCAATGAGGGCAAGGAGCCAAGGGGCGGGAGGGCAGACTGTAGCCGACTCAGGCACTCTGATGCAATGTTCCTGGGGGGGTGCGAGGCTGGCCTAGGCCAGGGGGCTTCCAGCAACAAGCAAGTGACAGGAGACCTCCAGACGGGGCCAGTCTCAAACCTCCCTGCCTCCTCCGTCACGTGGGTTCACAAGGGGCAGCTGTGAGGCTCCAGGGAGATGAGGCCCCTCTCACACCACCACCCTCTTCCTCAGCACTCTTGCAGCCCAGGGTTGCCATGCCGGAGCTCTATGTGACATGAGTCCTGGCTCTGCTCCTTCCTGCTGTGGGACTCTGGGAAGGCTGGTCAACTCTCTGACCCTCAGTTTGTGCATCTGAGAAATGGGCTGACCTCACAGCGCTGCTGTGGGGATTTATGTCAAAGAGTCATGGCTGCTTTTACAACAGTCTCCCTGAGGGAGGCTGACCAGCGCCCCCTAGAGTTGCACCCACCCCTAATGCTCAGTCCCTCTACCTTCTGTGTGCAAGGCTGATAGCTACCACCCTGCGGAGCCTCTGTGTCCTCCGTTCAGTGACCCCAGGGCCAAGCTGCCTCCCTTCACCTACACTTAAGGCTCAGCCTTTGGGTTCTTCTTACTTCCCTAGTGAAAGTCGAGGGAAACAAATAATGACAGTTAAGAGTTCCCCAGGAGGGCTGCTAACAGCAAGGTCAAGGGTTCGGTTAGATTTACACTTCCACTGGCCTGTACGGTCGCTCCGAGTCGGAATCCACTTGATAGCCGTGGATCTTGGGTTTAATAGGAGCACAACCGTTGATTCACACCACACGTCACTTACTAAAGCTGCAAGCAGCCTTCTGAAGGAGGCGCTTTACATATGGGGAAACTGAGGCAGGGAGCCATCATCACAAGACACTGGCCTGGCATCAGGGATGTCACGGCCCTGCCTTGAAGTCAGTCACTCTCTTATCACCTCACTCTTTGCATTTCCAAATTTCCCTTCACAACAGCTGGAGTCTCTGGGTGGCACAGATGGCTAACCGCTTGGCTGCGAACGAAAAGGTCAGAGGTTTGAGTCCACCCAGAGGCACTTCAGAAGACAGAACACCTGAATCTGTATCTGAAACACTGGTCATTGAAAGTACTGCAAGCGTTGTTCTCTGTTCCTGGGGTCTCAACTTTATAGCAACTCCCATCCCCCTGTTCCACAGCAGCTACTGCAACCTGAAACTGCCTTCTTCACGTCTGTCTTCTGTCTGTCTCCCCACTAGAACGTAAACCACAGAGAGCAAGGCCTGAGGCACCCTTAGGATCTCAGTTAGTCCACTTCACAGCCAGATGAGTTTTCATACTACAATCTCTCATTTCGCAGATGAGGCAAATTAAAAAGAACAGAAGCATTAAACTACTTGTCCAAAGTCACACAGCTTGTGAACGGCGGAGTGAGGATCTTGAAGGAGGCCACCGGGCAGCAGAGTCTATAACTGTTAGAATGCTGCCTGACAGCTCAAGCTACACAAAAGCAGGCATTAAAAGCGAGGCATTCATAACACAACCACATGTGGTTAACAAACATGCTGATGTACACAGAACACATTCTTGCACTAAGTCATGAACAATGATTACCTAAGGATTCTTACTAGGAGGTGAGAACCAGACTTTCATCGGCTACCCTTCTGAGTCGTCTGAATTTATTTTTACCACACATTAGAACAATAAAGGAGTTCTGCTAGCGTAGTGGTTACCAGTTGGGCTGCAAACCTCAAGGTCAGCAGTTCAAAACTACCAGCTGTTCTGTGGGAGAAAGATGAGGCTTTCTGCTCCCGTCAAGATTTGCAGCTTCGGAAACCCTATGAAGGGTCACTATGAGTCAGAACCGACTCCATGGCACATAACCACCACCACCATTAGAACAATAATAACACAAAATGTTTTGTTTGTTTTTAAAGAAAGAAGCCAACACAATGGACCAGTTAAAGTGGAAATACGGAACAATAACTGGGGAGGTAGGCACACTTTGGAGTTCTGGTGTGGTGCTGTACATTAATGCGCTGGACTGCAATGTCCGTTTGAACTGCAAGGTTGGTGGTTTAAGCTCACCAGCTGCTCCTCGGAAATCCTGTACAGGGTTGCTATGGGTCGGAACCGACTTGATGGCCCTTAACAACATGCACACTTTAGAATAATCACCCATTTGAGATCAAAAGGGATGCATTTATCCAAGGACAAAGTTCAGAAGGGGTAGGAGACGACGAAGTACTGAAACAAGAGAGGAAGCAGTGTGCCTAAGGTTACACAGAGGAGAAAATCAAAGCACAAAACAAAATGTGTCTAACCCACTGAATGGCAAACTGACCTGCTCTGTAAACCTTCAACCAACTCACAATGAAAAGCTAAATAACAGGACCAACAAACATGACAACTGGACTTCATCAGTTTGTCACTCCAGACAGGGAGTCTTTGATCCCAGACAAGAAACAAGATGCCTTTGGGCCCCGAGGTTTGGAAGTCTGTATTTTTCCCCCTTCCCTTTCTCCCTCTGTGCGGCTGCCTGAGGATTTTAACAAAGGAAGAGAAGGTGGCAAGTGTTTCCTGGTGAGGTCATACTCTCCCCAAATTAGAATTCCAAGTCGAGGGTAATTCTGTGCTCTGTGGATATCAGCACAGTGAGCTCTCTGGGCAACTTAAAAGCTTTGAATTCAAAAGACAGAAATAGAAACAGAGACAGACAGAGAGATAGACAGACGCACACACCCTAAACAGTACATGTTCCCTCCACAGGAGCGAGAAGGGGTGGAAAACCAAAAACACCCACTGACACGCAGTGACCCGAGGACAGAGGAGAACTGCTTCATAGGGTTTCTGAGGCTGGCAATCTTTACTCAAGCAGCCAGGCAGACCGTTCTTCCATGGAACAGCTGGTGGGGTTGAACTTCCCAACACATAACCCACAAAGCCACCAGGGCTCCTTGAAGACATGGGACGATACCATAATATTCTAGAAGGGGACTCACAGTGTCCCACGTCCCCTCTCTGACTTGGTATTTCTTGCACAGGACTCACGGTTCAGTGAGAGGGGCCCACTGTGACCACCAATTGGTTTGACTTGGGCCTTCACACACCTCCCGGTTCCCAAGGGGCAAAGTTCATGAGGCTCTTCTGGGAACAGGACAATAGGATCTGCTAAGGACTTTAAATAAAAAGTGTGTTCTCTCTACCCTAGCCATATTGCTGCAGAAAGGCCTGAGTGTACAGGAACACCCCCGGGGCCTTGTCTGTGAAGCACACGGGAGACCCCAGCAGCTGTAGCATGGGAAGAGCAAGGCCAACAGCCACCTTACAGGGTCTCAGCGAGTGAGGCCACACAGAATGACAGGGCCGTAGTCTGCGGCTGCTATGAAGTGAGGTAGATCCACAGGACCCAGAAAGAGGTTCTCCCACAAATATCACGTGACCCATTTTTATAAAAGCATATTTAAAACTCCAGTGTAGACTGGCATACTGGAGTTTACCAAATTCTCCTCTGTAAGGATGGCATGGATGAGACTTACTTTCTCAAACTGTTCCTCGCCAAAACCCACCAAGGACTACATCATACAATCTTCCCTGACTCTCAGGTTGCTCCTCTGCTCCAGCCACGTGGCCTCTTTGATGTTCATTAGCCATAGGAGGTATGATCCTGCCTCAGGGCCTTTGCACTGCAGTTTCCTTAACCTAGAGGGCCCTCTTGGGTACTCCCCATAGTTGGCACCTACTTATCCTTCTGCCTCAGCTCAACCTATTGATGCTCTTTCTCGGCTCAGCGATATTTCTACTGCCTTCATCGGCTAATGATTTATCTTGTGTAGTTGTTGCTAGCATAATAGCTCTGTGACGCTAGAACCTTGCCTGCTGTCTTTTGTAGTCTATGTCCAATGTCAGGATCAGAGCCTGACACTCTGAGATGCTCGAAAGCGGCTGCTCAAAGTGGATCACACCGGAGCATCACTATTACTCAAAGCAATCTATACAATCAATTCAATCCTGGTAAAAATTTCAACATAATTTTTTTTACAGAAATGAAAAGAATGAATCCTCAACTTTATATGGAAAGGCTGCTGTGGTGTTTAAGGGTTGTCTTTAGCCAAAGCAATTATGAAGAAGAAGGGACAAGGCCTCAGACTTCCTGATCTCAAAACACAGAAGAAAGCTACATTTATCAGAACAGGTTGCTCCTGGTTTAATGATAAACACACAGGCCAATGGGGTTCTGGCATGACGCTGTGGAGCACTGCACTGCTAACCCCAAGGCTGAGGGGCCAAACCTACCAGCTGCTCCTCAGAAAAGCTTCACAGGGTCCCCGTGAGTCGGTGGGGACTCAATGGCATCTGAACACAACAACAATGCATCCCAATAAACTAGAATTGAGAGTCCAGAGATAAACAAACACATACACATCTTGAGGAGGCTTCAAGATGATCTTCTAATTCCATTTTTCCATTAACTTTTTAAAAGCCCCTCATACATACCTAACAAGGGTGCTGGCTAAGTCTATTCAATGGGGAAAGTATATAGTTTCTTCAACAAACGCTGCTGAGAAAACTGAACTGTCCACTTGGAGAAACATGAAGCTGTAGTCACAGCTTCCAGCATACATCCAAACAAATTCAAAATGGATCAAGGACCTAAGGAGTAAATCTAAATCTTAAAATCTTGAAAGAAAATATAGGGGCATAACTATCATACCTAGCTTTTTAAACAATAGATTATCAAATCCAACAACAATTAGATGAGCAGCAGAGACAAAACAGATGGCTGGGACCTCATGAAGATGAAATACTCATATTCACCAAAGGACTTCATCAAAGGCTGGAGGAAAAAATCTTCAGGAACCTTCTACCTGACGAAGATCTACTATCCAATATGCAGGAACTTCAGAACGTTCAGAACTTTGCCGCTAGGTTTTCTTACCAATTTCCTACAAATATTTTTAAGTCCCTTGTATACATATACAACGTCTACAACTTAACAAAAATACAACTCCAGGCAACAAATCCATGAAAAGACACTAGTCAGTGGTGAGTCACCTATCGGGACTCACAGCAATCCCTGTAGGACAGAGTGCAACTACCCCACGGGGTTTCAGAGGCTGTAATCTCTGGTAGCGTAGTGGTTACGAATCGGGCTGCTAACCTCAAGGTCGGCAGTTCGAAACTACCAGCCGTTCCGCGGGAGAAAGATGAGGCTTTCTGCTCCGTAAAGACTTTACAACCTTGGAAACCCTGTGCAGGGTCACTATGAGTTGGAACAGACTCCATGGTACTTAACGACAACAACAACCATCTCTACAGAAGCCGAATGCCACATGAGTCTGGTGGGTTTGAAACACTGACCCTGTGGTTAACAGCCAGGTACTTTAACCACTGTGCCACCAGAGTACATGAGCCATTCAAGAGACTCACACAAAACCACCAAGGTACCACACTTCACCCTTACTAGAATGCCACTGATGAAACACACAAATAAAACCAACAACAGAAAACAAATGCTGACAAGGATGAAGGAAGACAGGAATCAATTGCTGGTGGGGAACCCTTGTGGAAAACAGTGTGGCGATTCCTCCAAATAAATTACAAATAGAACTACCACATGACTTCTGTGGCGCTGCAGGATAACGCAGTGGACAGCAAGGTTGATTTGAACCGCGAGGTTGGTGGTTCGAACCTGCCAGTCGCTCCTTGGAAATTAGACAGCATTGCTGTGAGTTGGAACCGACTTGATGGCACTTAACACCACCACGGTATGACTCAGGAATTCCATTTCTAGGTATAAACCGAGGGAGTGACCCAACAGACATGTGTAACAGCAGTATTCATTCAGCACTATCTACAAAGGCAAAAGGGTGGAAACCACTTCAATGCCCATCAACAGATGAGTGGATCTAGAAAATGGGATACCTTCATACCATGGACTACTACTTAGTCATAGGGAACCGGGCCCCGATGCCGGCCACAACACAGGTGAACCTCAGAGATATTATGTTGAGGGAAGTCAAGGAACGACAGTCAACCACAGAAGGTTAAATACTGTATGATTTCATTCACAGAAAATGACCGGACTAGGTAACAATGGAGAACAATGGCTCTTAGGGTTACCAGGAGTGGAGTGGGAAGGGGGAGCGAGTGTGGGAATAAATCTTTGGGAAGTGGTGAGGTTTTTTATACGATGATGAGAAAACTGACATTTATTAAGGAAAATGGCTATACAATTTGACCAATATACCCACTAGTGCTAAATGCTACATCAGAACAAGAGTGCAATGGCAAATGTTGTATATAATGTTATTACTGATGCTGGTCTAAGTGCCTTTGATTTGGTCCTGACTCATAGCAACCACTGTACAGGGTTTCCAAGGAGGAGCTGGTGAGTTTGAACTGTCGACCTTGTGGTTCACATGAACCTTGCAGTCCAGTGCTTTACTCCACAACACCACACCAGGACTCCATATAATTTCATAGCAATAACAAAATCTAAAAGAAAAAAACAACCCAAAACAAACTGCAGCTGTTGATAGTACTTTGTTGTTGTTAAGTGCCATGAAGTCGGTTCTGACTCAAGGAACCCTGTGCAGGGTTTCCGAGGAGTGGCTGGTGAGTTTGAACCACCAACCTGAGGTTCAAATCGTTTTTGAGGGCCACTGCTTATCCTTTGGTGCCAACACCAAGGTACAACCAAACATCTCATGGGATTAGTTTTCTTGGTTTGAGGGCTTAGGGTCAGGGGTTAGTGGAGCAATCAAGTCAGTTGGTCTAATTCATAGTTTTTCTGTTCTACTGCCTAGTTCAGTGAGTGCTGCCTAGGATCATAAGAACTTGTCAGTGGCTATTCAAATACAGTAACTGGTCTCTATTTGCCTGGAGCCTTGGAGGAAGATGGAGACTTAGGAATCCCAGGAAGAAATGAACTGTGGGTCTAACTCTGTCCATACACCATCCTCTTTGCCATGAGATAAGAAGAAATGGATGGGCATTGGCTAAACATTTTGATGGAGGAACTAAGAGATGGACTGTCAGCAAAATTAGGGAAAATGTAGAACAGAACTTCAAATTCTAAAGGAAACTAGACTTAACTGGATTCACTGAGGCTGAATAAATCCCCGAATCAAGTGCCTGGAAACAGTTTTTAAACCAACAATTTCAAAGTATCCCAAGATGAAATTTTTAAACCAAACATGCTTAGTATTAGTAGAACACATTTGTCTTGAGCATTACACTATTTAAGGAATTACCTATATGAGCTCAAACGGACAAAGTAACTCTATAAAGTCAAGAAGAGAAGTTGATGGGCGGGCAGTGAACTTTTATATTGATAAAGGGACTTCAAAAAGTTCATGGAAAGACTAAGTTGAAAGATACGGAGTTTTTCCTCGGACTTTCTTTTTTACACTTTCCGTGAATTGAGTGGAGGTGTACTCAGAGCAGATCATCAGTTTCACAGGAATCAAATCATCCACTTGGTTTCATCTCAGTGATCACAATCCCCTCTGCATCACCTCACTTATCCCACTTCCTCCCTGGGGTTTTATTTCCATTCCACCCTCCTTCCCAACCCTTCTCAACTTTGTCCTTAGGCAAATGCTGCCCTTTTGATCTTCAAGTCCCTTTGCAATCTGGACAGAGATAACAAGAGAGACAGCAACACCTAAAGGCCACTGAACTGCATGTGTAGAAGTTACCCAATGGGTGTATGTTTTGCTGTATGTGTGTGTATTCCCACCAAAATGAAGATATTAAAAATAAATATCAAAAAGTATACCACTAAGAAGCTAGCTCTCTTACTCCTTTTGTAAGATGCTTAAATGACCTTTGTGAAACAGAAAATAAGTTACTCTGTTTCCAAAACAAATTAAGCCATAAGAACACAGGCATTCCCTTCCCTGCTCGGTTTGATTTGGGTTCATTTGATAAAATCACCTTCCCAGTTCCTTGGCCTCTTATAAGCCATTCCTAATTCTACGGTGGAAGGCTGGCTCAATGGAACAAATCCTGCTAGAACCTTCTCCTCCAAGTCTTCAATTTACAGCTGTCTCATCTACTGCAGGTTCCAGGCTGACACTCTTAGACCTATCTGAACACCTTTAATGAGGGGAAAAGTCTGATGAAACCCAGTTTGGGGAGCCAAACCCATCATTTTCACTCTGACTCTCTTTTTCCTGAAAGAATTTCCCAATGTCTATTTCAGCTTGCTGAGTTCTATGCAATACTTGAAAATTAATTCCAGGTTAAAAAAACAAAAACAAACTGGAGTTGGAGCAGGGGAATTAAAAAAGCTTGTGGGAAAATGGAATGAAATGATAATGGACTTTTTCCAAGCACTTATTGAAGCCCCCCTTGTACATCTGTGATTTTCCTTCCCTCCTCCCCCCAGATGTCTGGTCTCCATAACCTTGGAGAAGAAAATGAACCACTCTATGAACGTCAAGAAGTAATGAAGCCACTTTCTATGTACTAACGTGGAGCCCCTGCCAAGACACCTGGGGGAGAATAAAGCAAATGAACAAGACAGACGAGTGTACAATATGTCAGGAAGGGGAATGGGAGGTTTAGAAGCGGCAGGAGAAACAGCGGTTGCTTCTAGGGAGGGGAGCTGGGGGGCTGGGGGCCAGGGGAGAAAGAGAGGCTTATTTTTCTCAGCAAACCTTTTTGGATGACTTCAATTTTTTACTCTGCGCATGTTCTAAATGGCTCAAAAGATTAATGAAGAAAACATTCAGAAAGATGTCCGCTTTCCCCAAGGTTCTGACCCACAGCACTGGAGAGCTCTGATTTGCCAAGTTTCCTAGACTTGGACTCTGCCAGCTTGTGGAATTCAGTCATTTACATGAGAAAAGACAGGCAGAAAAAAAATCACAAAGGAGCCTCTGCAGTTTTGGATCCTGCCAGCACAACTTCCTCTTCCTGTGACAGGTGCCAGGGGTGGAGGACGACCCAGGGTTCAAACTTGGCTGGGCTGGAGCTCTGGCCTCCAACTGGGACAGCTCCCTCTGGACTGGGTTAATGAAGCTAATTAGCTGCGTGCTGGGCCTGGCTGAGCCATGGGTTTTGCATCGTCACCCCAGGCTAGGCATAGAAGGTGGATCCTCCATTCGGAGGCTGTTTGACTCTGGAAGGGGACTGGGAGAGGACTGTGGGGGTGATAGGAGACAACCCTGTGTGTGTGTGGGGGGAGGGCAGGGAGGGGCCTTCCCCAGTCCTCAGCTACACTGAGCTGGGCCCCTAAACCTAACCAAACCTATTGCAGTCGAGTGGATTCTGACTCATCGAGCACGTTGACAGGAGAAGCGCTGCCCAGTAACTCTGGAAGCAGCCTGCTGCTTGAGCCACCAAGCTTTGGGTCAGCAGCCAAGCACTTAAGCGCTGTACCACCAGGGCTCCCGGAGTTGGGCTGTGTGCTGGGCACTGGCCCGTGAGCTCCCTGGATCAAGGGGACCAGGTGAACAAGAGAATCCACACTTGCCTTGCTCAAGCCCCCACACTAGACTTTGCTTGTGATGAAAACACAGCATCATGGGTAGTAACGGGGCTCTGGGTGGCATCAGGCCCTTGCCTTCCATGGTAGATGCTGGAGGCCTCATCAGCAGACAGTTCTCCACCTTTCACCAGCTCCCTCTTTGGTCAACAAATAAGAGGTGTTCATCCAAATCTTAGGGGAGACCGTGAACCCCAAGAAATGAGGTCTCTGACAACGGGAGTGGATCTGTTGAGAGACCATCATCTCCCCCACTTTTCTCCCTGGGACTGGCTCCCATGGAGTGGCCTTGGGCAGGTACCTCATCTGAGTGTGCCTCAGTCTTCCCATCTGGAAATGGAGGTAAGAGCAGGGCCTGTCTGGTTGGGCGGCTGTAAGGCCCGAGTAGCTGGTGGAAAGGCGCCTTGTGTTGACTATTGAGTGCCGTCGAGTCAGTCCCAACTCATGGCGACCCTGAGTAGGGTTTCTGAGGAGCAGCTGGTGGAGCTGGGACCACTGACCCTGTGGTTAGCAGTCTAGTGCCTAGCATACAATGCCACCCCATGACTCCAAGACTGTGGCCATCCTCATTCTCTGTGGACAGACACAGCCTCAGTCAATGCTGCTATGGGGTAATGCTGGGAAGGGATCCTGACCAGGGTCAATCTGGAAAACGGGATTCGGTGAGCTCACAATGTAAGGAATGAATGGGCTTACAACGTGGCCTGAGAGGGTAGCTACTGATAGATAGAGGTAAGTAAGTTATGAAGGTGAGTTCTTATGCTTTGGGAAAAAATTTCAGCAAGAGCATACACCTATTTTAGACAATAAACTATGTCTGATCTCAAATAATTGAGCTGGGAGCGAAGATGAGGTTTTCTGGAAAACTAGGTTAGATGACGCCAAGGAACCTCTAACTGATGACAAACACACATCTTCACAACGTGCAGACGAAAGTGTGAGTAAAAACGCTTCATGAACTGGGAGTGTGTGGACCAAAGTGATACGACTCTCAGCTCGGGCTACTTGATACAGAGGATATAAGAAAATGCATCTGTGACTAAGCTAATGAACACAACAAGGAACCATGAGATGATTTCAACTGCATCTAAGAGATATCATAATTAGCCTATTAATCTTTAGGCCCACCAACACACATGTAAAAAGCCTCCCTGGGATCTTACTGGGAAAAAGGATCAGTTCTTCAGGATGCTCATAGATCTGGGTCTTCATGGGGTTTTCTGAGCATCCTCTCCATGTCAGGTCTGTGTGGAGTACAGAACTTACAGGATCTACTTACTGGGGGGACTGGAAGGTGTAAACAAGAGCCAGGACTTGTCCCCTCACTGCTGGAGCCCTGTGTGCCAGGCAGGTACCGTCCCATCAGAGACTCCCACCCTATGGCACCTGCCTTCCAGTACGGGAAACGGCCAGTGGAGCAGGGTGGGTAGAGTGGCAGAGGATGACAGAAAGGCTGGGAAGGGAGGGCTGCCAGAGGAAGAGGAGGAGGAAGAAGAGGAGGAAGAGGAGGAGGAGGAGGAGGAGGAAGAGGAGGAGGA
>NW_006408686.1:6876856-6899255 GCF_000296735.1 Chrysochloris asiatica
GAGGAAGAGGAGGAGGAGGAGGAAGAAGAGGTGGTGCCAGAGCGGAGTCCTGGTGGAGCTAGGTGGGAGCAGATCTGGAGAGAGAAAACCAGGCTGGAATAGAGCCCATGCAAAGGCCCTGCGGGGATGGGCAAATACTTGGCATGTCTGAGGAGTGGTAGGCGGCTAGTGTAGCTGGAGCAGAGGGAGTGAGGGGAGAGTGGGAGAAGATGAGGACCGAGTACTGAAGGGCAGATGGTACAGGGTCTGGGGGAGTTTGGGCGAAGCACATGGTGCCGTGATGCCTGGTACCACTTGTGTGCTCCAAGTGTGATCTTTAATCACAGATCTGGGGTGACTGGGGTGGCATTCCCTTGGGAGCAGTGGGAAGATGCTGGAAGTTTTAAGCTGAATTCTCAGAAGTCCCTCCTCTTGGACAGTGGGAGGTTCATGCCCTGGAGTCTCAGCAGGACACCAGCAGCCTGCCTGCCCATAGCCCTGGGGACCTGGGTTCCGCATTCTGACACCTCTCTTCCCTCTGCGCTCAGGATCATACACAAATCTCAACAGCCGGCTGCTGTTCCTTCATCCGGGGCATGAAAGAACAGGGTGAAGGTGAGCAGAGTCCCACAAACCCCACAGAGTGGGGGCCCATGACCAGGTTACCTGGGCTCAGGTCTGAGCTCCATCCCTTACCTGCACGTGACACTAAGCCTCAGTCCTCTCATCTCTAAAGTGGGGAGAACAAGTCATTCTGACTCATAATGACCCTATATAGGGTTTTCAGGGAGCAGCTGGTGGGTCTGGACTGCTGAACTTAACAGTTTGCAGCCCAGTGCTGATCCTGCAACGCCACACCAGGCATGTGTTTAGTGCTTAGTAAATGTTAGACATCAAAACCCACCCACCTCAGCGGAGTCAATTCCAGTTCACAGGGACCCTCAGTACAGACCAGACTGCCCCATAGGGCTCCTGAGGCTATACATTCATAGGAGTAGACCACCTCATCTTTCTCCAAAGGAGCAACTGGTGGATTTGAACCTCCGACCTTGGGTTTAGCAGCCCAATGCTTAATCCATGGTACCAACAGGGCTCCTTCAACAAACATTAACCATTTTATTTTTCTACCCTAAACACAAAACTCTCTTAACCTGAGATTGTCTCTTCCTTTTTACAGCAAACAAGCTGTTCTACTTGCAGACTCCAATGCCTGACTCCCCATCTCTCCTGGACCCTTGGGAGTGTGACTTCTGTGAGGCTCTGTTCTGTGCTCGGTTTTGGGCTCCTCTGATCTGACCTCGCCCCTAATGGGCTCCCTGGGCTTCTCCACCTCACAGGCGGCTCCTTCCCAACCTCCTTTGCTCTAGGCTCAGTCCTAAGCTTCTCCCCTTGTAGCCACATTCCTTCCTTTGCTGAGCTCTTCAGCAACGTAGCTTTATGCTGAAGATACCTGTACTGGATTGAAAATCCTCATCTTTCCTGGGACTTCAGAATATGACCCCTTGGGTCACTGCAGATGTGGGCCCTTAATCCAATAAGGAATGGGATCGCTACAAGTAGAGAGAGACAGGCAGGCGGAAGGCCCTGTGATGATGGAGCAGAGATTGGAGTGATGCAAGTTCAAGATCGCCAGGAACCACCAGAGGGCAGAAAGAGGTGAGGATCAGAGAGCAGGGCCTGACCAACACCATGGGGTTGGACTTCGACCGTGAGTGAGACTGTAAGACAACACGCAGTGGGTGGACCTGGGTTCAGCAGCCCTAGGACATTAGGACATCACCCCATTTAGACCAGCTGGTAGTCCCTCTTCGCTGCCAGAGCTTTCTGTAGCTCCACCTCAGAAAAAAAGGCCAAGCCCATCCAAATGGCCCACAGGATCTGACAAGCTCTGCCCCCATGTCCCACATTTCCTCCCTTGCTCACACTGGTCCTACTACACTGGCCTTCCTCTCACAGGCCAACCACGTTGCTGTCTCAGGGTCTTTGCCTCCAATACCATAGTGTTTAATGCAGCTGATTTACTTTTTCTTTTTCTTATTTACCTACTTACTGTCCGCCTCCCCAAGCAGGATATCGGTTCCTTAAGGGCAGGGATCTTTCTCGGTCAGGTTCATGGCTGCATCCTGGCACTGCCTTTTCCCGGGCCCTAGGGATGCCCAGGTGTAACTCTGGCAGGTGACTAGCTGGGTGTCCAGACACTTACTTCTTTGGGTCAGTGAAGGGAAGTGGCCGTGGCGGGGGCTCGTCCGTTCTCTTCCACCCTGTTGGGTGCTTATTGCGCACAGGCTGCTTGGAGAAGAAGGACTTGGGAACAGAGGCAGAGAGCTGGAAGGGGCTGGGCTGGGCCAGCTGTGAGGGCCGAGGAGTCTCTGTGCTGGCAGTTTTGTAAACCTGAGCAGGGTAGTCAGCCCTTGAGCCCATGTCGCTGCAAAGCAAAAATGAAAGAAACGCAAAATCAAACCCATTCTACACTGGGCAGATCTGATTTGGGAAACAGAACAGTTCATCCCTAAAAGTGACGCGTGATCCATTGCTACCATGGAAAATCCCAGCAACACAGACAGCTGCAGAGGGAAAACAGAAAGCGTCTGCGTGGTTGCCATCTCCCCCTGGAAATTCCTGGCTGGCACATTCCGTGCTCCGTGGGAATCTAACGAAGGCACCCTTGTGGGTGGGTACAACCCGGGGACTCCCTTCTCTGGGACAAACCTATAGAGCTGAAGGTAGGGGGCCTGTTCAACTCTCTCGGGTAACCATGGTTGTGGTTCCTTCTTAACCTTTTTCTAGACATCAGAAACATACATGCCTACACATGAAAGAAAAAAGACTGCTTTCTGGAGGGTGGGGACAGAGAGTTTTCCATAACTGGGGTCAGGACACATGGTTCTGAAATTTGTGATTTTTTTTTTAAAAACCTAAGAATATGCTTAGTCAGGTAACCTATTCATTTATCAAATATTTTTTGAGCACCTGTGGCGCTTTGGGTTAATGCGCTGGACTGCAAGGTTGGTTTAAACCGCAAGGCCAGCAGTTCAAGCTCATCAGCCTCTCCTCAGAAGCCCTATACAGGGTTGCTATGAGTTGGAACGGACTCGACGACGTCCCTTAACAATAACAACCACACAGCACATACTATTCTGGCTGCCCTGACCTATAAACACAGCTTGATTTTCCAAATACTGAGTTCCCGTTGGATTAATGTCACAATGAACATACTTCCATCAACTAGGACCAAACTCCTGGGGGCCCAAATGCTTTCAAATGCTGAGGCAAATCGACTGTTTATCATTTCCAGTATGGGGTATTCAATGAGAAAATTCATGCCCTTGGGGTATCCATTCTACATCATTTTTGAAAGTCAATCTGACAGTATTCAGAAGTGGGATCTTTTGACTATGAAGAGATCCACAAATCCTCTCACCTAAAAGGATAAAATCGAAACAACAACAACAACATCAACACTAACCTGCTTTCAGTAGCCTGGAAATTGACTAAACAACATACAAAAATCAGAGCAGTATCTAGGACGAAAACGCGCAAGGGTTTGGTTAAGAACAGTGGGAATTTGTGGTGTTTTGGCCTGAAACTTTTTCCATCCCCCACCTGGCCCACTGAACAAGGAAGTTGTGTTAGAACTGGGGCTGGCTGTAAGGAGCTTCTTTGATACAGTTGATGTGCACTCACTGGACTGGGACAGTGGGCGCTGTCCATGTCCAGTGGTTTTCTTAGTGGAAGTGACAGTCGGAAAGCCATTCAAGGAAGGAGGGACAATGGCTCTCCTAGCCTGCGGCTGTGGCTAGAACAAGCAGATTCAAGGATAGTTAAACCACACAGGGACTTTGCAAGACACACACTTCCTGGCTGATGTGACGACTCATGTGTACAGGAGACTCAGACTGACCCAATGGAAAATAAAAGCTGAGGCTGACTTGAAAACAGCCTGGATATTGAATACGTTCCCTTACTACCACACACAGATCAGCCAAAAACAGCTGGCTTACTGGCTCAAGGGGGTTAAGCTCAACCTCTGTCCAGTCATTGGCTCACATCTAACCTAGAGAGACATAGGATGATCCTAGGAAGCCATGTTAAACATAAAAGCAATAATAATAAACCAAGAAAAGACGTCGCAGTGAAATCAGTGCAGGGGGTAGATTTGGCCTCAACTAAAAAAATAAAAATAAAACAGCAACAAGTTTTAGAGAGAAAATATTCAAAATCCCGAGTTGCTATAATACAGTCTTTGAAATGTCTAGTATTTGACAAAAAAACAAACAAACATGAGAAATACAAAGAATCAAGAAAGTACAATTCATACTCTGAACATATTAGCCGTCAGTAGAAACTGTCTCTGAATGTTACCGGATGTTGGCTTTAGCAGACAACATTTTGAGTAGTCGTTAGAGATATGCTCAAAGAACTTTAAAAAAACAACAACCCAAAACTAAGAGTTACTAGAAAGTAAAACGACAGTGGAGTCCTGGCGTGGTACAGCAGGATAAGCACTGGACTGCGAGGTTGGTTTGAACCACAAAGCTGGTGGTTCAAACTCACCAGTCGCTCCTTGGAAATCCTATACAGGGTTGCTGTGACTCGGAACCGACATCCATGGCACTTAACAACAACAACATGGCAATAAATCAACAGAAATGCTCAAGAAAGAGATGACAAAAATGAAGAACAAGCGGAGATTTTGTAGTTGTGAAGTACAAAGGGAGCACGCTAGCTCCATAGGATAAGCACTGGACCACGAACCAGAAAGTCCACAGTTTCTGCAGGAGAAAGATGAGGCTTTCTACTCTCAAAAAGATGTAAAGCCTCAGAAACCTTATACAGGGTTGTTATGAATCAGAACTGATTCCAGGGCACTTAACAACAAATATGATAACCGAAATGAAAAACCCATTAGATGTGTTCAAGAGCAGATTCACGAGAGCAGAAGAGACACTGAACTCGGAAGACAGATCAGTAGAAATGATGTAATCTGAATAGAAAGGAAAAAGATGGAAAAAACATGAAAGGTGCCTCAGGGACCATTGGCTTAGCATCAGGTGCATGGACAGATGTGTGATGACTGCTTCAGGAGCATAGAGAAAGGAGCAGAGGACACACTGGAAGAAATCAGGTCTAGTAATGTCCGAAAGTCGAAAACATAAACCTACACATCTAAGAAGCTCAATAAGCCTCACTTAGGATAAATACATTGATTTGCACCCAGACAATCAGCTGAAAGGCCAGCAGCATTAAGCAGCAAATCGTGATAGCGGCAGGAGATTCATCACAGAGGAACATGAAGATAGTGAAAGCCAACTTCTTATTGGAGGCCAGAATAATATTGTCTAAGTGCTGAAATAAGGGTCAGCTAAGAATTCTACACCCAGCAAAACTATTACTCAAAAATAGAGGCAAGGGAGTAATCTTATAGTTCAGGAACAGAGGGAGACGAGTATGAGCAGAATGCGAGACCTTATCCAGAGAAGCAGCAACATCAGAGATGGAGGCAGAGATGAGGACATGGAGAGAGGGAGCAGCTGAGGACGCTAGACTCATGGAAAGAGAAAGGCTGTATGCTGGAGGCCAGGAGGCAGGCTTGCAGTATGTGCTTGCAGAATGTTTTTGTGTACATAAAAACAACAACAAAAAAAAAAAAACAAAAAAAAAAAAAACAACAACAAGAGAGGGAAGAGAAGCAAATACTGTTGAATGGTGACGCACGGAAGACATTGTAATCATTGCAGTGATATGAAATACCATAGGATGAGTGCAAAACTGATGCTCTCCCATGCAAACTATCATTCAATGCACAATAAAATCTTTAAAATAAATAAAACAGAGGCAAAACAGAGTGTCACTAGATAAACAGACACTGAGAGAGTATGCTGATAGCAGATTTTCCTGATAGGAAAATGACTGAGGTCTTCGCTGGGGAGGGAAAAAGAAAGAAAAAAAGACTCCAGAGGATGATCTGAATCCCTAAGGAGAAATGAAGTACAAGGTGAAATGGTGTTGCTGTTGTTAACTGCCGTCAAATCGGTTCTGACTCATAGTGACCCTGTGTAGGGTTTCTGAGGAGCGGTTGGTGAGCTTGAACTGCCGACCTTGCGGTTCAAACTGACCTTACAGTCCAGCGCATTAACCCACAGCGCCACAGCAGGACTCCAGACGTTATGTGGGTGAAAATATAACACTCGAAAGAAATTACGTTTTCTTATTTCTCCTCAACTTCCTTAGAGACATAAAATTCTATGAAGCAATAATTATGTTATTGAGTTTATAATATATATAGATGTAATATATGCAACAAAAATAAGACACAGGAGAGGAAGGAATGGAGTTAAGTTGGAGGAAAAGTTCCTATAGTCTATTGGAGTTAATGTTAATCTGAACTAGACTGTATCTTGTTAATTCTTTGAGCCACCATTAATAACTCAAAAATATTAGAAAACAAATAGCAAATACTTATTAGATGTATAGAAAACAAATAAGAAAATGTCAATTCAACCATATAAAAAACTGAACATAAACACCCAAAAGGCAGAGACTATTTGACTAGACTTAAAAAAAGTAAAATCCAACAGAATATACTATCTACGATTTAGTAACATCTATTCATGGGGCTGAGGAGTCCTGGTGTGGCGCTGTGGGTTAATGCACCAGTCTGCAAAGCCATATGAACAGCAAGGTCAGCGGTTCAAGCTCACCAGTCGCTCTTTGGAAACCCTATACAGGGTCACTATGGGCCGGAACCGACTCTACAGCACTTAACAACAACAACTTTCATGGGGTTAGAGTCCTGGTATGGGGTTATAGGATAAGCACTTGGACACAACGTTGGTGGTTCAAACTCACCAGCTGCTCCTCAGAAACCCTAAAGGGGTCACTGTAAGTTGGAACCAACTTGATGACATTTAACAATAACAACAACATTCATGGGGCTAGGAGCCTCAAGTGGTGCAGCGGGCTAAGCACTCGGCTGCTAATCGCAAGGTCGGTGGTTCAAACCTACCAGGTGCTCTGCAGGAGGAAGATGAGGAAGATGAGGAGGCTGCCGGCTCCTTAAAGTTACTGTCTTAAGAGACCGCACAGAGCAGCTATAAGTTGGCATGGAGGAGTGTACACTAACTGGTTTTCTCTGGAGGTGGTAAGGATGGGGGAACAGGGCCAGAATCACAGTAAAATTAGAGCATATAAATGGGCTGAGGGCAGACAGTGGGCCATCTGACACCTCAGTCTCCCGCCTAGCGGCAACACTGCCCAATCTCATTGTCTTTTTTCCTCTGCTCTTTCTTCTTCAACAGAAAATCTGTGCGTACACAAGCTTGGTGTGTGGGAATGAGCGTGTGTCCCAATGCTCTGCTGTTTTGAAATTGCCTGGTCTACTACACCTCCTGGCTTTTGCACCTGTCAATGATGTCCCGGAGACCCCGCCACACAAGAGCACTGCACCTGCCCCTCTCTCCCCTACGGAGGTGGGCCCACTCCATGAATAGCTCAGAACTGATTCTAAACCTAACTTTTACTTCCTACAGCACATACTTGCATTTTTTTGTGCCTTGTCAACAGGTACACTTAACTGTTGTCAGCTGAAAAAAACATAAGAGATGACTTAGAGGAGTAAAAAAAAAAAAGGAAGGTGGGGCCCGAGATCCATTTCTGGCCAGTAAGATGGCAGGAGTGTGTATGGGATAGTCTGCTGGGGAGAGTTCTGAGATTCTTTTTCTTTTGGAAAAGAGCAAACACCTCTTCTAGACACTGTCCACCTGGCTGAGTGATGGACACAACTTGAGGCTATAAGCAAAGCCTGCCTGAGGCTGAGGGAGGCAGAACAAGAGCCTAGGCCCCTGAGTCAAAACAATACCTCATCCTGGAGCCCTCCCTACCCTGACACTTTTTTCTTTTTGTGTGTGGGGAGACTTTCTTACACGATATAATAAAGTACCTCCAATTTAGCCAGGATTTTCTGTTATTTGCAGTTAAACACATTTCCATGGCTGCCCCTGTCTTCGACCTCTCCAACTCTCAGGGATTTCTCCAGGACTATACTTGAGATGCTAGCTTACGCACAGCAGGGCCTCAACCAATAACTACTCCCCTGAATATGCTGTGCGTCTCCACGCAGATGTCTGAGGAAGGCGCCCTGTCCCCAACACTTGTGCCAGGTGTATGGAGTTCTTACCTCAATATGGCATGATCACGTGCCCTCCCTCGGCCTCAGTTTCTTGACTTGAAAAATGAGGCAGTGGAATATGGCAGGTGAGAACACAGGCTTTGTGGTTCTCCTGACCCAGGTTCCAGTCCCGGCTACACTGTCTACACAATGCATGTCTTAGGTTGAGTCCCTTCCCCTCTGGAAGCCTCAGTCTCATCTGAGAAATGAGGCAATGACAGTCCTTGCCTCCTGAGATGACATGGGGTACACTCAGAGAGGGCGGTGGGCAGGAGCAGAAAGCGTAGGCTCTGGGCTCAGATGTCGCTCTGTGTGTGTGTCTGTCTGGGGAAGCTGTACCGCAGTCCTAGTCCTCACCTTTGACTACTGGAGAGATTCTGTGTTTATCTGTCTTATGTCTTAAGGGAGCATCTAAGACTTTGAAAGAAATGTTTTGTAGCTTAAATAAAATAATAATAATGAGTAAAAACCACAGGCCAGATGGAGAAACTGCACCAGCTGTCTGTGCAGGTGTTGAGCTTCCAGTCCAATGAGGTCCAGGGCTTACTGATGGGCCTGCTGGCTGGTTAGGGGTGAGATGTTGAAGGCTCTGAACGAGGTCCGTCCTGAGCATCTCACAGGTCTCACCAGCATCCCCATGGAGCAGCAACTACCATTACCTCCAGGTAGGGAAACTGAGGCCCTGGGAAAAGAAACAACTTGCTTCAAATCACGTAGCTGGAAGGGGATAGAGCCAGGACCAGGTCTAGGCGATCTGGCTTAAGAGAGACCTGGTGTGGCACTGTGGGCTAATAATGTGTCAGACTACAAAGTCATGTGAACTGCAAGGTAGGTGGTTCAAGCTCACCAGCTGCTCCTTGGAAACCCTATACAGGGTTGCTATGGGTCAGAATTGACTCCATGGTCCTTAACAACAACAACACCCGGTATTAGCCACCAGCGGGTACTGACTCTGAGTAACAACAATGACAAACACTTCATCAATAACAATAACCCAGAGCAAGAGCTGATCTGTTTAGGCCCCACCTATGTCTCAGGCCCTGAGCTAAGTTCTTTAAAAGCATGCTCTTGGTTCCTCCTCATGGCCTTAGACTGTACACTTCACTTGCTGTTGTTATGTGCCGTGGAGTCGGTTCTGACTCATAGCAACCCTGCACAGGGTTTCTGAGGCTGTAAATCTTTACGGGAGCAGAAAGCCTCATCTTTCTCCCACGGAACAGCAGGTAGTTTCGAACTGCTGACCTTGCGATTCCCAGCCCCTTTTCACAGATGGAGGAGACAGAGGAAGAGAATAGAACAGGTAAGAGACAGGGTTATGGCGTGGACACAGCTGTCCAAGGCCAGGGCATAGTCAATTACACTGCTTCCCATAAATCCCAAGGCAGACTCTGGAAGGACCACCCCACCCAGCCTTCCCTACTCTGTCCCTGTGTCTGGAGCTGGGCGCGAGGGTTGAATCAGTCTCTGCCAGTGGCTGAGCTTTAATGTGGGAGTCCTGGAGTAGCCAGTCCACCCTGTGGCCGGAGGAGCAGACAGGAAACAGGGGAAAGTCATTGGTTCCAAAGGGCCGGAAACCAATCGTGGGCACTACCTCACCTGGGATCCCCCCACTGGCTCCTCCAGCCTCTAGTCAGTTTCCACAAGCAGCAGAGGGAGCCGGTCCCATTCCCCTGGGCTCACCTCACTCAGGGTTTCCTGTTCCTCTCCTTGCTCCAGCCACATGGGGGAGCAGTTCCTCAGACATACCAGAGACACAGCACGCAGGTGGGAACTCTGCCAGGAGCCCTCCTCCCTCAGACCTGTGTGTGGCTCCCACCTTCCTGTGTCTCCGAAGCAGCAAGGCCTCCTCTGTTCAGACTGAGGAGGTCTGTGAGGTGGGACCACAGGCAGGGTGGGCCTCAGCAAACCTCAGGGGCCCAGGGATTCCAGCACCAGCTCACCTGGGAAGGCCCGGCTGTCAGCATCAGGCGCCTGGCTCCCCCACACGGAGTGCTGATCCCCCCTAAATGGTGCTGACAAATTGCTCTGGGAAGCCAATAGGCCTCAGCAGAGGGCAGGGGGCCAGGTGGCGGCCAGCCTGGGATTACAGCCCACTGTGGTGCCCGCAGCAGGCACTGGTGCCTGGCAGTATGCCTGGTAGCCGGGTTCCCATGACGAATGTCTGGGGGAGTGTCTGTGAAGTCACTAAAGTCACGGGGTGGGGGCGCACATGCTGCTACAGGCTGCAGCGGCCTCCATGGCAAAGGCTGGGGAAGGCTGTGGGTAGGGGCTCTCTGTTGGGGCATGGCAGGGCCCATCCCTCTTCTGGCAGCCCTGTCGTGTTGCCCCCCACCATCCAATACGCCTTCATTTCCCCCACAGTACCCCAGAGTGATTTTTAACAATATTAAGTTGGAGTATGTGTTCAAGTGCTTCCCAAGACTTTCAGCACTGACCATAGTGGTCAGTCGGCTCCAACCTCTCCGGTCACCTTGCCACATCAACAGCATGCCAAACAGGTCCAGCTCCAGGGTCTTTGCATTCGCTGCTTCCTCTGTCAAGACCCTCACTTCAGACAAAAGATCACTGCTTACGTGAGGTGCCCTGGTGACTTAGGTGCTGGGCTGCTAACAGCAAGATGGGCAGTTCAAACCCACCACCTACTCCAGTAAAGATTTACCATATTGGAAATCCTACCCAGAGTTACTGTGAGCCTGTACCCACCCCCTCAACCCCGGACAGCAGTGGGTATAGGAGGTTTTCTTTGTTTCCTGCTCACTCTCTAGGTTCAAGTCCCACCTGTGTCGGTGCATCCTACCACCTCAGTCAAGTGTACACGATACATATGAACAAGTTAATGCACAGTTGCGAAGCAAATGGTCCCGACGTGTGCTTTGTTGCTAACCAAAGGGCTGGAGGTTCCTGTGCGCCCAGAGGCATCTCAGAAGAAAGGCCTGGTAATCTACATCTGAAAAACCAACCACTGAAAAACCCAAGGGGCACAGTTTTACTCTGCGCGCGCGCACACACACACACACACACACACACACACACACACGGCAAGGTGGGGAGAGGAACATGGGAAACCACGTGAAGGAATCCAAGGCAACTGGTGCTTTGGTCAATAAGGAAAACATCTATGTAACTGCATCCCAGGTCAGGAGTTCCCTTTACACCTGCCCCTCCTCCTTATCCAACCCCCCACCGCCGCACCCCCAGGCCCCTCTAAGATCCAGTGGGTGTCCTCAGCAGGCTTTCCCAGCATAACTCACCCATTACAGGCATCTCACATGCCTGCACTTTCCCCTGGGAAGTGCTGCGTCAATGCAGCCCTGCCCGAGCTGTGCCTGACACACAGTAGGTTCCTGCTAAGTGGAGGGACAGTCAGACAGACGGTTGCACAGCCCAGAGAGCTGAGGAAGCAGAGGCAAGGGCTAGGTCAGACCTCTCCCAACAGTGGCTTCCCCATACTAAGGTGCTTGCTGCAAGGCGCCTGTCGTTGGCGGCTGCCAGTCATCCTGCATGTTCCAAGGGAAAGGGTGTGTGATCATCAATGCCAAAACCTGGGCCAGCCCTTGCAAGGTCAGTGTGGGCAGTGGCTGCTGGCCCAAGCCCAAGTGGGTCCGCTGAGCCCACAGGAAGATCCTGGGAGGATCACTGGGGCGCAGCAGGACTGAGAAGCAGGTGGACTTGAATACAGTACTCCTTCCCTGGACCACTTTTCTCTACCATTTCCACGGCTGGCTTGGATTCCTTTTCTTCAGGTCTCTGCTGGGTGAGGAGCCTCCTTGGGCTCCCACAGTTCCCTGCACCTTCCTCATCCCACCCAACTCCTCTGCCTGTGGCTCTCCTATCCCGGCTTTGACTATGGGTCTGGGGACAGGCCTGTCAATGGCCTTGGATCCTACGGGGTGTGGGGGGGTGGAGCAGGGTTGTGTTGCAGCTCTTTAACTGCACCAGCAAATGCCCAGGGGCAGCCCACTCTGCCAGCAAGGCCCTTACCCAAAGATACTCAGCTCTCACTCCATGTAACTTCTCAGGCTACCGCAGCTGATTTGTGCCTGTCTCCTGGGTCCCACCATCCAGAGCCGCTGTCACCTCCCGCCTTCTCTTGCCGTCCTTGTTGTTAGCTCTTTTCTCCCTCTCCTGAGTCTAGGAGTTTCTCAGCTCAAGGACTCCAGTCAGTTCCCACCCAGCTTCTTCAGGATTAGCCCTTATGAGCCTCATAGGTGACAAAACTGACCAATCCCCTCAGAATCCATAGTCACCTCATTTGCATAATAATTGACCAATCCTTACCAGGGTTTTACACATTTCATTTGCATAGTAAACTGTCCAATCCCTTCCCAAGATTGAGGCCTAGCAAATCATCTTGGCACAACTATAAACCCAAGGCCAAAAAGGCTGTACATAAAGAGGACCTCAAGGACCGGGTGCCCTGTGTCTTTCTCTCCCTTCATCCCGCACCCTCCTGGTCCCAAGATGGCTGTTGTGCCTCTCAGGACAGCAGAGAACCAGGGGAAAGGTCCCAGCAGCCATTGAACTCCCCCTTTTTATGGATCAAGGAAATGCCTGCCCAACTCCTCCTTTAGCAGACACTGCCAGGTGACATGACTTCCCCTGCTGTGCAGAATCTCTGGGAGATCAAGGTCTAGTAAGAAGGCACCTGAAGGCCTTTCTAAGGGCAGGGTGCTAGGCCCCACCCAGAGTTTCTCATTCCATCTGACCAGGGTGAGTGAGCTCTGAGGATTTACATCTATAAAACGTTCCGGCAATGTTGCTGATGCCACTGCTCTGGGTCCAAGAACCACACTCTGCAAACCATGTATGAAGAAGGCAGGGGAGTCCATGAGGAGGCTTAGGTATTGATGAACCAACAACCTGGGGTCTGAACCACAGGCACATAGAGACTCTGATGAACGTATGAACCACCTCCCAGAGCGCCAGGGCTCTCCCTCGCCCATGGACCCTCCTGAAGCCTCTGACCCCAGGCAAGGATCCCAGTACTGACCCCTAGGCTCATAGCTTCACCCACTTCCCAGAGAACACTGAGCTGAGGAGCTGGAGCCCAGGACCCCCTGAGAAGACTATGGGGCTTCTCAGTACAGGGGGTCTTTATATCCTTGGGCTTGCTAGCCCTCTACCCTCCTCCACACCTGGACACATCCTCCAGCAGTAACTGCAGGGCTCCTGGGCCACACCCCCCAGTCAGACCTGGGTCCAGGGCTGTATGTAAGTATAGGTGTGAGCCAGTGTGCGGCCCACATTTCACAAATGAATACAAAGGGGCTTCCAAAAGTTGGGGTAACAAATGGAACTGAAAAATAACGGAGGAGGGGTTTCCATGAACTTTTCAAGGCCCTCTTGTCGTTAGCCTCACTGCGTTTGAGGCACCCAGTCTCAGTCTGTTCTGTTTACATTTTAATGTCGAACAGTACCCAGGTAAATGGTCCATGACTTAGCAGTGGTGGTTCTCTGACAAATCTGACAGCTGTCATACTTGAGTGTGGCTGTAGTGTCATTAGACACCCTGATGTGGTGTTGTACGACAGGCACTGGACTGCTAGCCACAAGGTCAGGGTTCAAACCCGGTAGCCACTCTATGTAACCCCTATACAGGGTCTCTGTGACACTTCACAAGGACAATACCATAATGTCAGTAAAGGAGCCCCGGGGGCTCTGCTGCGAACTGAAAGTTGAGCAGTTTGAAACTGTTGTAGGGGAGAAAAGAGACCCCATCTTCAAATACACAAACATTATGATGTGAAGCGTCATTGAATCAATTCCAACTCATAGTGACCCTGCATAGGGTTTCCAAGGCTTTAAATCTCTGCGGGAGCCAAAAGCCTCATCTTTCTCCTCCAGAGTGGCTGGTGGGCTCAAACTGCTGACCGTGTGATCTGTAGTCCATTATGTATCCTATGGAGATTTAAGTTTTAAGCAGGAGTAAAACCAAGACAAAGACAAACTTAGGTCACCCGGGTGAGGGAAGTCATTGTGTGAAGCCATGATGTGTTTCCAAAGTTCTACTTCCACATGGTGTCCATTTGTAGAGCCCAGAAAACAGAAGACTGTCGCACACCTGTCACTGGTAGAGTAGTGCATCCCAGGGCTGGGGCTGTTTCAGATAGAAACGCATCCAGACACTTAGAACCAGGAGAGAGAACATCAAGGCGTGTGTCCAGGGGAGTTCCTGTGAGGGCCCCAGACCCACTTAAAAATATTCTCTGCTTCTCGCTCTGGCAGTTCCTCTTCAGAGGTGCATGAGCTGCTCAAGAAAAACTGGCACCTGAACACTTAACCCTAGGCACAGGGTGGAATTAGGTTCTCCCTGGCCAGAATCGTTCATGGGCCAAGAGCCTCAGATGCCAGGTTCTACAGCAGAACCCACCAGCCGCTCCCTGAGAGAAGGACTCACCGCCACAGTCAGCTTTGGAAGACCCCTTCTCCGCTGTCCTACAGGGTTGCTATGAGTTAGAGTCTGCTTGATGGCAGGGGGTCAGGCTGCCTTAGGAAGGGGTGTGACTTGGGCCAGATAGTGTTCTTGCTGACAGCTGAGGCAGCTGGGAGAGGAAGCCTTCCTGAAAGGGCGGGCAGGTGGGTAACATCAGACAGGGCCAACCACCAGGAGCTGGGAGAGGGAAGCATTCAGGCCTGCAGGAAAGGCTGGGGTTGCCCAGCACAGGCCCCTGTTTGTGAACTTGAACTCCTGTGGGGTTTCAGAACCCTTGACATATAAAGGGGAGTAGATGGTATCTGGGGCAGGAGGGTGAGCATCAAATTACCCGGAAACACCAGGATTGGCTGGGGCCAGAACTATGGAGAATAAAATGGGCGTTGGAGCCGGCTGCAGAAGAAGGCCCTGCGCTTGGGCGCTCTAATTTGCATACAGACAATTGATGCTAATTGCAAATCATTCTTATCTATTCATTAAAGCTGCTTCCTGAAGTTTTCTCCTAGGCAACCAGGCTTTTTAGGGTGGAGCTGCTTTTCCAAAAATGAGGTGCCCGAGGTCTTTTGGGTGGTACTGGAAGGGAAATGTTATATTCTAAGTGGATATGTATTCACTGTAATGGGCATCAAGTTTGTTACATGGGTGTAGGATAAAACACAGGACCACAAGGTCGGCAGTTCAAACTCACCAGTCACTGCTCGGAAACCCTATATTAAGGTTATTAAGAGTTGGAACTGACTCGATGACACTTAGCAACCTTGCATAGGGTTTCCAAGGAGTGACTGGTAAGCTTGAACCGCCGGTCTTACATTCAGAGTGACTTTATGGTCTGGTGCATTAATCCACAGCATCACACTAGTTTCTGCACCTGAGAAATGGAGGACAAATGAAAAAATGAAATAACTGCTTCCTAGGAATGCAATTAAGCAGCTCTGGTAGCATAGTGGTTATGAGTTGGGTTGCTAACCTCAAGATTGGCAGTTCGAAACTACCAGCCGTTCTGCAGGAGAAAGGTGAGGCTTTCTGCTCCCATAAAGATTTACAGCCTCGGAAACCCTGAACAGGGTCACTATGAGTAGGAACCAACTCCACAGTACTTAGCAACATGACCTTGATCTCCCAGAGATCATGATCCGCACAGCAGGGGAAGTCATGTCACCTGGCAGTGTCTACTAAAGGAGGAGTTGGGCAGGCATTTCCTTGATCCATAGAAAGGGGGTGTTCAATGGCTGCTGGGACCTTTCCCCTGGTTCTTTGCTGCCCTGAGAGGCACAATAGCCATCTTGGGACCAGGAGGGTGCCGGGATGAAGGGGCAGAAAGACACAGGGCACCCGGTCCTTGAGGTCCTCTTTATGTACAGCCTTTCTGGCCCTGTGTTTATAGTTGTGCCAAGATGATTTGCTAGGTCTCAATCTTGGGAAGGGATTGGGCAGTTTACTATGCAAATGAAGTATATAAAACCTTTGGCAAGGATTGGTCAATTATTATGCAAATGAGGTGACTATGGATTCTGAGGGGATTAGTCAATTTTGTCACCTGTGAGGCTCATAAAGGCTAATCCTGAAGAAGTTGGGTGGGACCTCACTCTCACCAAGATGATGCAGCCCTTGGACCTGGAGTCCTTGAGCTGAGAAACTCCTAAACCCAGGAGAAGGAGAGAAGAGCTAACAACAAAGATAGCAAGAGATGGTGGGAGATGACAGTGTCTCTGGATGGTGGCAACCAGGAGACAGGCACAAATTAGCTGCGGTAGCCTGAGAAGTTGCATGGAGCGAGAGCTGAGTGTCTTTGGACAAGGGCCTTGCTGGCAGAGTGGGCTGCCCCTGGGCATTTGCTGGTGCAGTTAAAGAGCTGCAACACAACATGAGCCTGAGCAGGGCAGAGGCCAGGCTGGGGCAGCAGAGGTGGTCTCCAGGCACAGCTGAGAGGTATGGCCGACGAGAAGCTGGAAGCTGCCAGGGTTGGAAGCTGCCTGGACTGACCAACTGTCTCCTGAGCTGTTTCCGTTCCCTCCAGGCTAATTCTGACCCTGAGTGCCAGCCTGTGACTGCCCTAACACACCCAACAGTCCTGAGGACTCTGTGAGTCCTATGGGGCCATGCAACGGATTACTGAAGCCAGCAGAGAAGTTAAGTGTTGGGGTTGGACGGCTGGTGTCAGAATTGGTAACAAATTTGGAGAGTGGAGACATAGCTGAGCTCCACCTCAGAGCTCGCGCTGAGGGTAACTTCTCAGTCTCCTCTCTGAACTTCTGACTCATTATGTTACATCCTTACTGCACTGTGTTAAACCTCACCTTATTTAAGCCACAGCGTGTCAGGACTCCTATGACCTGCAGCCGAACACACGCCTGACAGGTACAGTCGGAGGCCCCAGGAAGCATACAAACTACGGGTCTGAGTAGAGAGAACAGAGCTAGAGCCAGACGGAACAGAGAGGTATCTCTTGACCTGAGGTCCCCTGAAGGTCGAGGGGTGGGCCCACAGGCTTGTCTCTGGGAGAAATCCCATGTCAGCACCGTGGGGGAGGGGAGGATGGATGCCTTACCTGGGCTGCCTCAGTGGGTCTCGGCTGCCCCCGGCGAGGCCTGTTGGAGTGCTGGAGCCCGAGGAGTAGAGTTTCGGCCGGTAGCCTTTGCTCTGACCAGCAACCGCTGGGGCCGGGGAGACCTCCCGTCGTCTGTCTGTGTGGTGGGGCCTTCCAGGAGCCTCGCGCCCCCCGCCACACAGACCCATACTTCCTGGGGGCTTGTGTGGCTTGCCTGGGCGCGGTGCCTTGACCAGGGACACGCAGCGGGGGCTGGAGGTGTAGAGGGTGGTGTCGATGCCGCTGTCGCTAGAGCCACCCTTGGAGAGGGGGTCTTGCTCGGGTTCCAGGGGGTCCAGGGGGTCAAACCAGCGGTCATCACTGTGGCTGCTGGATGTGTTGCTGGACAGGGTATTGCTGCTGGAATGACTGGAGTACTGAGGTTCTCCCTGGGACGGTAAGGGCAGGGGGTCAGCCGTCATCCCAGAGCCCTGGAGCCGTCCTCCATTTAAGTGTGAGCCCCAGAGTCAGATTTAATAGCTCTGTGCCTCAGTTTCCCTATCTGTAAAATGGGTCACAATAACCCTGCCCTGTGGGGCAGCATGAATATCATGTTTGTAATGTGCTTCCCATACCTCAGACGCCACTTTTCCAAACTGAGCTCCCAATCTTCCATCCCAAATGGGTCACTTCCTCCTCCCTGGCTTCACAGGCACCTCCTTCTCCTTCTGGAGACCCCACCCAAGGCTGGGGAACATGGCTGGTGAGGGCTGGAGCCAGCCTGTCTAACTCCAGAACTAGGCCTTCGGCCCCTCCGCTAGAGTGGAAGATGTTCAGAGGCCTACACCCAGGGTGTGTTCAGAGGCCCACGCCCAGACGGAGCTATCCAACCCACGGCAGCCAGGGTGGCAGCCCCGGCTCCCCAACGGGCAGGTGGGGCCAGACTCACTTTGGAATGCCTGTTGGGGGAATCTTTGCCTGCTGTATCCTGCCTGGAGGCATGCTTGCTGCTGCCCCCGCCGCTGCTGCTGCTTCCGGTCATGGCTGAGAGCCGGGCCTGGGCGGGCACATGCCACAAAGGCTCTGCAGGGAGACAGGAGACTCAGTTAGAAGTGACTCAGGCCTGGCCCAAGTCCATCTGAGGATTCTAGCCCTAAATACGGTGTGACGGTCCCACCCATTCCCCGCTTGTCTGCTCGGCTCACACGGGTCATAACTTCCCCAGCAGCTTACACCTGGGGATGTAGCAACCTTTAACCTCAGAGGTGTTTACTGATCACATGCTCTAAGTGTTAACTCACTGAAGCCTTACTGGGGGCTCCAGCATCATCCCCAAATGCAGCTGAGTGCATTTTCCTATTTACCGCCCAATTGGGGTCTTCTCTTTTACAATGCAACATAGGAAGCCACATTGGTGAATGTACTTAATTTTTCTTTTAAATAAAAATGGAATCAGAATGAACCCTGTCTTACAACTTGACTTTTCACTTTCCAGGGTAATGTCTACATTTGCTTTCACTTTTTATCCTCACAAAGCCTCTTCATTGACTGCACACAAGGTTCACTTTCACTTTACCACAAGGCTCTAGTGGTTTGCCCTCTACATGCAGCTTGAAGCAAGTGTGGGATTATGTCTGGGACTGAGTTCTAAAAGCGGAATTGCTGGTTCAGATGTAAAGTAGGTTTAAGACTGTGCTGAATGGTGTGGGTGTAAACTGATCTAACCTTTCAAGGATAGTCAAGTGCCTTAAGGGACCTAAAAAAACTCTGTACTCCAGCTGAGGGCATTTGTTGTTGTTAAGTACCATGGAGTCAGTTCCGACTCACAGTGACCCTGCATAGGGTTTCCGAGGCTGTAAATCTTTACGGGAGCAGAAAGCCTCTTCTTTCTCCCGCAGAACAGCTGGTAGTTTTGAACTGTTTTGAGATTAGCAGCCGGATTCCTAACCACTACACTCTCAGAGGTCCTTAATCAGTATTAAAGTTACAAACGCACTAAGCAGGGATTTGAACTCAGGCGGCCTAATCGCAGATCACAACCTTTTAATCGCTGCTGATATATGGAATAATGATAAGAGTGTTCTGTGTCGGGCACTACTACATGCATTAGCTTGCTGTACCCTCCAAATACCACTGCAGGGTGGGTAGGGCTGTAGTTACCAATGGATGAAGGAACAGCAAGTCTCAAGAGAAGCACCCAAGGTCACAGTTAGAAAAGGCCATGCAGTAAATGGAACTCAAGTCCGACAGGCTTCAGAGCCTGTTCTCACCCACCGCACCCTGCCTGTGCTGTCCCCAGGGGCCAACTCACAGGACTCCCAAAGTGCTTTGGAAGGAGCACTGCTCAGGATGCCCATTTACAGAGAGAGGAGTCACCACCCAGGCCACAAGCTGACCAGGCCTGTTGGAGCTTGAGTTCACGACTGCATCTCTCCAGAGTCTCTAGACCCACTCCAGGGCCACCAGGAGAAGAACCCGCTGGACTCAGTGAAGGTGTCACCTCTTACGTGGTTTTCACCCGGGAACCGTGGATATGAGACAACTGGAGAGACTGGTGATGACTTCATGCATCTATTCTACCTCTGTAGACACCTTCACTCTTTGGAACATTTGACACACCTGAGAGGCACTGATCCCCTGGGAGGTATCCATTTCTGCACAGAGAGATAAGCCCTAGGGAATCGTATCCAGGCTTGTGGTTTAAATGCCACCTTTAATACTCAGGACTCCAACGTTTATAACTCTAGCCTGGGTCTCACTCCCCAATAGTTGGTGAGGGCTGGAACCAGGAGGTGAAATGGATAGGTTCTAGAAACAAGCATTAAGCTGTAGTCTTTGATCTTTACCAGCAAGTGTTTCACGGTCTCATTGTTTTCAGCAAGCAAGGATGTATCATCTGCATATTGCAGGTTGTTAATGAGCCTTCTTCCAATCTTAAAGTTGCATTCTTCTTTATATAGTTAAACTTCTCAGAGTAGTCACACAGCGTATAAGTATGACGAAAAGAAATAATCCTCACGTAAATCTTTCCTGATTTGAAACCATTCAGTGTCCTCTTGTTCTGTTCTACCAACTGCCTCTTGATCTCTGTACAGGCTCCTCAGAGCACTAGTAAGTCTTCTGGAAGATTCACTCTTTGCAATGCTAGCCATAGTTTCTTATGATTCACATAATCGAGTGTCTTTGCAAAGTCAGTAAAGCACAAGTAAATATCTTTCTGGCAGTCTCTGCTTTCAGTTAAGGTCTATCTGACATCAGCCATGATAACCCTCATTCCACATCCTCTTCTAAATTAGGCTTGTATTTTTGACAGGTCCTTGTTGATATACTGCTGCAATAGTTTTTGAATTAACTTTAATTAAATACTGGCTCACCTTCTTGGGAATGAACACAAATATGGATGCCTTGGTCATGTAGTTTCCCAAATTTCTTTGTGTGGAGGGGTGAGCACTTCTGGCATTCCCTCTGTTGGCTGAGACAGCTTAAATGGTATTCTGCCAATTCTGGGAGCCTCGTTTTTTGTCACTGTCTTTAGTGCAGCTTGGGCTTCCTCCCTCAATGGCATCGGCTCTTGATCACATAAAAGTCAATCAGTTCTTTTGGGTAAGAGATTGTATATTCCTTCCAATTTCTTTTTTTGTTTTTGCTGCCAGAAAAATCATTATTTTATTATATGTTGATATTTATTAGCTTCATGGATGCCAAGAATGGTTCTAGAAAAATAAACATTTTAGACAGAACAATAAAACAACACAAAACTTTGGGGTAGTTAAATAAGGCCATTGCACTCCATTTTCTTGCTCACATGTAAGAATTCTTTCTCTTTTTCTTTTTGCAGGCTCTTCAAATCTCTGACCAAACAAATGTCTCTCTGTCAAGATGGAGTCCTGGGGTGGCACTGTAGGATAAGTAATCAACTGCAATGTCTGTTTGAACCACAAGATCAGCAGTTCAAATCCACCTGCCTCGGAAACCCTAGACAGGGTCACTATGAGTTGGAACCTACTTGATGGCACTTAATGACAACAAGAAGATGCAACCGTCAGTCTCAGTTCAATGTAATGTAGAAAATGGAGCCAGTCAAGAAGAATGATCTCAATTCCCCGGCATTAAAAGTCTAAATTTTTGTATGTAGTTATTGTTGTTAAATGGCGTCAAATCGGTTCCGACACATAATGACCCTGTATAGGGTTTCCAAGTAAATCCTGGAGGGTTTGAATCACTGACCTTATGGTTAGCAGTCTAGTGCTTATCCTACAGCACCACACCAGGACTCCTATGTTTATTTTTCCAACTTCACTTTCTATATGTGGCAATTGTGAAAAAAACAAAACACAAAGTTTTACTCTTCCATAAATTAAAATCCGTTCTTTATAATGTGCTGTTGAAACCATCTCCTTCCAGATTAGAAGGAATCCAAAGCTATGATTGCCAACTAGTTCCTTTTGGTCCATTAACTCTGTGTCTTCCTTCTGTCTTCTTTTGGTGTTTTGTGTGTCATTAGCATTTTTACCCATGGAAGCCTTTAGCTATGAAACTCCTGGCCTGAGTGTTCTCTTCATTTCAAAAGCTTGACAAATGCTAATTGTGTTGTTAGCTTTTGGATTTCGAATTCCAAGTCTATGTATCTCATCCTAATGCTTTACTTTGCAAACTGCTCTTTGAAATCTTCTATTTCTCTCTTTTTTTTTGGTATCATCAACCAAACAAAGGGTATACCCTGCAAGCCTGCCCCCGGTTGTCAGCACACAGCCCCTCTCTCTCTCTGGGTCTAAAGTTCCCAGCTGCTCCATCTCTTCATGTCATCATCTCTGGCATCACTGCTTCTCTGGGTAGGGTCCTGTTCTCTGCTCTTCTCCCTGGATGGTCCCAGGGACCTCCGCTCCTAGACCGCAAAGTTAATCACTCCCCTCCTTGCTACAAAATGTCTACCTTTACATTTCCAACCCTCACAATCAGTCCTGATAACAATTATTCACTATTGTATCACAAAAGACCTATCCCCATTTCCTTTCATCAACCCCGCCTAGACAGATTGGATTACCACTCAGTGGAGATTCTACCTTCCTCCACGCCCTCTGGATCTAGTTCTCTCTTGAAAGCTTGTAAGCCAGTCACTTCTTGCCTTTGTAGTCCTCCCATTTTGGGTAGCCTATGTCCAAGTTGCTCATCCCTGTCTACTCTGTGTATGGAGGGGTGGGAATGATCCTTGCTGTAAAGATTTGTTCCCTCTTTTGAGTTTCTGCATCCATAGGTGTAGGTCAAGTTCATCAAATTGTATCAGATTACTCTT
>NW_006408686.1:6903635-6944373 GCF_000296735.1 Chrysochloris asiatica
TGTAGCCTAATATGAGTATGGCTTTAATGTCCTCTCTTCAGCTTCTTGCTTTCCAAGCTGCCTGAGAGATTTCAAGATGTCACTGTTGGTTGTTATGCTATACTTCAGGCTTTAATTTAATTTTTGGCCTCTTTTGTTTTTAAACTCTTCTTCCCTCTCTACAGCCCTGTCCTGGTCTTTCCCGTTTATTAAAACAAACAAACAAACAAAAAAACGTTCAGGGACTGCTCTTGGGCTGAGTATCTATCCGCATGCATGGCAGAAGAACCCACCAGTGGTGAGGGTGGGGGGTGTCCACTTGCTCAGGCACCCCCTCTAGTCGCCAGAATGGAGGTGCGCAAATAGCGGTGGTGGGGGAGATGCCAATGACCAGATAAAAAAAAAGAAAAAAAATCAGAACAAAACAAAACCGACCAAGTGCATTGTCCACCTTTGCTCCAAGGTTCCCGAGGCATTTTTCCATGGTGTGTCTGCTCCCCTGCTGGGTCTTGCCATTTGGTCTCACCCAAGATGTCAGCTCCCAGATTCAAAAGTAGGCATTTTCTTACTTCAGCTTCAAGTTCCACAATCTATAAGCCTTCAAACTTTTAAAAATAGTCCTATCTCTGTGGTTCCGAGTTTTGGAGTTCTTCCCTAGGTCTGCTTTGCCTGGTATTCTGTGGTACTGTTGACGGCGAACTTCACTGCACCTCCACCCTAGCCGCCATCAAGCCCCGTCTCTCTCCTTCCAATTTCTTTTGATGTTTCCTGCATTGTTCAATATTTTGCCCTTAGAATCCCTTCAATATTGCAAGTTGAGGCTTGAATTTTTCTTCAGTTCTTTCAGCTTGAAATGTTCTTCCCTTTTGGCTTTCCAAAATTAATTTCACATTTAATTATAATTTTTGCTTTGTCTTCTTGAGCTGCCATTTAAATGTTTCTACTTAGCTCTTTCATTTCATCATTTCTTCCAGTCATGTTAGCTTCTCTATGCACTAAAGGAAGTTTCAGAGTCTCTACTGACATCCACTTTGACCTTTTCTTTCTTTCTGATCTTTTTAATGACCTTTGCTGTCTTTGTGTATGATGATCATGATGTTATCCCACAACTCCTCTGGTCTTCAGTTGTCACTGTGTAGTTGTTGTTAAGTGCTGTTGAGTCAGTTCCAACTCACAGCAATCCTGTATAGGGTTGCTAAGGAGTGGCTGGGGAGCCTGAACCACTGACCTTGCAGTTTAAACCGACCTTGCAGTCCAGTGCATTAACCCACAGTGCCACACCAGGTCTGTCACTGTGTTAGTGCCATTTAATACTAAACATTACTGGTCGTCATTGTGTCATTGCTGTGTCCTTCTTTATCATCTACCTCTTTCAGTGGACTGTCCACTGGCTTACACTATCCCTGCACTCAGCCTGGGATGGGCCATTAACAACGTGCTGAAAGAAAGGATGGGTGAAGAGCCAGATGCCTTCTCTCTTGGGTTCCACAGGTCCCTTCTGCCCTGGTTCTACAGTTGGAGGCCCCAATCCTTCTGCCTGGGCCCTTCACTGGTCCTCTGGATTGACCTCAATGACCTTCTGGTTCTGCTGCCTGACCCTTGACATCTGGGCAGGTCACAGATGTGGATGCGGCTGTGGGACATACCGAGACTCTGGTAGCTCAGGGTCTATAGATGGTGGGGGTTAAGGCCCAAATTCCAATTGTGCCGCTCGCCAGTAGAGACTTTAACATTGGTCAGGTGACTAAATCTTTCTGTGCCTCATCTTCCTCCTAGAGAGGAATCATGTGGCTCGCCCACGTGGCCTATTTCTGCGATGCTGACAGAGTGCCTGGTTCAGTACATGTAACAAGCCCACTGTTGCTACTGCTGTCAGACTAACCTCACACTGATCATCAGCTGATGAGGGCTGCATGTGTGTATGTGTGTGGGGAGAGGGTTAGTAACTCCTAGTAAGGTCCCCAGGAAATGAGAAGGAACTGAGTTCTAGGGCACAGGAGAGAGGAGGTTAGGACAAGGCTGAGTTTCTGCGACACCTTATTTAGTGCCCAAGGTGAGTGCTGGGAACATTTCTTTCCCACTTTGTACTCTAGTACAATGAAATCACCAAGCAACACTTTTGTCTTTTTCTGAACTAGAGTGGGAAAAAGAAAAAAGGAAGAGTATCCAAATGTGTCTCGGAGCAAAGCTCCTAGAGCTGCAAGTACTCATCGGCAGCGTGGACCAGACTGAGGAGCGGAGCAAACTGTCTGCAGTCCTGTGGATCATGGGTGTGGCCAGCTTGGCTAAAGTCCAGCCATTTCCTAGGGGTGCCAGGAACTGTGGGACTGACCGGGCTGCTGAGGAACACTCTGCTACTAATTCTGGGCTCTTCCCAGCTCAACAGGGCCCGAGGGTCATGACCTCTCCTGCTTTGGAGGACAAAGGAGCTGGGTCACGTGCTCACAGGAACATCCCCTCAACCAAACTCATAGTGACCCTCTTGGACAAAGCTCACTGCTCCTTAGGGTTTCCCAGACTGTAAGTCTTTTTGTGGAGGGGCGGGTGGGTTCAAACTGCCGACCCTGCTGTTAGAACCCAACATTTAACACCATCGTGCTCCTGGTCACTGCCCTTGTTGCCTGGAAATCCTCAAAGGCTCTTAAGACGGCCCCTCGTTTCTTCACCCTCTCCAAGGCCAATGCTTCCTAACACTTAATGTTTTTTCTTTCTTTTGAACTCACCCACCCACTCACCCATTCATCTGATGGTTCCCAGACTTCAAAGGGGTTACACTGTTGTTACATGAGATTATGTTTTAAAAACAACAACAACAAAAAACCCTCATCTAAGTAGTACATACATATGATTAACAAATACACGTAGGAGGACAAACATATACAAAGATGCTTAAGGCTTACCAGACATCAGGGCAATGCAAATTAAAATCAGGACACTACCACACTACCACTGTCCTGATGGGGTGAGCACTGGACTGTGAACCGCAAGGCTGGCGGTTCAAAGCCAGCAGCTGCTCCTGGGAAACCCTGCAGAGAGTCATGATGAGTTGAAACCAACTGGATGGCACTTAACAAGACGCAGCACTGTTCACCCACTCACATGGGTGGAGAGGACTGAGCATACAAAAGTACTCTCATCCACTGCTGGTGGGACTGCCAACGGAGAAAACCACTTTGGAAAAGAGTTGTGCGCCTTCTTATAAAGTCAAACATACCTTACTGCATGGTGCAGCAATTCCACTCCTAGGTACGTAGCCTAAAAAATGTGTGCGTGTGTTTTTCAGAAGACACAGACCAGAATGTTCCTAGCAGCATGACTCCGTGAAATGTCCATAGACATGAGAATGAAGTACTACATTGTGGCCCGTCCACACAATGAAATACAGCTAATGGGCTGTACATGGATGCCTCTCACAGACACAATACTGAGCCAACAGAAGCCAGACACAGACACACACACCCACACCCACACACACCACACCCTATGATAGAGACAGCAGGCCAGGGGTGGCCTTTGGGAGTACTGATTTGGGGGTCTGTAGGGAGAGCTGTGGGGGTTTTGTCACGGGCCGTTCCTTGCTCTGGGTGTGGTGACATGATATCACTGTGTTCATTTTGGGATAGGCTATCAAGCTGCACAATCCTCAGTTATATGTCCTTGAAAGTTATAGAAACACCACCACCACCACCACCATCTACCGAAAAACAAGACTAAACCCACTGCCAGCAAGTTGTTAACAACTCACAGTGACTCTATGTATGGTTTCTAAGACACTAAATCTTTAAGGGAGCAGACAGCCTCATCCTTCTTCCACGGAGCACCTGGTGGGGTTTGAACGGCTGACCCACAGGAGGGTTTACAGAGAAACCACGGCACACACTTAGTTCTGCTCCCTTTCCAGCAGCAGCACTCTTGCTCCTTCCAACCATCTTCCTGGAGGAGGTTATGACTTCCAGGCTGTGCATCTGTCTACTGCTCTTGACTTCTCTGTTCCAGACACCATTGCTGATGCCTGGTCTGGCTGGACAAGATTATTTCCCAGTGTTCCCTGGGTGCCCTCTCTAACCCTGCACATGGCTCTTATCGCCGTCTGTGGTGGTCTCCTTGTCACTTACAGGAAGGAAGGAGTATGTCACTTGTCAAGCTGTGAAGGCAGAGGCAGGCCCTACCTGGCTTCTGACGCTCCATAGTGCTCTCCTGGCTGGTCAGACCACCTGAGGAGGAGTCGCCGCTGGACGTCCCATCGTGAGTGAAGTGGGGATCAAACGATAGCAGTGGGTGTGGGGCGGTCGTATACCTGTAGGGAGGGGCAGGAAGTCAGACAGGGTGAAGAACTAGTGTGTCCCAAAGTGGGAGTCTCTAAGCAGAAGTTGGAGGGACCATGGTGGAGGTGCCTTCACTTAGCAGGATCTGGCTGCTGCGGTATCAGCCACAGAGGAGAGTACAAGACAGACGTTCATGTGGGCAAGATGAGCAGATGTTAACACCTAGAGGAGGGCTTGACCTGATTGATTGGGTGATGGGTAGGTGAAAGACAGGATGACTGGGTCAAAGGGTGAGCTGAAGATGTAGCCATTGTTAACTACCTCCTAACAGCCATCTTCCTTGTTCCTGCTGGTAAAGTCAGACTCCTCTGGTGGTCAGTCCTCTGCCACGTGACTGGTGTCAATCAGAACACTCTATGAGATAACTAGTGAAGAGCAGCCTGGCTAAAGAGTGGTTCAGGGTTGGGCAGATGACCCAGTTCTGGGGAAACTTTTCTCACTCTGAGAAACGAAAACATGCTCTTCCTTCGTCTCCTGCAGGGCAGTGAGCACTGGTTTTGCTTGGGCTTATGGAGCCCCTAAGGAATCATGAATGGAACCAGGCTGCTAGGGACGTCCCTGAGCTACAATGTTTGGCAGCCCTAGTCATCCCACCCCTGGACCTAAATCTCAATGCTTCATGCCACCACTCATCTGTCACTCTGTGGCTGTGATCCTGGAAGCTACGCCGCTGGTGTTTCCAAATCTCAGCACTATGGTGGCTGCCCTCGGAATTGGCAGATTCGGAAGGAAGGCCCGGAGATCTACTTCTGAAACCCTGGTCTGTGAAACCGTAAGACTACTGCCAGCCAGAGTGCCAGAGGGGGAGCGGCTCAGGTGGGAAGGCACGCAAATGATGACTCGGGAAGAATTGCCTCTTCAAAGCAGAGTTGACCTTAATGATACACAGATGGAGTAAGCTTTTGGAACCGTCACTTAATTACGTGGTAGGACTCAAAATGGGCAGAAACAGCTGCAAACAGTCATAAACAATTGGAATGGGATACATTCTTACGGCATTTGTTCTTGCATAGTGGTTACGGGTAGGGCTGTGAACCTCAAGGTCAGCAGTTCCAAAGTATCAGCTGTTCCCCGGGAGAAAAGTAAGGCTTTCTGCTCCCATAAAGGTTTATAACCTCGGAAACCCTATGCAGGGTTGCAATGAATTGGAACCAATTCCATGACACACCACCACCACCAACTACACATACACAAATGTGTGCACGTATAATTGATGAAATCTGAATAAACCAATGTCAATTTCTTGGAGTGATGCTATCCTATAGCTATGCTGAACTGGGTGGGCTTGGAGAAGGGTAAACGGGACTTCCTTATGACTTTCTTTACAACTTTCTACAAATCAAGGAAGGAGTCCTGGTGGCACAGTGGATTAAGTATTGAATGGATAACCAAAGGATTGCTGGTTCAAACTCACCAGTGACTCCAGTGCAGAAAGAAGAGGCAGTCAGTCGGTTCCCATACAGATTTATAGCCCCAGAAACCCTAGGGTACAGTGCTACTCTGTTCTCTGTGGTCAGAATCGACTTGATGCAGTGGGTTTATGAATCAAGGAGCCCTGGTTGCACAGTGGGTAAGTGCCTGGCTGCTAATGATAAGGCTGACAATTCAACTCCACCAGTTGCTCTGTGAGAGAGATATGGCGGTCTGTTTCGGTGAGGAGTTACAGACCAACAGGATCCAACTCTGACTTGGAACAGACTCAATGGCTAGGAATTCAGTTTGGTTTCCTATGAATTTAAAACTATTTAAAAAAAAAAAAAAGGAAAAGAGGGTACACCAAGACTCTGGAAAAAGAAAGTTCCCAAGGGTTACCAGTAACCTCAGCCCGTCACATCTGCTATCTGATCACTGGGTGCCGCCTGCCACTTCCAGCCTCAGCTCTGGCTGTGCCTGGTGCCCCATCCCCTCTATCCTGTGCACACCGGGCCTCCTTCTCCCCTGCCATCCTGCTCACTCCTGTCTGTGGCCCTTGCTCTGCGTGGATTGAGTCCATCAGTAAGCCCTCCCTAAAGCTCTCTGGACCTATTCGGGTGTTCCCTCTGGGCTGGCTGCTGCTCTGGCCCCCTCCTCCAGCTTTGGAGTCTATAAAGGTTTCTAAGATGCTCCCTCCACAGGACTCTCTACTCCACCATCTCTCGCAGCACCTGGTACATAGCAGGTTCCTGGGGCTCTCTGCTGAATGGCAGCTGAACTCTAAGGCCATTATAAACCTGAGGGAGTGGGCATGTTTTCCTGGTTTGTACAACAGACTTAGATGCACACAGTGGTTTAGAGCAGCAGCTCATGCAGTGTGCTCCCGGGAGCAGTGGCACTGTCTTAGCTCAGTCTCCCTCAAGCCTAAGTCTGACTCCAGGGATGAGGCCCAGTTGTTTATTCTGGCGCCCATCAAAGGCAGAGAACCACTTGATGAGTGGACTGGCCTTCAGCATACTCACTCCATCCTTTCCCTTACACATCAAATATGTACTGTCTAACTAACGTGTGCCCAACTCTGTCAGAAACACACTGGAAAGATCCTGATGGGGGAGTAAACTCATACACACACACGCACACGCACACACACACACACACACACACAAGCTTATCGAGGCCACAAGTGCTCCAGGCAACTCAGGAAATGCATTGTGGGGCAGTTGCTGGAGGCAGTGTCAGGGGTGGCTTCATGGAGGAGCAGCACTGGAGCTCCAGGTGACAGGGTGAGGGTGGGAGTGAGAAGGAAGTGGGCAAGGATCAGAGTGGCCAACATGTGGCACTGTAGAACGATGCAGAGATAGGCAGGGCCGTGTCAGCCACTGTGAGGGCTGGACGCTGTGTCCTGAAGACTCAGGAGTCATGGGTGGCTTGGGGCAAGGGGCAGACGTGGCCAGAAAGAGAAAGATGCCTCTGGCTGCTCAGTGGAAAGGAGGTGGGACTAAAAACTGGGAGTCCAGGGAGGTGGGAGCAGGCTGGAGTGGGAGAGCTGCTCTGAAGAATGAGTGGATGGACCACAGGGAGAAAGAGAGAAAGGAAGGTTTCGGGATCAAGCTTTCTTCAGCTCTGCCTAGGGCCAGGGGACTGATGGGTTGTTCTGACAGAGGAACCTGGCAGGAGGGATGGTTTAAAACACTGGATAGAAAGCTCATTGGGCTGGATTCTACAGTAGTCAGCCTGCACAGCTTGGGTTTATCCTGAGGGCACTGGAGAGCCATGCAGGGCTAGAGGGCAATCCTTTGGACTGCCAGGTTGATTGTGGTGGGAAGGATCCATGAGGGCAGGGCTGAAGCCTGAGACCATAAAAACTGGGTGATGCTGGTGGTCTCGTCTTCTGGGACCAGGGCTGGAGATTTAGAGGAATGGCTGTGTTGGCTGGCAGATCATCTTGCTCAAGTGTTATACCAAACCCAGTGCCACTGAGATGATTCTCCCTCACAGGAAACCTATAGGACCTCACCAGATGGAATACCCAGGAATCAAACTGACCATATCTGTAGGGAGAAACGCAACATCATCAGCCAAAACAAGGACAGGGTTCAACTGTGGAACAGACCATCAGTTGCTCATATGCAAGTTCAGGTTGGAGCTGAAGAAAATTAAAACAAGTCCACGAGAGCCAAAATATGACCTTGGGGGCACATCCCACCCAGATCTAGAGACAATCTCAACAATAGATTTGACGCCTTGAACACCAATGACTGAAGAAGATCTGAGGAGTTGTGGGGTGACATCAAGAATATCACACATGAAGAAAGCAAAAGGTCATTAGAAGACAAGAAAAAAAGAAAAGACCAAAACGAGTGTCAGAAAAGACTCTGAAACTCTTGAACATAGAGTAAAGCAAATAGATTCAATGAAGTAAAAGAACTGAACAGAACATTTCAAAGGGCAGGTCCAGAAGACAAAGTCAAGTATTACAATGAAATATGCAAAGATCTGGCATTAGAAAACCAACAGGGAAGAACACTCGCAGCATTTCTGAAGCTGAAAGAACTGAACAAAAACTTCAAGCCTTGGGTTGCAATATTGAAGGATTCCAAAGTGGAGGGCCAGTACAAAAGAGGCAAGAAAAAAAGACAAGAATCAATTAATACCTATCGATACTGACACTGAATGTAGTAAATGTATTAAATGCATTAGGCAAGAGACATAGAGCAGAATCAATAGGAAAACAGGATCCTTCAACATGCTGTCTACAAGAGACACATCAAAAAAGACGGAGACAGCTGAACTGCCCATCAACAGAAGAATGGTTAAACAAACTTTGGTACATAGACACAACGGAATACTACAAAACAAAACGCTGAAGAATAATGACTGTGGTTCAAACACCACATTGCAGTGACCCTATATAGTGTTTCCAAGGAATGGCTGGTGGGTTTGAACCACCAACCTTGTGATTAGCAGTCCAATGTTTATCCTACAGTACCATACCAGGACTCGAATAACGGTTGTGGTTGAAACACCTCACAATATGGTTGAGCCTGGAGGACAAGCTGAGTAGAGTTAGTCAATCACAAAAGGACAAACGAAACAATCTATGATGGTTGGGAGAGGGAGGGGAGAGGGAAAAATTATTCACAGGCTAGAGGGTAGACTCATATTAACACGGGTGACAGGGCAGGTCATATACAACAAGAGGGCGTTTAGCAGAGGAATGATGAAGGTAGCGGGAGGCACAGGGAGGAATGCAATAGTTAAAGGGAATAGAGGTAAATACTATCAACTGTTGGTACATGGAGGGAATTGTAACCATGTAATGAAGCAAAGTAGGTGATTTAACGTAAAACTGATGATGTGCTCTGTAAACCTTTACCCAAGCAAAAGCTAAAAAAGTCTAGAAATTGTTAAAGAGCATTTTGGGGACTAAGGCATGCCAGATCCCAGCCATGGTATTTTTAATCACCTCACATGCAGGTGAAAGCTGGACAATGAATAAGGAAGACTCTATTAGAACTGATGTACTGAATTACGGTGTTGAGAAGAAAGTTGAAAGTATCATGGATTGCCAGAAGAACAAACACATCTGGAAAGAAGGACAGAATGCTTCTTAGAAAGATGTCAAGACACTGTTTCATTTATTTGGACATGTTGTCAGGAAGGAGTAATCCCTGGAAAAGGGACATTATGCTTTGTAAAGCAGAGAGTCAGTGAAAAAGAGGACAACCCTCAAAGAGACTGACTGACTGACACGGAGCCTGGGCTCAAACGTAACAACTGCGAGGAAGGGGCAGGGCTGGGCAGGGTTTCATTCTGTCGTGCACAGGATGTTCTATGAGTCGAAGATGACTTGACAGCACCTAACAAAGAATTATTCTTTAGGGTTTCTAAGGCGGTAAATCTTTACGGATTTCTCCTGAGGAGCAGCTGATGGGTTTGTTAACCTTAAGGTTAGCAACCCAATGTTTAAGCCAGTGTACCCAGAGTTCCTTGAATGTGATACAGGGGTCAAGAAAACACCAACCGAAATTCTGATGCTAGAAAGCCAATTATGAGCCCCTGCACAGCCCAGCTTGGCCCTAAATCTTAACCTGAGACACAGTCTGGGTGGGGGAGGGAGGGGAGATGAAGGGGAAAGAGTTCCGACAGCTTTCAGGAGTCCAAATATCCTACAACATAAAATGGGGGAGCACATTTCCTGGGGAAGAAGGGTCCTTCACTTTCATGAGCTCTCCCAACTGGAATAGAATACAGGTTTCTGACCTTTCTGGTGATGGCTTGTATCTTGCGTAGGTGGCAGAGCTGGGGGTGGAGAAGCTTCCAGAAGGCTGTCGGTAGGGAGGGACTCTGTCGGCCCCTGCTGGTGATGCTGTGTAAGGGGTTTCTGGGAAGCTGACAGGCCTGGAGCAGGAGACAGAAGGGAGGAATGAGGCAGGGGTTGAGCTGAGAGAATAGCCCCAGCGCTCACACAGGATGGGCAGACAAGTGTTTCCTCAGGCCCAACCACACCCCATTGGCTACCCCTGCTGGAGGAGTGCCAAGCAGAGGCAAGCGGGAAGCTGGGATACTGCTTGTCCTTCTCATTCTTGGTTCTGTGGCTGCTGGTCCCTCCACTCAGTTTTTGCAGCTGTGCCTGGCACTGCCAAAGATAGTTTTCTTCCGACGACTCCCAGGACAAGACACTCCTCTGCAAGCTAGAGTCCTTTCTTTCTAAACTTCTCTTTATCTTTTAATATATTATATGATATATTGAAAAAAAAATATCTTAAGTTTTTCAGCAAATAATAAACCCAACTCTGTGAACCCATCACACTACTCATAGAAGACAATGTGGGTTTCACTGTTTGTCTTCTACTTTCCCTGAGAAATAACCCATGTCCCCAACTGTGTCTCTGTCCCCTGATGCTATCTCGATCAGATGTCGGGGCCCTTGCTGTAAGCTAAGGGAGGGAAGGAAGGGGAAGAGGAAGACGGGAGAGAGGGAGGTGTAAAGGATAAGAAGGAAGGAGAAAGCTGGAAGTATGAAAAGAGAATAGAAAACAGGAAGGGAAAGAGGCGGGCTGGAGGGAGACAGGGTGAAAGGGTGGATGTCCTTACCTCTTGCTGTGCAGTGGTTGCGACTCCCGGAAGGGGACCATGGGAGTCTGCTTCGGGGGCCGGCTCAGGGACTGGGCGTGGCCAGGGTTGGCTGAGGTGGCCCACTTGGAGGCTGGCAGCGAGTTGTGAGATGCTGGCCCGCTCCACTGCCAGGGCGCATTGCTTCGATAGGGGGGCCGGCCCCCAGGGGTCATGCTCTCTGGCTCGGTCTTGGGCTCTGAGGTATTCATGTCATAGGTCTCAGGCCACCCCCTGTGAAGAAAAACTGAAGTTAGAAAGGCCGGTACGTGCACGTGCGCTGGATGTCTGGGAGAGACCTGATGCGCTGCGCCATTGTTTTAAAGGCTGAGGGGTGCTCCTTGGAATTGATTCGATACTTACGAGTTCCTGTTTTCCACCAGGACAAGGCCCAGCACTGGCTACCTCAATCTACCTCATCTTTTTTGCCCTCCCTCTCCCTGCTCCCAGCCCCAGACTTCATGTCTGCCTGTGCCCTCCACCGAGCAGCTCAGCTCCCCACAGCAGCATTCAGGCTCGAAAAGCAGACACCTCAGATTCCAAGGACAGTATTTGCCTTGTTCCAGAAAAGCTCAAAGGCAGCAGGAAGAGAAGCAGGTGACCTACTTTGCAGGGTGAATAAAAAAATAAAAAAACCCATGAAATCCAGAACCTTGAAATAGCTATGGAGTGGTCTATGAATCCCCCTAGACCAGCTATGCATGCACGGCCGTTTTCCTAGCTCCAGACGGGCTGGCTGGTACCCCCTCCTGCTGCTGCACTGCGGCAGAGGGGGCTCTGAGCCTGAGGGGAGCTGTGTGTGAAATCACACCCCCTCCCCTGGCAGCTACGGAAGCTGAGCTCTGAGGAGCCCCTGGGAGCCTAGGGAACTTTCGTGACCACGCAGAAGAAACTCTGGTGGAGTTGCTGGCTCAAGGGCTGTGGTCCAGGATGCCACAGTTACTAAAGACCCATTAGACGGTGACCTGACAATGTTCTCTGAGAACTGGACTCGGCTTCTTGGGGCTGTTAGATGCCAACGTCTCACCGTCAGCCCCTGGTTACTCTAACAATGTCTAGCAGAGTCTGCTGATCTGCACAGCGAGGCCAGAGGGGGATGACGGTGCCCTCAGCCCCCTGCCTGCCCAGCTTCTACCTTCTTGGGTACCACGCCTGTGTGCTGGGGGAGGCTGACTCCACTTCCAGGCTCCCAGTCTGAGCATGTGACCCAGGTCTGACCAATCAGAAACTCCTCCCCCTCTGGCTACAAAAATTAGTGCAGAGATTATCATGTGCCCTAAGCGAGGCCAATCAGAGCCCAAGAGCATCAACATGAACTTTTTCTGGTGGTGCTGTAGGATAAGCACTGGACTGATAACAGCAAGGTTGGCAGTTCAAACCTACCAGCAGCTCTGCAGGAGACAGATGAGACTTTCTGCTCCCGTAGACATTTACAGCCTCTTACACAGAGGCTACTGACTTCAGATATTAGAACAAGCTACGAGGCGTTGGGACCACCTGAGGTTTCTGAGAATTGTGTTTTTGCAATTGCCCACCTTATTTCTAACACCACTGCTTTGCTTTTTCCTTCTACTTCTTTTAATTAGAAAAATGTAGTGTTTTGTGCAGATTCAATAGAAGAAAAAGTCTTGGATTGAAAAACAAAAGCTTTACAGCCTTGGAAACCCTGTGCGGGGTGGCTATGAGTTGGAACAGGGAGTTGTGGTGTGGTGCTGTAAGATCAGCACTGGACTACTAACTGTAAGGTCAGAGGTTCAAACCCACCAGCTGCTCCTAGTAAACCCTAACAAGGTTGCTATGAGTCGGCACAGAATCGAGGGGACGTTGACAACAACGATTTGGATTCCAACTCAATGGCAGTGGATTTGGTTTTGCGTTTATTGGGGAGAAATATCTATTTCACTGGAGGGGACCTGAGTTTAGTTGTGTGTGTGTGCATGAGTGAGCAGGCATCTTTGGCCCCACTAGGCCAGTTCAGAAAAGGAGACTTAAGGAAGCTTCCTGGCGAGGCTGTCTTGAGTCCCTGATGCGGCCATGCCTCAATCATCCCCTGTCTGCTACTCCTGTCATACATGAGCCAGTAAAGTCCCTCTTTTGTTCCACCATATTTTGAATCTGTTCTGTTGTTGATAAGCAGAGTCCTGTTCAAAACAATCACATTTTTAGAATGAAGTAAACTGAGGCACAGAGAAATTAAGTAATTTGTCTAAGATCCAGATTCAGTGAGAGGCGTAAATGGAGTATAAGCACAGTTAGTTGCCTTCTAAGCCCACGACCTTACCCAATCATGTGCAAGGCCCCAGCCCACAGCAGCTTCAGATCAGTAACTGCTCCCCCAGTTAGTTACAGCTTTACCTTAGGCCAGAGCTTGGACATGATCTCCAAGAGGGAACGGTTATCCCTCTTCATGTGGCAGCCGGGTCTAAGCCACTCTGATCTATTTTAAAGTTTTGGATTTCAGGATTCTAATGATTTTGTGGTGGACAGCCAGGATTCCTAGGGCAGTCTGCTGGATCAAATCCCAGCTCTGCCACGTATGACCTGTGCAGCCCTGAATGAGTTACTTCCTTCTCAGAGCCTGAGTTTCCTAATCTGAAAGGTGGGGTGGGCCTCATTTCCAAGGGTGGCTGTAAGCATTCTGTAAGTGTTGGTTGAGTCTGGTCGGTTGCCCAAGAAGCAGAAAGTGGTTGTCCACTCCAGCTGATTCCCTGGATGGTGCATCTGCCAGTCCCACCTGCTTGGAATACTGCACTCAGACAATCTGGTCCACCCTTTTGGCCCCCACAAGGGAGTAGTAGTCCAAGGCCACGGGCCACCTGGGCATGCGTCCAGCTCTCAGCCCACTTCCCACACTGCCTTCATCCCGATTCCTGAGGGCCACAGGGACTCACTCCTTTCTCATCTCTTCTATTCACTCACTTGTGGACCTTCAACCTCCAATCTGCTGTCCAGAGAGCAGGCTGTGGGTTTACTGAAGTTCTGCTACCTGGCCCAACCGTGTGGCCTTTGGTTCTTGAGCTCACTCAAGGGCTCGACTGGCTGCCTGTGGTCGGGGCTGAGCCTCTATGTTGGGCAAGGCTAAACGCTGAAGACCACAGAGTCAGAATGCACGCCATCGAGATGTGATTCCTGGTGCTGAAAGTCTCCTCCCCGTGTGTGTCACCTCAGAGCTTATTGTGACATCTGAACCAGGTGGTCAGGGCGGCAGGGAGAGGCTGGAAGGACCCCAGAGTGGGGACTATCAATTCTGCAAGTGAGGGCAGCTTGATGCTGCTGCTATCTGAAGGAGGCTACCCATCCCTGCCAAAAGGAGATCTTGTTTGGATGGTCAATGCCCTTGGAGAGGGATTATACTGGCTGCCTCTCCTACACAGAGCTGGGAGTGAAACTCATCTGTCCAGCTACCCCTCCCTCCTTAGCTGTGGCTCCCTAGGCTGGAGACTCACTTTCCCTTCAGCTGGTCCCGGCCTGTGTGCTGGGGCACCTTCATGGCCTCTCTTAACGCTGCCCAGGGTTTGGAGAGTCATCTAACAAGTAAGCAGGCACATGCGTGGGGGTGAGATGTGTATGGAGCAAGGCAAAGGGTGGGACCTGGCCAAGCACTGGGGAGCCTCCTTGCGGGGTTACAGAGCGCTCGCCTTGCCCCTGGCTCCGGGCAGAGTGGAGGTAGCACAGAAGAGCTGAGAGAAGGGAACTTGTGCAGCTTGAGGAATTCTGAGGCTGAAGAAACTGGAGGGGTAGGGTGGTGGGGTTTCAGCGTTAGCAGGACTCAGGAAGGTGGGGGTGAAGTAGTCAGAGCTGACGGGCCCAGAGCTCCCAGGTGCTTGGGGAGGCAGCCAAATGTCATGGTGTGTCTGAGCTTGGATTTGCCACTTACTAACCACACAACTTTGCAAAAGAGACCCCGGGTTTCTCACCAGCAAAATGGGGATCATGCCAGCCCTGGTGCCAGGTTGGTGAGGTCTGGCCTCTGCCCATCACACAGACCCTCTTTGGCTCCCTTGCTCAGCTGAGGGTCTTCTCCATTCTCACCTGAGAGCCACTTGGAGGGCAGCTCTCTACCTGCAAGGCCTTTCTCCTGGCTCCTCCTCAGCCTGGGCCTTCGCTGATCACTGTGTCCCAGGCCAGGCTGGGTCAGGCTTTGACTCTCCCCACGCCCACTATCTAATAGTTCCTGTTTCTAGAGTGCCCCCGATGGGCCTAGTACTATTGTGTGCTTTACAAGTCTTAACTCCTTCAGCCTTTGAAGAAAGGATTTACAGATGAAGAAACTGGGACACACGCAAAGCCACTTGGCCAGGGCCACAGTGCATAAGGGGAAGAAGAGCTGGGATTTGAACTTACCCAATCTTACTCAGGGCCTGGTTTTCCCACAAAGCTCTGTGGTCTGCCCCGTGGATTCTTTGGGATAATGCTATCGTTGACTCGGGGTAACTATCTATCTTCCCTGACAGTCTCCTTAGCTTCAGGCAGGTCAAGGCCGTGACTGTCCTCTGTGTGGCTGTGTTCCCAGCACTTGGAATATAATGACACAAGCACTCTCTTTCTCTCTCATTGGTCATCTCTGCAAGTTGCTAGGGTACCAACTCACTGTTCTGAAAACCACACTGGTCCTGCCTTCCCTGTACAAGTTATTCCTCAGGCGAACAAAATACTTACTGAAGCTAAGTTCTTTTTCAAAGAATTCCAGCTAATAAATGAAGATGGGAGCCACAGAGCTGAGAACATCACCCCTCTGGGACCTGTACCGCAGTAACGGATCTGGGCAAGGATCACGGATGGCTGCTAAAACTGGGAGGTGGAAGACCAAGGGGGAACGCGGCAGAGATGGGTCAGGCCGTCAGCCCTTAGTGCCGCTCACAGAGATGACCAGACACAGGGCATCTCCTGGTGGATGGATGTGGACAAGCTTCTGTACTCCATTAGCAAGTTTTGTGAAGTAGGAGAGGGCTTCAAAAGTAGGTGAAGAGATGGAATGGAAAGGTACTGTTTGTTCTCCCATAGACTTTAGAAGTCCTTTCCTGCATGGGTTAGAGGAACAGGTTTTAGGGCATCACAGGTATGTAATTAGCCAAATCCAAGGAGTGACCGCTTTGAAAGGACAAGTGACCTGGTTTACTGCCCAAGAGAAATGGCAAGAAGTGGATGAGGAAGGGGAAGCTAAAAACGGATTAGTTATATCTAACATTTTTCGGGTCCTTCTTAGTTAGGAATTTAAAATAAAGAAAGCAGAAAGGTCCTTATTATATAGAGATACAATCCACTGTCTGGGATTGCTTCAGACCAGACAATCCAACGTGGTGGTAACGGTGGCGGTGGTGGTTCTGTGCCATAGAGTAGGTTCCGACTCATAGCGACCCTGCACAGGATTTCCGAGGCTGCAAATCTTTGTGGGAGCAGAAAGCCTCATCTTTCTCCCGCAGAAGGTGGTTATGGTAGCGATAAAAAAAACCAAGCCAAATAGTGACCACATATTGATAAGTGTTGACTTTGGGGCTTCAATAGCCTCTCATGATGTTGGAAACATTCTATTTTTATTAGAGAAATGAAACCCAACCTTCCCCACTGGCTTCCCGAACTCCTAATGGAGCCTCAAACCACCCACCCTTGGCTTCCTCCACCCCAGGCTCTGTACTGGTCAGTCCCTCCATCTGGAACCCATGGGCCCAGAAGACCGTATACTCCTCTCGGAGCACCCTGTTAGGAGCTCGCACGCCCTGTTCCAGGCCACACTGTTTACCTCCTCATTGATGGCCTGCCTCCCTCTGGACTACTTTGCTCACTGTCATCTTCCCAGCATTTCAGATGGAGCGTACATGTAGTAGGGGCTTACTTAATTGGTAAAGTGAGCGAATCCACTGTAATTCATCTAGAAAGCAGGGATCATGAGGATGCCTGTGGACTACTGGGACAACACACACATGAAGAGCTGACACAGACACGCTCAACAGCCCCGCTGAGAAGAGGCCTCTGGGAGCAGCTTCAGCGAGAGCTCAGCACTCTGGGAGCTGCCAACCTTGCAGGCAGGGTGCCCTTACCTTCGGGGTGTGCCGTCGTCAAAAGGGGGAATGATGACCACCTTCACGGTGACGGAGGTGCGCAGCAGGTCAATCATCTGGTCGTGGGTCAATGTGACCACAGCTGCCTTGCAAATCTCCACCAGCCGGCTGCCCTGCCGGAGTCCAGCCTGCCAGGCAAATCCATAGTCCTCAACTTCCGCCACAGTCCCGTCATACTTCACGTGGAAGCCCAGCTGCCCAAGTCCATTCCGCCGCAGTGTCATGTCCACTGTCTCCCAGCCATTGGTCATCACCTGCAGGCAACAGGTAGGATCTAGCCTGAGAAGCTGTTCTGGGTCAGCTTTTTAGGAATGCCTCTGGTCAGATACACCCAATAGAGTCCAGAGACCCTGCTGAAACCCATGTACTTTACCAGGTGATGCTTGTTTAATAGGAACGTGAATATCCACCTACTCACAGCCCCTCTTCCTAACTTCCAAAGAATGAACGAGGATATGCAACCACAGCAGGTATCAGCGGTGTCCTCTCACTCAGGGTACAGCGAGGCTGCACTTCCTAGCCCCCTTGTGGTTGGCTGGGGCTGTGGGGCTTGTTTTGGGCAATGAGCTGTGAGTGGAATCAGGTGTCACCTGGGCTGGAGTCTTTAACTGCCAGTGTGAGACCCCCCCATAGCCCTTTTCCTCTGCCACAGTGACCAGTAATAGTCCAGATAGTGGTTATTTGGTCAGCTAAGCCCCCCGTTGGATCCAGGCTGGGCATGTAGTGGGCATGGAGGAAACCTGGTATTGTTTCCTGACTGATTCAATAACACACCTGAAACCCTGGCATCTTTTCTGTACAGTCAGAGGCACAAACCCCTTCCCAATCTCATCCTCAGACCTTCCTCCACCAGGGCCAATTACTCACGCTTTCATTTGTGGGGCCTTTTTCACTCACTATCACATATTACCAGAAGACATGAGGTCACACTGAATAACACTCAGTCACTCCTGCTTTCAGTGAATTAAAAGACTGAAGTCACCAAGCTATGGATATTAAGCAAGTTAATCAATCTCTGTATCACACACTAGACTATATATTCACACATTTATAGCTACACATGATTCAAATATCCCCGTCTTCTATGATCCATTCTCCACTTCTTTCTTTTCGTAAAAGGGCCCCTGTCCTAAAACAGAGTTTTGATGGGCACGTGGTCACCTAGTTAGGGACCACATTAACCAGCTTTCCTTGCCACGGCATGTGTACATGTGACTAAATGTTGACTGTTAGCATATGAACAGAGGTGATGGAACTTCTCTACCTCAAGTTTTCTTAAAATAAAATTCAATCCATACTTACTCTTTCTTGTAGGAATGTGGGTAAAAGGATGAGTGAGCTTCGACCATGCAGATAAGCACAACTACCTAAGGGAGAGGAGGAGCCACAAGACGGAAGGAGGCTGAGTTTCTGAGCTGCTCTGGCAGCCTGGACCAGTGTGAGTGCGAAAAAAAAGGAAAGGAAGCGGAAACCAAGCCAACGCAGATGCCATCACGGTGACCATATGTGTGCAGCACAGACCTGCTCTGTGTGGAGCAGCAGGCTAAGCACTGGACTGCTAACCCTACACAGGGTTGCCGTGAGTCGGAACGGACTCAACAGCACTTAACAACAACCATCTATGGTTTTCAAGGTTTGGGAAGTAAACTGACAAGTCTTCTGAGGAGCCTCTGGTTCTGAGGAAACAACTTTTCAGTTAATACTTGTACAGTTGATCATTTGTGCTTTCCAGGGACAATGTTGTTGTTGTTGTTAAGTGCCATCGAGTCGGGTCCGACCCATAGCGACCCTGTACAGGGTTTCCGAGGGTGTAAATCTTTACGGGAGTAGAAAGCCTCATCTTTCTCCCGCGGAGCAGCTGGTAGTTTCGAACCACTGACCTTAAGGTTCACAGCCCGATTCGTAACCACTACGCTACCAGAGCTCCTTTCAGAACATTAAACTCCCATCGGATTTCAGCATCAGGATTTTCTAATCTATGCCAGCCGATGAGCCTGTAACTACCGATTACATAGAATTTTGGACAGAACAGAGACAGAAAAGGAACTTTCCTGCTGAAATTTTGGAAACCCTCCCCCCTTTTAAAAAAGCTGTGCCCATCGACTGAAGAATGGATAAACAAGCTGTGGTACATACACACAATGGAGTACTATGCTGGCTTGAAAAATAACAAGGAAGCTGCATGCCACTTCCTAACACAGATGAACCTTAAGGACATTATGTTGAGTGAAATTAGTCAATCACAAAAGGCAAAATACTTTATAGGACCACTAATGTAAAAGACTAAGAAAAAGAACCCATACTAATCCACTGAAGTGGATTCTTAGCAGGTTGCTAGGACGTAGGGGTAGGAATAAGGGTGGGAGGGAAAGGCGGAGCACAGGGCAGGGAATAGACACCGGATAATTTAGGTATTGGGGAGGAGGACAATATACAAGTAGGGAGAGGGGAACGGAAGAACAAGGCAGATGAGAGAATAATTAGGCAGGTATGAATGAGCTAAATGGGACAGAGGTTAAAACGGATGTAGGCACAGCCTTGGAACAACAGGGCTCTGGGATCCAGAGACTGGGACAGGGTTGGAATGGGGAAAAGGGGGGAATAATGTGGAGATACTTGGCTGACTTTTGAACCTTGGGTTTCCAAGCATTATAATATAAAACAGTCACTGGAGGGAGAGGAAAAGGAATAGCCAGAAATATCACCATAGAAAGCTTGTAAGTCCGTCTTCTGCCTATAACCAAGTGGAATACCTAAACTGGGGCTACAATGTATCTAGTGAAGGAGATCTCATGAGGAGTCTTTGCATTACATAAGACTTATAGAAGAAAGCCTGAACCACATCCAGACCATCAGAGAAGGGAAACTTTCCTCTTGAAAGGACAAGCAGAGCAGCCTGGAGCAGCCAGAAAATCAGAAGACACTTCTTGAAAGAAAGACCTACAGGAAAAATACAGAACACTAAGGGCAGTCCGACTGTTACCACAAGAACAAGCAAGCTGTTGCCCAGGAGACACCAAGGCAAGTGGTTGGGTCCTCTCAGCGCAAATCCTCCTCCAAGACTAAGACGCAAGGGGAAAACATGTTCTGATAGGCGACCACGCACGTCACTCATAAAGAGAAGTAACGGAAGAACATCAAAGAAGCAGCGAGCTAAGCCCTGCATCGTTCAGCAGACTATGGTGAGCCCGGGTGGAGACCTGGTCAGCCAGCAGTGAGGCAAGACCTGGGGACTCATGGGCTCAGAGTAAGTGACACATCCACAGAGGACTAGAGTGGAGACTGAAGCAACCAACTGATAAGAAGAGGGCGGACAGACGCAGGAACACCCACACCTGCAGATATCTATCCACTTGTCATGGCTCCAATGATGGGACAAACAGAGCTCAACCCGAAGAAGACAGAAAAGGAAAAAAAGCGTCATCTGACACAATTTGATAAACTGGACATCCACCTATAAATGCAGCAGTCCAAAAGAGGAAATAAATCCCTCCTCCAAGAACTATTCCCACCCCCTCCACACAAAGAGTAGACAGGGATGGCCATCTTGAACACTGACTAACCAAAATGGGAGAAGGGATACAAAGGCAAAAAAGGAACGGCCTAAAAGCTTTCAAGAGGGAACCTAGATCCACAGGGCAGGGAGGATGGTAGAGTGTCCAGTGAGTAGTATCGGATGTGTCTAGGAAGGGCAGATGAAAAGAAATGCAGATGGGTCCCTTGGGATGCAAGGGTGAATAATTGTCACCAGGACTGATTATGATGACTGGAAATGTAAAGGTGGACATTTTATAGCAAGGAGGGGAGTGATTAACCTTTCAGTCTAAGAGCGGAGGGCCCTGGGACCATTAATGGAGAAGAGTGGAGAGCGGGACCCCACCCAGAGGAGCAGTGAGGCCGGAGACTGAGACAGAGAGGATGACGTGAAGAGAGAGGACGACGTGAAGAGATGGAGTGCCTGGGGTCTAGGGATCCGGAGAGGGAGAGGGGCTGTGCGCTGAGGACTGTGAGGGGAGGGCGGGCAGGATTGCAGGGTGTACCCTTTTGGTTGGGTGATGATGCATGGACGGGATGGTAACTATGGCAATGCGACGATGTATGATGGAATGAATGTAAAACTAATGTTCCCCCATGTAGACTATCACACAATACACAATAAAACATTAAAAAAAAAAAAAAAAAAAAAAAAGCTGTGGTAAAATCCACTTAACATAAACTCTACCGTTTAAAGGTAAGTGTCCAGTTCAGTTAGTATAGTCCCACGTGAGTAACCCACAACCATCAGTCATTCCTAGAATGTTTTTCTCACCCCAAAAGGAAACCCCATGCCCCTTAGGAAGTTCCCCTTCCCCCACCCCGCTAACCAGTATCTGGTCTCGGTTTCTATGGCATTGCCCAATTGCCCATTCTGAACATTTCACATAAAGAGAATCGTGTAATACGAGGGGGCTTCAAAACGTTTGTGATAAAATACAATGAAAAGAGAATGGGCTTTTTCCATGAACTTCTGAAGCCGTCTCCTACATGCCGCCGTTGGTATCCTGCTTTGCTTTTATGAAGAACCACAGCCGTTCCAGCCCAAGGAGAACCCTTCCTGATTTTCACAAGGTTCCAGAAAACATAGCTGGCACAGGGAGCACTTTACGACACCAAACACCGAAGCCGAGTCACAGTGCTGGGCCTGGCCCTGCAGGTGAGGTCCCCCTGTCGTGTCTCATAGCTGCACTGCCTGGAATGGTAACCCCACGCTCTGCCTGCACAGGTGGGACCCCATGTAGCCAGATTCCTCAATTTTCCAAGAGTCCCAGATTCGTATGAGATCATTTGAGTGTTAAGTGTGGGCAGGTAATGAAAAAAACAAAAAACAAAAAACACTTTAAAAATATGTCTGGGGGTCGTTTCAACTCTGTAGGTTTGAAACCTCCTTGTCTCACTGAGGTCCCTGGGATAGGTTCTCCGTGCTCCTCAATGCACCCATTCCTGCTTTTTTGTAGTTTTAATTCCTTGTTCTGTGCATCTACTTTAGATGGGTGCCCCTTCGTGGGCCGTTCTGAGCTCACCAAGGACCCCGCTGTGCCCCAGCACTGCACTGCCCATCCCGGGATGGCATCTCTGAAGGTGCTAAACGAACACAGCAGTGCCTTTGCTCAGGATGCCTGTTGTTGTTGTTAAGTGCCATTGAGTTGGTTCTGACCCATAGCGACCCTCTATAGGGTTTCCAAGGAGCAACTGGTGAGCTTGAACCATCAACCTTGCAGTTCAAACTGACTTTGCAGTCTAGCGCATTAACCCACAGCGCCACACCAGTACTCCTCAGGATGTCTAGGGGCCTGTATTCCAGCTCAGCCAGGGGACGGCCAGGCATTCTCACCCTGAGGTGCTTCAAGGCGGGCTTGTCCCTCCACGGGAGATGCCTTACATCATCACTTCTGAGCTTGCTGGAGCGTCATGAATTCTGGTGCTCTGAGAGTAGGTATGGTGGTGGGGGCTTGTGGAACTGTGCCCAGAACGCACTACACCAACAGTGGGCTCTGGGATGCAGCAGAGAGGTGTGGGCAGAGCATGTGACCTGGCACGCCGCCTAGTGCAACCACTGCTCCAGAAACTGAGCTGCTGCCATGATTGGGGAGCTAGCATAATGGCCTTGTGCTTGAGAACCGGGTCACGGAACTCATGCTGGGCCCTGGGTAAGTCCCTTCCCCTCTCTGGGCCTCTATTTCCTTGTCTGAGTGGTGGAGGTAACGAGGGGGCCTCTGGCCTCATGGCCAGGTGCCAAGTGGGGTCTCCTGGCCAGCCCTCCCCAAATGCTCACTCTGGTTATACTGTACCCAGTCATTGGTCATAATGTCCAGCATGGGCCGGATGCTGGCTGAGGTGTTGAGGACAAAGCAGTAGACAGCTACGGACATGCACGCTGGGAAGTAGTAAAGCTCAGGGCAACTACAGCTGATGTGGCCTTGCTGACCTGTGACCATAGGCTGAGAGGTGCACAGGGAGTGGGCCGTGTAGGGACTTGGGGGAGATGGTGCAGTGGAGACAGCTCAGCCAGTACCCAGAGGGTCCACCATACGTGGGACCCACACAGGCCTGTGTGGCTGGAGCCCAGGGTGAGACTGGACACTGAGATCTGAGAGGGCAAAGAGGCCAATAAGGAGCCAGCCTGGGCAGGGTCTCTACATTTTACCTACAGGGAGCTGAGGGTTCTGAGCAGGGCAGGACGGGATGAGATTTCACTGACTATGGTGCTGAGAACACTCTGTAAGGAAGAGTGGGGATACGGAGCAGTGCGACCACAATCCTCTGGGAGAGCCAGTGGCTCAGACCCCAAGGGATGTGCTTCCCAAGGGTGGAGCGGCCAGGGCTGACCCACAGATGGACTGTGAGTGGGAGGGAAAGAGAGGAGCCCAGGACCGTGCTGACACTTTGACTTCACCACAGGAATGGGGGACCTGTCCTCACAGAGCTGGGGAACTCTAGGAGGGGCTGGGAAAATAACAAGAATTTGCTATTGGACTTAAGTTGCAGGGACCTACTGGACACTTATGGTTAGACGCTGGGTTAGCAGTTAGATATCAGTCTCGAGTCTGGCACAAAGGGGAGGGGTGCTGGAGTGAAAATCAAATCAAAACAAAACAAAACAAAATGTGGATCCAGGTCTCAGTTCTGCCACTTCCTGGTTGTGTGACCTTATGTGAGTAAGTTTGGCAGTTCAAACCCACTAGCTGCCCTCAGAAACCCCATACAAGGTCACTGTGAGTCAGAATTGACTTAACACCACTTAACAACACATCTCTGGGGGTCATAGTGTGGTGCTATACGATAAGCACTGGACTGCTAACTGCAAGGTCGGCAGTTCAAACCCTCCAGCTGTTCCTTGGAAACCCTATAAAGAGACACTATGTGTCAGAAACAACTGACTGCATGTAACACCAACACCACATCTCTCTGAGCCTCAATTTCCTCATTAGGGAAACGGGGATAAATAATACCGATACTTTTGGGAGAGGAGCCCTGGTGTAGCGCTGTAGTCTAATGCGGCAGACTGCAGTCATCTGAACTGCAAGGTTGGTGGTTCAAGCCCACCAGCTGCTCCTTGGAAACCCTGTACAGGGTCGCCATGGGTCAGAATCAACCCTTGACAGCACTTCACAACAACATACTTTCGGGAGAAGCAGAGGCAGACCACTTCTGAATGTTCAGCCACTGAAAGCCTAAGAATAGCAGCGCAACATTGTCAGATAAAGTGCTGGACAATGAGCCCCTTAGGTTGGCAGGCACTCAAAATACAACTGGGGAAGAGCTGCCTCCTCAGAGTAGAGCTGACCATGATGGTAAGAACGCAGTAAAGCTTCCAGGACCTTCATTTGCTGATGGGGCACAACTGAAAATGAGGAAAAACAGCTGTAAACAACCATTAATAACTGGAACACAGAAAGTACGGAGGACGACTCTAGGAAAATTGGAAGTTGTCAAAAATGAGATGGAATGCGTAATCCCAGGCAATACTGAGCTGAACCGGACGGACACTGGCCATTCTGAAATAGCCAATCACACGGCTTACTATGCTGGGAATAACAAAGGGAAGAGGAACAGTGTCACAGTCCTCACCAAAAAGAACATTTCAAGGTCTATCCTGAAGTACAATGCTGTCTGTGATACGGTGTTATCCATACACCTATGGGTGAATGCGCTGGACTACAAGGTCAGTTTGAACCATAAGGCTGAGAACAGTGGTTCAAACTCACCAGCTGCTCGGAAACCCTATACAGGGTCACTATGGGTCGGAACTGACTCTATGGTACTTAACAACAACAAAACAAGGAACAGCGGAGTCATGGCGTGATGCTGTAGGATAAGCAAGGTCAGCTTGAACTGCAAGGTTGGCGGTTCAAACCCATCGGCCACTCCTGGGAAACACTATACAGGGTTCCAATGAGTCCGGAACAGACGTGAAGGCACTTAACAGCAACAAAGAGGAGCAGTAAATATCATATTCAAATTTATGCACCAACCACTAAAGCCAGTGGTGATGAAATTAAAGAATTCTATAACTTCTTTAGTCTGAAATTGATCAAACAGGTAATCAAGATGTATATGATAATTACTGGTTATTGGAAGGCAAAGGTTGGGAAAAAAGAGGAAGTATCAGTAGTTGGGAAAATATGGCACTGGGGATAGAAATGATGCTGGAGATTGCATGATAGAATTTTATACGGCCAATGACTTACTCACCAAAAATACCTTTTTAAAACAACATTCAAGGCAACATAAACAACACAAATCTCACCAGATGGAATAAACACGAATCAAACTGACTACATGGGAAGAGGTGGTGGAAAAGCTCCATATCATAAGTCAAAACAAGGCCAGGGGCAGACTGTGGAACAGACCATCAATTGCTCAATTGCTCAAATTCAGGCTGAAGCTGAAGACAATTAAAACAAGCTCGTGAGAGCCAAAATATGACTTGAACATATCCCACTTGAATTTAAAGATCATCTCAAGAACAGATTAGATACAACAGAAGCTAATGACCAAAGACCAGAAGAGATAAACATCAAGAACATATACAGGAAGAAAGCAAAAGGTCATTAAAAAGACAGGAAAAAACCCTCCCCCACAAAAAAAACCCCAAAATGAATGTCAGAATATACTCTGAAATTTGCTCTCCAGCGTGAAGATGCTAAAATACTAGAAGAAATGAGGAAGTAAAAGAACTGAACAGGAAATTTCAAAGGGCAGTTAGAGAAGTCAAAGTCAAGTATTTTATGAAATATACAAAGACCTAGAGTGAGAAAACCAGAAGAACTGCAGAAAAAAATTCACGCCTCAATTTGCAATAGTGAAGGATTCTATGGGCAAATTACTGAATGACGCGGAAAGCATGAAAACATGGAAGGAGTACACAGAGTCACTGTACTAAAAAGATACGGCTGATGTTCACCCACTTCAAGACGTAGCGTAAGATTAAGAACCAATGGTACTGAAGGAAGAAGTCCAACTGCACTGAAGACACTGGCGAAAAAGCAAGCCTCCAGCAATTGACAGAATACAAATTATAATCTTTCAACCAACTGATGAAGTACTGGAGGTGCTCATTCATTTATGTCAAGAAATGTGGAAAACAGCTACCTGAACAACTGATGGGAAAAGATTCATATTTGTGCCCATTCCAAAGAAAGGTGACCCAGAGGAATTTGGAAATCATTGAACAATATCATTAATATCACATACAAGTGAAATTCTGCTGAAGATATTTGCTCATAAGGAATCTGTACATAGACCAAGAGGTAGCTGTTAGACTAGGACAAGGGGGTACTAGTTTAAAATCAGGAAAGGAGTATACCAGGGTTGTATCCTTTCACCATGAACAATTAATGTGAGAAGCTAGATTATATGAAGAACATGTCATCAGGATTGGAGGAAGACTTGTTAACCACCTGCTATATGCAGATGATACAACCTTGCTTGCTGTAAGTGAAGAAGACTTAAAATATTTACTGATCACAGCCTTTAGTATAGCTTGCACCTTAGTGTAAAGAAAACAAAAATTCTCACAATTGGATCAATAAATAACATCACGGTAAGTGGACAAAAGACTTAAAGTTATACAAAAATTTCCTTTTTCTTGTATTTGCAATCAACACTCATGCAAGCAGCAATCAAGAAATCAAATGGCATACTGAATTAGGTGAATGTACTGCACAAGAACTCTTTAAAGTGTTCAAGAGCCAAGATACCAATTTGAGGGCTAAGGTGCACCTGACCCAACCAATGTTATTTTCAATCACCTCACATGCATGTGGAAATTGGACAACGAATAAGGAAGATCATAGAAGAACGGATGCATTTGAATTATGGAAAAGAATATTCAAAGTATCATGTACTGCCAGAAGAACAAATCTGTGTTGGAAGAAATATAACCAGAATGCTCCTTAGAAGCCAGGATGGTGAGGCTTTGTCTCTCATACTTGGGACATGTTATCAGGAGGGACCAGTGCCTGGAGAAGGACATCATCATACTTGATCAGTGAAGAGGCAGACCTCCAGTGGGATGACTGTTACATGGAATATCATGTGTAACAATAATCGAGAGGATGGCGTAGGATCCGGCAGTGCTTCATTCTGCTGTGTGTAGGCACCTAACAACAACAACAACAAGGCTTTTGGGACGGATGTGAGGATTGACATCATGCATGTGAAAGGTTTGGCTCAGACTAAGGATTTCCATAAACTCATTCACTCAAACAGCTGAATGGTATTTACTGAACACTTAATGTGTGCCTGCCCTGATGCAGGCACATGAGTAACCAAATGAGCAAAACAGGTCGACAGACTTCAAACATTTTCCTGGGAAATCTAAACACTAGCTATGGTTGTTACCTGAAGCTGGGTGTGAATTTTAGTCAGGAAACTGAGAGCAGAGCTTTGCTGAACTTCATGAGACAGTGAAAAGGTCTAGAAGGTCAATGACAGCCAACAGCTATGGTGGTACCTGGAGGTGGCACCTTGTCTGAGCAACATAACTCCCCCAGTTTCCCCCCACCCCCCCCAAAAAAAGTGGGGGACGATTATTGTTCTCATTATTCAGATAGGGAAACTGAGTCACAGAGAGGTTAACTAGCTTGTTCAAGGTCAAGATAGCTGTAAGCGGCTGAGCTGCGAGTTCAAGCCAGGCCTCCTGACTCTGGAAACCGTGCTCTTAAGTACTGTTACATTGCCTCTCTTATTCAGCAAGCACATGATACACCACTACACTAAGTTTCTTACACAATCACTGACAACAGCCTTCTTTCTTGCGAAGCTCAGATGTGGCTGGATGCCACAGAGCTCAATGCTTTAGGCAGCCCTTACCAACAGAGCTGCCATCTGTCTTGAAACCTACCTGCTATCCTTGATTTGGCTTACAGTCTGAGCAGAACTGTCCCCCAGCAGTTTATGGTGCGATTTTAATCTAAGCCTTGAATCTCTATCTTCAATAGGGAAAGCTAAGCCGTTCACATTTGTTGTGATCACTAATGTGGAATTTAGTGCAGCCACTTCATTTCATGTTTGTTTTCCTTCTTTTATCGTGCTTATCTTTAATTCTTCCCCTTCCTCTACCTTGTTGTTGTTGTGAAGTGCCGTCGAGTCGGTTCCGACCCATAGCGACCCTGTACAGGGTTTCCGAGGGTGTAAATCTTTACGGGAGTAGAAAGCCTCATCTTTCTCCCGTGGAGCAGCTGGTAGTTTCGAACCGCTGACCTTACGGTTCGCAGCCTGATTCGTAGCCACTACACTACCAGAGCTCCTTACCTTATTCTTTACTAAAATAGAAAAAAGCCTGGAAGCTTTTCTATTTTAAATTTTTTAAACTCTCAGCCACTGACAATCAATTTTGTCCCTACACATTTTTCTATTCTAGGTAGCTCATAATCTGCACATGGAATCAAATGAAGCCCTGTGGCACAGTGGCTAAAGTGCTCCGCTCGCGACGGCTGCTCTGTGGGAGAAGTCTGTGGCGGCCTGCCTCCGTAAAGACCGACAGTCTGGGAAACACTACAGGACAGCTCTACTCTGCGCCTTATACTGCTACTAAGAGTCGGGGTCAGCTTGATGGCAGTAAACTTTCTGCTTTATGTGGAATCACGTGATATGTGCCCACTTGTTTCTGGCATAGTGTTTTCAAAATTCATCTCTGTTAATTGATACAAGTATCAGGACTTCAGTGCTCTTTATGGCCGAATAAATACCCTGTTGTACGCAGGTGCCACATTTCATTGGTCCACACTCTTACATTTTTAACGTTGAGTTTAAACTGAAGATTTTTCTATCAACATCTTAATACATGTAAAGACAGTTGAACACATGGAGAGACTCAAGATTCCTGGCCCAAACCTTGCCCCGAAAAGAACCCAGACAACAAAAGGATCCACCAGACCCCTAATGGCGAAGTGACAATTCTGAGTCTCTTGGGACCCGTTAGCATTAGCCCAATTGGCCAGGCTTGGGGAGGCATCTCATGGGTTCCTAAGACCTCTGCCAAACCATACGAAGCAGCGAAGCACTGAGCTCCCGTCTTACCTTCAGTCTCTGGACGATTTCCCTTATGTCCTCCACAGAGCCCACTGTGGTCTGTAGGAAGATGTGGTCCCCTTGCCCATAAAAGATTTTGAGTGTCGTGGAGTCGGGGGTCCAGCCAATGACGTCCCCGCAGTAGCAGTTGAATACCACCTCTTTGGTGCGTAGGTCCAGGAGCACCACAAATTCGTTAGAAATTCCCAAAATGCAGTCGATTTCTAGTCCCTGGGCGTAGTCCTGAGCTGCCACCCTCCAGGCAATGGCCCCTGCGCTGTGCTGCTCAGCGCCAGCCCGGGCTTTAGTTTTCTCCTTCTTCTTGGAGGTCAGGGAGATGAGGTTGAACTTGCCCGAGGAATCAATGGGCGTATTGGAGACGCAGTTTTCAGCCAGGTCCTTGAGGTACTCTTGGCGGGTCCTGGTGGCCATGGTGTGAAACTTGTCGGATTTGTGTGCCGCATGCTCAGCGTTAATCACCTTGGCCAGCAAGAAGTCTCTGAAGACGTCAGACTTGCGGAATGTGGTTCCACTGGGGATGGGGGGCCCGAAAGGAGGAGCATCTTTGGATCGGGTGACAGCCATGCTGAGGAGGGAGAGATCATTTAGACAGCAGAAAGGAAATATTTGACCAGACATAGGAAGTTTCCCTTCTAAGAATGGGAGTCTACATCTAATTACTAAGCTGCTAACTAGATTTGAAACTTAAATGAGTCTTATGGCACATATATATTTTTACTTCCTACACTGTGGATGTTTGCACATACAGTGATATCCAAATATGAGGGGGCGTCAAAACGATCATGGAAAGATGGAGTGAGAAGATAATGGATTTGTTCCACGAACTTCTTTAAGTCCCTTGGTAATGGCAATTCTCCCGGTATTGTTCAACTTTGCTGTTGTTGTGCACTACTGAGTTGGTTCCAACTCATAGCGACCCTGTATAGGGTCTTCCGAGAGCAGTTGGTAGGTTTGAACTGCCGACCTTGTGGTTATCAGTCCAGTGTTGATCCGACAGCGTCACACCAGGACTCTGTTCAGCTTTGGCTCCTTTTTTGTTTTTTAAAAAAACAAAACAAAAACAAAAACAAAACATCCTGACTAGGTGGTAGCCTGTAAGCTCTGGGGGGTAAGCAGGGAGTCCTTAGAGAGCCTGTGGTCCAAGCGACCCAACTCCTGCCTCTCTCCCACTCCTCCTCCTGATGTGCCGACCTGGATGAGGACACTGCGAGGTGAAGTATCAGAGAGGTGGTCAGCGAAGGCTCCCAGGTGGAGAGAACCCTGGGAAAGTGGTGGAGAGAAGACATGTGGAGAGAAAGCAAGTTTGGGTCTTTGGGTTTAACACTCTAACGGTCAAATACAGTTGAGATGGTTTCTGAAAGCAAGCAGAAAAGACCAAGGCTTCTGCCTGAATATTCACCCATAGGTGATGACCCTTTCTGAGAGAAGCTTCAAGGGTCGGTGGTGACATCGTGAGTTACGCTGTTTATATGTTGTTGTTATGTGCTGTGGAGTCGGTTTATATAGTGACAAAATGCTATCAGTTGATAGAAATGGCTGAGCTATAAATGAACCAATTTTTTCTTAAAAGTATACAATGAGGCTTCAAGAAATTGGTGAATCGTCTTCATTCTGATTTTCCACCAACTTTTTGAAGCCCCCTCGCAAGGTATTCTTCCTTTTCTAAAACCTCCATCGAGAGTATGGTGTTTAGAGAGACCTCCAGTTTCCCACTGTCGGATGACTTCTGATTCCTGATTTTAAAATATACCATGACACCCACACACAATGTAATGCGTGTTCAGGGTTCCTCCATACACATTTTGATGAAGGAGAAAGCGCAGCATTCATCTATTTGTGTGATGCCCACTCTCTTGGGTACTGGGGACACAGCAGATCCTGTCCTCCCGGAGCTTCTGATCTAAGGAGAACAAGCCATACTAAATGCACAAATTAATGGACAACAGCAAAGAAAGTGAGCCAGTTGTGTTGTGACACGGACAGGAAGAAGCTGCGAGGACCTCGGTGAGGAAGTGTCAGTTAAGCTGAGATATGAGGGATGATGAGCAGGACCCAGAGGGCTGCAGGCAGAGGGCCAGGAGACAGCAGGCACAGGGTGAAACAGGACCAAGGGCCCCCCAGACCTCACTTCTTGGTCCCTTCAGCTCCTGCTCCCACTGCTCTCTGCCCTGCTCGGGGTCACTGGGCTCCTGTGCCCTCTGACTTCAGGTTGAGTTTGGCTAACAGGAGGCCCTGGCAGGAGATGGGAGGGTACAGGAGGGAGAAGCTGGAGGATCTGTGTGCCCACACAGCCTCCCTGCTGGATGGAGTCAGTGTGAGTGGCTGTGGTCCTTCACTTTTCAAGAGTTACACCTCTCACCAGCTTCCAGAACCTTTCTCTACCCCCCACTGCCCTACCAAGTCCAGGGGTGGGGTGAGGGTTCCTTGCTGCCTGTCCCTAGGTGCCTCTCCTTGCCTTACTGGTGCCTCCAACCTACCCACAAGAAGCCAGGGTGGCACAGGGGTTAAAGTGCTCGATGACTAACAAAGTCAGTTGTTGGAACCCACCCGTTGTTCCTTGGCAACAGATGTGGCAGCCTGTTTCTGTAAAGACTGACAGTCTTACAAACGTGATGGGGGCAGTTCTGTTCTGTCCTATGATACAGGTCACTATGAGTCAGGATCAACCTGAAGGCAGCGGAGAACCAACCCATACCTGGGCCAACAGTCTGCGCATCAGCTCCTCCCATAGGTGGAGTCCTGGTGTGGTGCTGTGAGTTAATGTGCCAGACTGCAGAGCCGTTTGAATTGCAAGCTGCTCCTTGGAAACCCTATACAGGGTCACTATGGGTTGGAATCGACTCAACGGCGCTTAACAACAGGAGTCCTGGTGTGGCGCTGTAGGCTAATAATGTGCCAGACTACAAAGCCGCTTGAACTGCAAGGTTGGCAGTTCAAGCTCACCAGCTGCTCCTTGGAAAGCCATAACCCTATACAGGGTCGCTATGGGTCGGAATCGACTCGACGGCACTTAACAACAACATAGGTCCCTGGGAGGTGGTGGCATTGGTCATGAGCGGCAATCAGATGGGCAGCTGCAGGAAGGACGGGTTGGAGGGGCCAGAGCACAGGCAGGAGACCAGTGAGGGGCACCCAGGTACAGCAGTCCAAGGCTCCCACCTTAGTGTTCAGTGACATCCCAGGAGTGCCATGTGGGCAGGAACCACCCTGGGCTGTGCTGATCCTCCAACACTGGTGCCCGATTTTGACTGACGTAATAATTAAGGGTGCCCTGGTGGACCAGGGGTTAAGCAGTGGGCTGCTAATCAAAAGGTTGATGGTTCAAACCCACCAGCTGATTCACAAGAGAAAAAAAGGCATTTCCCACCAGAAGGGTTCTTCAAAGACAACACAAACCAGGCAGGCGACCCTGGCTGGGAAATGTTTCGGGGGTGGCCCCGTCCCCAGGTCAAGGGATGACTGTGCTGACCTCTCAAGTCCCTGGTCTCTAACATGCATTTGTTCAGACTCAGCTTTCCAAACGTGGATAGATTTGCCACTTCATTATTCAGCATTTGGCTGCTTATTATGACAGATTTTGGCTTTTACCATAGTCCCAACTTGGTGATTTGAAGAATCATGACAATGCCAACTGCGGAAGTTGTTTGGACAGTCAGAGCAGCTGGCTCCTTGCTTCCCCAGCAGGGCAGACGGGCGTGCTAACGATCCACAGGGTGAGAGGATGGTGGGGTACCTTTAGAACTGTCCGCTTGACACGAGATGGGAGGATGACTGTCACGCAACCAGAGAGCGTGACCTCCAAGTCCCTGATCATGATGCGCATGAAGTTTCTAAAGCACCCACACTTACGAGGGGGCTGCAGAAAGAGCCTGGAAAATTCCATTATCCTTTAATTCCATTTTTCCACCAACTTGTGGACGCCCCCTCGCATGTAGTCAGTGCCTGCTACGCTTGGGCCAGACGTCTGTCGACACCCAAATTACCCGCTGTTGCTGAGCGGATTCTGACCGTAGGGCTTCTGAGGCTGGTCTTTATGCCTCATCTTTCTCCCTGGGAGTGGCTGGTGGGTTAGAACCACTGACCCTGTGGCTACCAGTCCAACACTTAACATAGTGTGCCACCAAGACTCCTGGCATCTGTCCCTGGAGTTCTAGGGCCCATTACATGCCCAGCGAGTCCTAATGTGGCGCTGGAGGATAAGGTTCCACGGGAGAAAGAGGCTTTCTGCTCTCGTAAAGATTGACAGCTCGGACACCCTACACTGGGTCTCTGTGAGTGGGGATTGAGTCAATGGCAGTGAGTTTTTGAGTGTATGTGCCAGGTTAAGCGCTCATCTGCTAACGGAAAGGTTGGTGGTTCAAATCTACCAGCTGCTCCAAGGCAGAAAGATGTGGCTGTCTGCTTCTACAAAGATTTCGGCCTTGGAAACACTACGGGGCAGTAGTGGGTTGCTATGAGCAGAATCTATTCCATGGTAACGGGTGTGGGTCCGAGTCCTGCACCGCGGCAGACACGTGAAGGGGGGATGGCATAGAGCCACCTTCAAGGCTGCATCACATGGGAGTGGATGTCAGAGGCATGTCCGAGTTAGGAATTCACATGGGGGTGGTTTGCCTCATTTAAGGGACTGGAGGTTAGGCTAGGCGGATTTGGGGCATCGAGTTCTGGGGAGGGCTCCTAGCAGGGGAGACAAAGGGGTCAGGCTTGTCCAGAGAGGGACTGCCTGTGGGGAAGGAGGGAGGTGGACGTCAGTCATGGGTGGGTGGAGGATGAGGGGGCAGCTCTGGTGTATCTCTAACATTTTCTTTCTTTAAAAAAGAGAGAAGGGAAGTAAATATGGTAAAATGTTAACATCTGTTAAATCTGGGTGGTAGGCACATGGGTGCCTGTTATATTATTATTTTCTGTACTTTGCAGAACGTTTACAATCTTGCATAATGAAAATACTTTAAAATTAAATGGTAAAAACAAGAAAGGTTTGTGCATCAGGAAAAGAAGTCATCCTGGAGACTAAGGAGGCTTGCAGGGAAAGGGTGAGAGGGGAGAAGGGATCCCACTTAACCCCATGCAAGTGTGCTGCAAGAAGGCGGCCTCCCTTTCCGGGGTGTGTGTGTGCATGTGTTGTGTGTGGAATGCCCACGTCCCTCCCCAGGCTACCTCTCGACTGCCCTCTAAACCTTCGGAGTATCTGAGGAGCTCAGTCAGAGGCCCAGGCACCTCCGTGGCTGATTCTGAGAGTTCTGGGAAGACATGGGCAGGGAGAGAGGGGCCTCGGGTGTGGGCACACTCTCTGTAGCTCAGAGGCCCTGTGAGCATGCGCCTGGACAAACACCCAGCGCAGTGGTCTAGCAGCGAGTGCCGGGAAACATGGGCACTCTCATACACAGTCAAGAGAAGAAGCTGCTCGAATCGGTCTACTCCGTTGAAAATACTGGTGCAAGAAGTGATGTGCCCCTTAATTCAGCATTTCCACTTGGAGGAATTTCTCTTCCAGCTGTATGAAGGGGGGCGTGAACAGTGTGTGGGAAAATTCTGTCATCTTTGCGTTTCATTTTTCCATGGGCTTTGGAAGCCCCCTTGTATCAGCAAGGTCATTTACTGCAGCATGGATTGTGACAGCAGGCGTGGACCTATAACACGCACTGAAATGCACGTAATGCCCACACACAGAACACTAGTCATCATGAATGCAAAGGTCATAGATGCAGTGCCACGGGGTCTCAAAGACAGACTGAGGGGGAAACAAGTGGGTGTGCATAGGCTGTGCACAATGTACTACACCTGTAGGAGACAGGAGGCAGAGAAACACTCAGGTCCTATGTTGTTATTGTTAAGTGCCGCCGAGTCAGTTCCTACTCACAGCAACCCTGTAGAGGGTTTCCAAGGAGCAGCCGGTGGATTTGAACCGCTGACCTGTGGTTAGCAGTTCTGTGCTCATCCTACAGCGTCATACCAGGACTCCATTGGCTACATGTTTTATTTTATAAGGTGCTCTGGCGGCATAGTGGGTTAAGCATTGGTCTGCTAACTTCAAACATCAAACAGATGAGGCTGTCTGTTCCCGTGAAGATACACGGTCCCGGAAACCCCTTGGAGCAGTTCTGCTCCGGCAGGAATTAATGAACGGACTGAGTTGGAATGGAGTCCCTGGCAGTGGGTTTGGCTCAGGCGCTACTTTTTCTGCATCAATTATTAGGAACATAAAACTCTTCCCATTAGATGGCCTCAGTGAGGGGGTTGCACACAGGGTGGCTGTGAGGCAGGCCTGGGAGGGAGACTTTTGTCTACACACACCCCTGAAAAGCTCACATCTGAATCGATTCCCCAATGCTATGCTGCTGCTCAGGGGCCTGAGGTAGCAACAGGGTGGACAGGAAGGACCACAGCGCTACCCTCCCATCCCACATCCAGACAGCTTTCTGTTTGTCCTTTGGGGGTCACCCTCTGCACCCAAGAAGAACTGTTGCTCGGGAAGGATACAGGGGGGGTGGCAGACTGGTATTATATGTGTCACCTTGTGAACTAAACCCCCCAGGCTCTACCTCCTGATGGGGACCACCTGTCTTCTGGTTCTCCACTAGGAGATCATTCCTATGTCTCCCTCAGGCTTGGCTCTAGGATGGACTCCTGTCTCCAGCCCATTCACTGAGCCTCAGTTCTAGAGCTTCTGACACCTCTTGGCAAAGAAACAGTTCTTTTTCTGCTGAATTTGCAGCTGGGAGAATGTTCAGCTCAGAGCTCTAGAAAATCAAGCAATGGACGGGAAAGTGGAGGGCTGCCTCTGCCTCGGCTCGTCATTTTTGTGAGCCAGTAGACACCAGTGTCCTTTTGTCTTACTCCAGAGAACTTCTCTCTCAGGAGGCTGACAGTCTGAGGACAGGGCTCCACCACTGAGGCACATGCTCTGCAGCTCTCCAGGAGTGGCCAGGCATGTGGGGGTCCATACCTGTAGCAGACATTTTCAGTGCAGGGGTTGTGGACTCGGACAATGATGAAGACATGCTGAAAGTGCGAGCGGATGTTTTTAGGGGTGAAGGGCAGCGCTCCAGGCTCCTGGAAGATGACGGTCACAATGTCATTCCCGATGTGCCGCTTCCTTAGTAGCTGAGGGGGAAAAGAGGAAGGTGTCAGCGGAGAGAAGGGCACAGGAGACAGCGCCATGCATTCACAGTAGGGTCCAAGAGGGGAGCTCTGCTCACAGTGAAAAGAGTTCTTCAGGCTAAGGGGTATGTCCACTGGTGGGAGATACTATCCAGTGGCCTCTCCCCACTTTCCTCATGAAGGGAATCCTTATTAATGAATAGCATAGCTTTTCCTCTTCCTTTCGTTTCCTGCCTGTCTCTCCCTGTTGAAGTGTCCACTCCACAAGAACACGGCCCACCCTAAGGGCTCAGTATGTATTCCCTGAAGCCTCGCATGGGCTGCTGGCCTTCAACTTACTCCAAGGAGCCATGATTGTGAACAACGGGCCAGCGACGGCTGCCCCTTCCCCAGGTGCCTTGCTGGGGTTACAGAGGAGACGGCAGGAAGCCCTCCTGCCCCTTTCACTGTGCTCCTTGTCAGAGGCTCTGGGGAGAAGTGCTATTTTCACAGGGGATGCTGTAGTTGTTGTTAAGTGGTCCCGACTCTTAGCGACCCTGGAGAGGGTTTCCAAGCTGAACACACGGATCAGCACAACTCAAGACTGCTGAGTTGTTATTTCTTTAACTGTATGTGAAACAGACTTAAATGAACATCCTAGATCAGTGGGGCAGACCCTGTATTTACATCCTTTTACATCCGTATGTTACACCCATAATCTCATGTTAACTTCACAACAACCTGATGGAGCACTAACTCATCTTACTCCCTTTTAACAAACGGAAAACTTGGGCTCAGGGAGGTTAAATGACTTACTCCAGGTCACACAGTCATGGCGGGAAAGACCCAGGATTTGAACCTGCTTGCGCTTGACTCCAAAACCCATGCTTTTCTTCACCGTCCTTCCAAATACACAGGAAGGAACACTGTTTCCTGCGCACTACTCCACGTTGGGCCTGCTGCCTGCTCTAGTTTCAGAGGCATGAGTTTGGACCCTTCTCAGTGACCCTCAGTCACATACGTGGGTATTGTTGTTCTGTCCATGTGACAGAGGAGGGACCTGAGGTGAAATCACCTGAGAGCACACAGCTAGCAAGCAGCAAAGATCTCACACTCAGACCTAACTCAGAGATGCAGGCATTAGGTTAGATGTCTGGAATCCTGGGAATCTGATTCTCTTTACCTACAAAGTTTGCCATCTGTACTGACTACACAAAGCATATACTTCCTGAACTGTGAGCAGCCTGTGGGGCTTCTGTTATAAATGAGGACGAGTGGCCCCCAGACTCAGCTGGCATGGGATGTCCTGGAGAGACAGTGGCAGCAGGGGTGTAAGTAAGAGAAAGAAGTGATCGGTCAACATTATTTTGGTTGCAGCTTACACCACACAGGCGTATGCATAAAATGAAATTTCTCAGGTTATGTGTGAAGTTCTGTGAGAGGGCTGGTTATAGCTACAGCTGGTTCCAGGGGCTCAGACAACATTTGAGATCCTCTCCATTTCTCAGCTCCATTTTCCTTCATGGTGACTTGAGCCGTCCAACACACCTGTCTCAGCAGCTCAGTCACCTCATGGGAGAGGACTGCGCCTGCCTGCTTGTTCCAGAGCAGTGTCGTATGACAATTCCTGAGTCAGCCCCTGGGCCAAGGTCAGGGAGATGCTTTCCCAAAGGGGAACCAGAGTGTTGTCACCACAGAAGAGGGAGAGTGTGAGGTGGTCAAGATCAGCACACCCTGCTGCCGAGAGGCCACCGTGCCGCCAGCCTCTCTCCTGGACACCCGAGCCAACTGGGCCCGGGGATTGCTCTTCCTCATTTTTATCAGAACTCCTATAGTCTGTTGACAGTTTAGGAAGTGCTGGCTTTTTCTAGTCGGTACAGATGATAGACTTTGCAGGTAAATAAGTCAGATTCCCAGGATTCCAGGCATCTAATCTAACAGCCTGCCGTGAAGGGCCTGGGTCCGCTGAGTTAGGCCTGAGTTTGAGTTCTTTCACCTCAGGTCCCTTCTCTGTCAGATGGCCAGAACGACAGAGCTGGTGTCTGAGGGCTTCTGATGACTTGGGAGTTGAGGTGGTTACAGGCAAGCGAGGTAGCCAAGGGATGGTAAGAAAAACTGGCACCAGACAGACATCTAACCTCACCTGAGATAGTCTCTAATCAATCCCCAGTGAAGTGACTGTGTGCCCAGGCCACGGGTCTCCAGCTGGCCCACAGGTCAGTCCCAAGAGAGCCCAAGCTGAGAGGCCTGGGAAGGGAGAGTGCCTTGGGGCTTAATTAAGTATATCATTAAGGGATCATTTTGGGCACCCCCACTACGGACTCTACTGACCTGCTGTCTGTTGTTGGGGGTGTAAGGAAGCAGGGTGGAGACGTGGAACATGATCTCATAGTCCTGGTACGTCGTGTAGAGGGAGTGGGTTCCCGTGGAGTCAGCTGAAACAGAAACACCAGTGAGCACCGCGTTTCCAAACCGCTGAGTCTCTGCCGTATCCCACAGACCATCTGCGCTCATTTTCAACTTGGAGCTTTGTACTAAAGCCCACTTTTCAAAATTAATTTAGATAAAAAGGAAACCTTACACTGCACATTCACCAGATTGGCCAAAGTTAAAAGGCCTGAAGGTGTTAAGGGTTGGTAAGGGCTGTGAGGCGACAGAGATGCTCTCTATGGCTGGTTAGGCATGTGAATTGGTACAACCACTTGGGAAAACTTCCTCAGCAGTACTGATGACACCCCATGAAAGAGGCCTGGTTAAAGTGTTCAACTGCTAACCAAATGGTCAGTAACTCAACCCCAGCAGCTGCTCTGTGGGAGAATGATGTCTCAGTTTGCTTCTGTAAAGATCTGGGGCAGTCCTACTCTATCAGGTAAGGGGTCAGGATGAGTTGGAATCGAGTCGTGTTGCCAGCAGTGGATTTTAGTTTATTAAACCTGAAGATCAGCTCTCTCCAGCACTTTCTCTCTGTTTGTGAAACAGACTTATGTGAACATCCTAGATGTTCTCTCTGAGAATTCCAGTTGAGAGAAAACCATACCCACATGCCCCGGGATACTGGGACAAAACCCACTGCCCTTGATTCCAACTCACAGAGACCCTGTTTAAGACACAGCAGAGCTGCTCCTTAGGATTTCCCAGACTAAATCTTTACAGGAGCAGACAGCTTCATCTTTCTCATGTGGACGGGATGCTGAGTTTGAACCACAGACCTTGTGGTTAGGAAGCCCAACAATTAACCCATTGTACCACCTGGGCTCCCTCATGTGTCAATCTAATGCCAATCAGAACAATGGATATATAAATCGTGCTAAAGGTATGATGGGCCAATCAGAACAATGGATACATAAATTGTGGTGAAGGTGTGATGGGCCAATCAGAACAATGGATACATAAATCGTGCTAAAGGTGTGGTGGTGGTGGTGGAGTACTGTCAATCCTCAAGGATTTCTGAGGCAGTAAAGCTTTATGGGAGCTCTGGTAGAGTAGTGGTTACGAATTGGGCTGCGAACCTTCAGGTCAGCGGTTTGAAACTACCAGCCGCTCCGCAGGAGAAAGATGAGGCTTTCTACTCCCGTAAAGATTTACACTCTCGGAAACCCTGTACAGGGTCGCTATGGGTCGAAACCGACTCGACGACACTTAACAACAACAACAACAAAGCTTTATGGGAGCAGAAAGCCTTATCTTTCTCCCATGGAGTGGTTGCTAGATCCGAACTGCTGATCTTCAAGTTAGCAGCCCATCTTGCAATCCACTACACTATGGTGGAAAAATACACAACCATGGAAAGGAATGGTTTACAGGTACACCACAGGTGAACCCATAGATATGCTGAGTGAAAGATGCCAGGCGGAGGAGAGAACACAGTGGATAATTCCCTTCCCATTACAAAGCACGCCACATTGATTAGGACGCAACTGTATGAGGGGGCTTCAAAAAACCCAGGGAAAAATGGAATGAAAAGACAATGGGTTACTTCTAAGAGCTTTTGATGCCTGCTCGTACGCTGTTGCTCTTGGTAGGTGCTGTCGAGTCGGTTCCCACTGACTGCAGCCCTACACATAACAGTGCCCAGTCCTGTATCGTCCTCACAATCGCTGGTACACTGAGTCTACTACTGCTACTGCAGGGTCAATACATCTTGTTGAGGGTCTTCCTCTGTTTCATTGACCCTCCACTTTACCAAGCATGACGTCCTTCTCCAGGGACATCCGAGGTATGAGAGATGAAGCCTCACCATCCTGGCTTCTGACTTCTAAGGAACATTCCAGCTACATTTCTTCCAACACAGATTTTTGTTCTCCTGGCAGTCTATGACACTTTTAGGATTCTTCTCTAACACCATAAATCAAATACATCAATTCTTCTGTGGTCTTCCTTATTCATTGCCTAATTCATACATACACATGTATACAAGGCAACGAAAAGATCATGTCTTGGGTCAGACGCACCTCAGTCCTCAAACTGACATCTTTGCTCTTGAACACGTTAACGAGGTCTGGTGCAGCAGATTTCTTGCCTGCTGCTTCCATGATTGTTGATAGTGGAGTCAAGCAAAATGAAGTCTTTGACAGCTTCTATCTTTGGCTAAACTTCGTCTCTCCTACTTTGGACATGTAGTCCGGAGGAAACAATCGTTGGAGAAGGATGTCATGCTGGGTAGGGTGGAGGGTCAGAGAAAAAGAGGAAGAC
>NW_006408686.1:6945023-6945524 GCF_000296735.1 Chrysochloris asiatica
ATTTTTTATTAACTGCTTTCAGTCAGGATCATCTGAAATCAGCAATGATATTCCTTGTTCCACATCATCTTCTGAATACGGCTTGAACCTCTGGCCGTTCCCTGTAGCTGTACTATTGCAGCTGATTTTGAGTTATCTTTAGCAAAATTTTACTTGCATATGAGGTTGTTGGATGATTTCCACATTCCGTTAGGTCACCTCTCTTTCAGACGGGAACAAATGTGGACCTCTTATCATCAATCAGTTGGCCAGGTGACTGTCTTCCAAATTTCTTGGTGTGGATGATAGAGTGCATCGAGTGCTATGTTAGTTTGTTAACAGTTATCGGTTTGTGTGCCATCATTTCCCAGAGCCCGGTTCTTTGCCAATGGCTTCACAGAACCCTGGACTTCTGTCAGTATCGCTGCTGGCTCTTGGTCATATGCTACCTCTTGAAATGGCTGAACACTGATCATTAAGTTTTGGTACAGAGACTCTGTATTCCTTCGACCTTCCTTTGAT
>NW_006408686.1:6945929-6948307 GCF_000296735.1 Chrysochloris asiatica
AGGTCATGCTTTGGCTCTTGTGGACTTGTTTTCATTATACTTCAACATAAATATTGAAATGTTCTTACTGATGATGAATGAAGCCATTCCTCTTCAATGTATCATTCCAGGCACTGTAAGCCCTATGACTGTCGGATTAAAAATGGCACCACATTCAACAAGTGCTCTCCTGAGACCTGTGTGGTGTGTGGCCCTCAGGTGGGCTACTGGGTGCAAGTCCCTGCTCCCGTCACTGCCTACTGGGTGCTCTAGGTCTACTGCTGCAGGTACCCAGCCACATCCCACTGTGCAGGAGACGCTAGTCTATGGGGCAACTGTGGAATCACAAAGAAGGCACACCTTCAAAGTGTACTAGAACAAGCCTCACTGGTTTCCATTCCCAGCCTTAACAGCATGTCCCAGAGTGACAATGCCCCTGGTCCTCACCCTGATATTCCCAGGCCTCTGTAACGTTTGCCACCAGAGGGGTGGGAATGCAGTGGTGGCCGAGTGGGATCTAACTGCTGCCCCTGGGGAGGCCGCTGCAGTCACTTACTCTTGACATCCAGCTGGGCGGCATACTTGGTGAAGCCCTTCAGGCAGACCTTCTCGCCGATCAGGGAGAGGAACTCCTCGAAGGCCGGGCCCGCCTCCTCGTTGTTGTACATCTCCTCCTCGGAGCTCTGGCCTGCCTTGCAGTACAGGATGCCCACCTTGTGTTTCCGGCAGAGCTGTAGAAGCAAGCACACCGGGTTTATGAAGATACACCGGGCAGAGACGCACAGGGAACAGAATCAAGGGGGCGCTTCTGGAAGTGTAGAGCCCTAGGGTCAGCCGAGGTCGGCAGAAAGGCAAAGCCACAGCCGGAGAGGAAGGAATAAGGATGTCAGGGCCTGTCCCAGTTGTCCCCCTTCCTCCTTCCTACTCCAGAGACTCACGACAGGCCCCCTGTGCTGCCTGCACTTATTCACCCCTGGGGGACAGTCGGAGGCAGAATGGGACGGGCTGAGATTCTGCACAAGGGGACTTGAGAGGCTGGGAATTCACAGTTAACACTTTTCGGAGGTGGGTCCAGGGGTTAGGCTTGTGTTTTGTGTCCTGACTCCCATGGTTATGGGCGAGCGGACTAAAGCATGGCCAGTCAGAGGTTCTCCATGGATGGACAGGAAGCCAGCCGAGGGCTACATGAGGCCAGAGGAGCAGAAGGGGCCAAGGTATAGAGAGAGGGGAAGAGGACACAGAAATGACCCAGTTTCATTCTTGCTCTTGCCATTTCTAGAATTTACTAACAGATCCCTACATTTGCTGAACATAACTGTACCTCCAGTAGGTTTATGCTTCTTGTAAAAACCAAATTAAACCCACAAGGGAAGAACCAAGAGACAGAGCGACAGGAGTGGGGCTGCAGGCTGGGGCTCCAGGGCCATCGGAGCCCCCGGCTTACCCCTTGCTCGTCGAGTTTCAGCAGCTGCTCTGTCACTTTGGGGGTGTTGAGAGCCAGTCGCAGGCAGTGGATGTTGAGCTCTGGGATGACGTACTCCAGGGCATCCTTCAGGGGCAGGCCCCTTCCCGTCCCATGCTTGGTGGCTGTGGGTGTGGCGTCCTCCAGGATGGAGCCCCGCAGGGTAATGAGCTGCTCAGAGGAGACAAGGGAAGGTGATCAAGGGCACATGTTTTCAGACATGTGCAGAAGCTTGGGCTCTAGGTGTGGAAGGCCCTGGGTTGAAGTCAGGACTTGAACTTGTTACCTCCTGGCTATGTGACTTATATCAGAGACATAAATCTCTGAGCCTCAGTTTCCTCTTTGGGGAAGTGAATACAGTGGTAGTACCATAAGCTCAAAGGGATATTGCAAGGACTACAGGACACTATGACTATGTCACACTTGGCACATCCCTCCCTTTGTCCCCTTTACACGACACACTTGTTCTAGGCACAGTGGGTAAGACAAGAGACCCCTGCCCTCGTGGAGCTGACATTCTGGTAGGGAAGGCGGTAAGACAAGCACCCCGGGACAGGGAGGATGTGGATGAGAGTTCTCATTGCTATTATTACAATTCCGCTCTTTCATGAGTTATTTCGGCACCCATCTTGCACAAACTTCCGAAACCCATGTCTGTTGTGGACTACTGAAGGCAGAGCCGTGGCTGACTTGCAAATGATTTGCAACATAATCCACTGTCACCAGTCCATTTGACAGCATCATTTCACATGCACACTCAAAGTTGTCATCAGCTATGGATGTGAATGGGCATTTTGAGATAACCGGAGTGCGGATAATTTTTGACTCACCCACATAAATATCCTATCACGACACAGCACAGTATACCCATGGTCCCCTGTCGTCGTCGAACTGATTCCAAATCACAGTGACCCTAGAGGACTGAGGAAAACTGCTG
>NW_006408686.1:6948996-6962621 GCF_000296735.1 Chrysochloris asiatica
GTCGCTATGGGTCGGAACCGACTCCACGGCACTTAACAACAACAACAACAATATGATAGTTTACATGAGAGAACTTTAGTTTTACATTCATTCCATCGTATATCATTTCATTGCCATGGTTCCAATCCCCTCCATGGCATCATCTTCCGACCAAAGGCTATATCCTAGAAACCTGTCCTCTACCCTTCCCCCCCCCCCCCCACCCCCAAGTCTTCGGCCCACAGTCCCTCTCCCTCTCTGGATCCAAAGTCCCCAGCTGCTTCATCACTCCATGTCATCATCTCTGTCTCCATCTCAGGCATCTCCTGCTTCTCTGGGTAGGGTCCCGCTCTTGGCTCTTCTCCGTTGGTGGTCCCAGAGACCTCCGCTTCTAGACTGGAGAAATAATCACTCCCTTCCTTGCTACAAAACGTCTACCTTTGCATTTCCAACCCTCACAATCCGTCTTGATAACCATTATTCACTACAGTATCGCGAGTGACCCATCTGTATTTCATTTCCTCAGCTCCACCTAGATAGATTGGATAGTACTCACTAGTGATTCTGCCTTTCTCCATGCCCCCTAGCTCTAGGTTCCCTCTTGAAAGCTTGTAAGCCAGTCATTTCTTGCCTTTGTAGTCCCCCCCTCCCCATTTGGGTATCCAATGTCCAAGTTGCCCCTCTCTGTCTACTCTGTGTGTGCAGGGGGCGGGAATGTTTCTTGCGGAACATATGTTCTTGCCTAATAAAAGGAAAGATCCTTTCTACCTCCCTGCCCTCTTGCTAGGTGCACTGGTATGACGATGACATGTTTGGAGCTGCTGTAGCGATCCGATCTTGTGATCATGATGGAAGACAGGAAAATCAGAGACTAATCTCCCTGTGTCTACCTCTAGCTTTCTGCGGTGCAGTAAACTACTTAACATTGCCCTTCTAGCCACGTTGTTGTTATGAAGTACTGTTGAGTCAGTTCCGACTCACAGCGACCCTGTATCGGGTTTCCAAGGAGTGGCTGGTGAGTTTGAACTGCCAACTTCACGGTCCAGTGCTTTATCCCACGGCACCACACCAGGACTCCCTTCTAGCCACAGCCCTCCCTTCTAACCACAAAACGGGACAATCTGTTTTGGAGTTGTCTGTTAGGTTTATGAGACAGGACTAGGTGGGATGGACGTATCTTGAGGTAGCACCTTATCAGGCAGCATGACTCAAGTCCCCATCCTTAGTTTCCTTGAAGGTGTGGGCTGCATCTAACATGTAAGGAATGCTCTGGCAAAGTGAGCTCTCTTGCTTTAGATCTTCCATCATTGTCTGACCTCTGGTTCTTGGGACTTGAGTCAGCTGCCTGTCGTCTGACTCTTGTATGCGGTGGCCTGGAGTCAGACTTGTTGGTTTGGGTTTGTCAGCTCCTGCAGCCAAGTGGGTCACAAGGCGCTTCTAGACTGAGACCTGGCCCACAGATTTGGGACTTGCCCGACTTCACAACTTCATGAGTCATTTCCTTAACAGTTCGTGAGTTCTGTGAGAATTTGCAGCAAACAACTATTAGGCTGCTAACAGCAAGGTCGGTGGTTCAAACCCACCAGCCACTTGAGAGAAAGATGAGGCTATCTGCTCCTGAAAAGGTTTAGTCTTGGAAACCCTAAGGAGCAGTTCCCCTCTGCCCTCAGGGTTGCTACAAGTCGGTGTCAACTCGATTACAGTGGGTGCTTCCTTGTTTTTGTCTAAGACGGGAGGGAAAACACTGAGGGGAGGAGGGGGAGTTGATATCAGAGATGATGGAGTGGTACAGTAGCTTAGAAAAGCTGGACATCTTGCACCATTTCACGGGGAACAACCTTGTGCCCATCTTCTAAAATAAACGATTCATGCGCTTTCTTATTAGACAATTGAAATAACCCCGTTTGTCTCAGCTTAGGTTGGTCAGGAGCTAAAGTCACGTTGTAGTTACTTTTCTGTGACTTGGTTTCTTTGTAGCTAAAGTCACTCGTAACTGACAGGTTCTAGCAATAGGTCACAGTTATGAAGGCCATCCAGAATTGCAGGCCTGTGGTAGTGAACTTATTCGATGTGCAGGTCCTCTCAGGGAAGGCTTCATTATCTCTGTTTCACAGATGAGGAAACTGAAGTTCAAACAGCTCTGGGAGCTGACCCAGGCACAAACCTGACAGGCGGCTGGAAAGGCCTGAGTTATTCACAGATTATGTTTTTTTCCCCTTTGGTTTTTTTTCTTTCTTTCTTTCTTTTAAACAGTGATTATAATGCACAAACAGAAAAACACACAATACACATATAAAGGGGGCTTCCAAAAGTTTTTGGGGAAATGGAATAGAAAGGTAATGGAATTTTCTCACAAAAACCTCTGGAAGTCTCCCTGGCATGTGCAGTTAAAGGGATGAAGAGAAAATGAATACTTGGGTAAACACTGTTCAGATTGAGAAACACATTTCCTGCCCTTCCTTGACCCTCAGCACCATGACTTTCTCTTGTTGCTGTTAAGTGCTGTCCAGTCGGTTCTGACTCACAGCTAGCCTGTATGGGGTTAGCAGTTCAGTGCTTATCCTACAACGCCCCACCAGGACTCCTTTTTTCTCTTAGTGCCACCTACAGGAGATCCTACAGTGTGGTTGCACAGGCTGATGTTTTCATGGATTGGGTTTAGTCCACTCTGCTGGTGCTGTGCCTGGAACTGCCTCTAGTGCCCAACACCAGACAGTGCTGTGATGAACAGTCACAGAAACACTGCTTACTTACTAACACATTTTTCTGGTGGGTGAGAGGGCTGTTTACCTAGGAGAGAAATTGCTGAGTCACCAGGCAGTTGAATCTTCAGTTGTACTGACTTGCCAGTGCTCCACGTGACTGTTTGATGCCCACCTGGCAGCCCTGCCTGAGAGCACCTGATGCTTCATGCCCTTGCCAACACAAGTGCAGGCTTTTACCCACAATGCACCGCAGGCCCTGGGCTAGGCACGGTGGGTCTAGCACCACATCCCAAAGTGTGCCAGACCCTGGAACTCTGGGAGGAAAATAATCCTCCCCCTGTGGGGCTTGTTAGAGGCACGAAAACCACACGTGGGGCTTCAGTTTAAAGCCTAAATGAGGATCAGTGTTAACAAACAAAAATGTGCTCACCCTAAGTCAACAGACACAGGATGCGCAAAGATAACATGTCCTGACTTCACCTCTAAGAACACAGCTCACCTCACCAGACAAGACCTGGGCAAGAGGCATGTGAGGAAGGAATGGAATGAGCTCAGGACTGGGAGTTCCCAGTTCTAGAAAACAAACCGCTCTTCTCCCAAGCAACGCAGTCTTTCAACAACTCATGAAAATCAACCATGAGGAATGCTTTGCTCTGCTAATCAGGGTGGCCCTGGGCTTGTGGGTTTCAGTTAATGCACCAATGCTATTGTTATTGTTAAGTGCCATCAAGTCGGCTCTGACTCATAGCGACCCACATCTAGGGTTTCTGAGGTGCGGCTAGTGAACTTGAACCACCGACCTTGCAGGCACAGCTCATTAACCAGCAATGCTGTAAGGAGCCCTGGTGGATTACTGGGTTAAGCATTGGGCTGATTGTGAACTGCGAGGTGGGCAGTTCAAACTCTCCAGCTGTTCTCAGGAGCAAGATGAGGCTGCTTGCTCCTATTAAGATTTACGGTCTCAGAAATCCTAGGGAGTAGCTCTACTCTGTCCCATAGCATGCTATTAGTTTGAATTGGCAGGATCTTTGGCCTCTCAGCCTACGTGACGACTTTGTCCCCCAGCGCCCTCTACTGAGGCCAAATGCCATAAAATTCTCATTTGCCTCCACACCAGACACAGGTGGCCTATGTCACACATTTTGGCTCTGACAATTTGAACAAGGCTTACTATATTTGACAAACTTCCAGATTTTCCTTCTCTACAACGACCAGCCACTTCTGCTCTCTACCCTGGACCTTCTATCTGGATGAGGGAAGCTGCTTGAGTTCTTGTGGAAACTCTGCTCTATCTGTTCTTCCTGAAGCAGCAGAACCTAATCCCGTCTTCTCCTCTGCTGAAGACCCTCCTAGCTCTCTCCAAATAAAGATGAGACATCTGACCTTCACCTGCAAGGCCCTGCCTGATTTCACCCCCAACAATCTCTGGCAGCATCTTGTTCAAGGTAACAACTCAGCCACAAGGGGATTCAGTGTCACGTAGGCCATCCTGGCTCTTGCTGGCACAGATAATTCTCCATCCGCTTCTGACCGGATTTACTCCAGCGTCTCTCGGTGCACTGGTTTCAGGTGGCCCCTTTCTTTAGTAACCTTTCCTGGGAGGTCATCCTGGGAATGAGTTGGCCTGGGGTTCAATCTCAGCTCTACCCCACTGTGACCCTGGCCACACTGCTTCATTTCCCCATGCCTGTTTCATTGTCTCCAGGGTGGGAACAATCAGAGTGCCTACTGCAGACGCTGGAGATGATTTCTGAAGTTGAAGGAGTCCTGTTGGCATAGTGAGTTATGTGTTGCACTGCTAACCACCCACAAGGTTAGCAGTTCGAATCCACCAGCTGCTCCTTGGGAGAAAGATGAGGCTTGAGTTACGGAAACCCTATACAGGGTCGCTATGAGTCAGAACCGACTCGACAGCATATGACCACCAGTACTGCAGAAACTAGCGAGGATTCAGTCAGGTAATGCACATGCTAGGTGCTCATATACAGTGAGCTCACAAGAGCCAGTCACTATTAGGGGCACGTGCACCAAGCCCCTGTGTAGTTACAGAAAAGTCCTTGTTTGGAAAGAGGGTCTTTGGAGGTGTCATCAATTAACACGAGGTCTTACTGCAGGGAGATGGGTCTTACTAATCTTTATGAATGAGCAGAGGCACAGAGAGAAGAATGTCATGTTTGCAATGGAGTTACGTTACGGCTGCAAGTCTGGGGACACTTGGTGTTACCAGAAGCTGGGCGAGATGACAAAGAGTCTTCCTCTAGTGCCTTTGGAGAGAATGGGGTCCCGCCGACACCCTCAATCTGGACTCTTAGCCACCAGAGCTGAGAGACAATCAAGTCCTGTTGTGATAAGCCACCCACTGTGTGACATTTTGCTATGCCAGCGCTGGAAAACCAACACCTACTGCTTACTGTCTATTATCCACCCAGTGGTATCCTTCACATTGGACGCATATAGGGGGCTCACTTGATACATCGTTCCCTTACTTTATCCACAGAGGAACCCCAATGACCCAAACCAGCTGCTTTTGAGTTGGCTGGGATTTCTGGTGACCCCAAGGCTCCTTTTTATAATTTTATAACTTCAGGTGTTTAAAGTCTGGACAATGGTGAGCACCTGTTACTTTCTAAATTAAAACAAACAAAAAACGGATTTAAAAAGTTTCCAAACCTCTAACCCTCACAAAACTAAGGCATGCCAAGAACTCATGTCTGCTAGGCCAAAGAGGACCCAATGGGTCTGTCGAGACCAGATCAGCCCTGGCTAGTCGGGCTCTGTCTCCTAAGTGAGGCCGTGCCAGGAGAGGGTAACCCTGGCTCGGAGTTCCTCCTGTCCAGGGCTCACTGGCTGGGGGCAGAGGCTGACGTTTCAGGCATGTGGTGCCAAAGCCCAGCTCCATGTCTGTTCCCTCCTCAGCGGGAAGCTAAGCACTGCCAACGCTCACTTCCCATCTGCTGGGAGATGCGGGCCCACTCACGCCTGTCGGCTTGGCGCACGAGGGTGGCCATCTGCGGCTGTCCAGCCGGCTGCCTTGGAAAGCAGCCTGGGCCCTGACTCCAGAGGCGTGTTGGTGTGGACAGAACTTTGTCCATGCTCCTCTTGGGAACAAAAGGTATCACCATCAATTTCACAGATGCAGAAACGGAGGCCTCTGAGGTAAAACCATCTGCCCAAGGGCACAAGGTGGTAAGCAGAGTGGTACTGGGATCCAGGGCTGTCTGGTTACAGTGTGTACTATTGTGGACATGGAAGCCAGGCTGCCTGGGTCCATGTGCTGGCTGCTGTCAGTCCCTCTTTCAGCCTCAATGTTCCCATCTATAGAATGGGGTTATATGAGGGGATTCACCTCATGCGAGTGTTGAGATCCCTGAACAGTGTGGGGCAGAAGCATGTGCTACAAGTTAGCTATTACTCCTGTCTTATTACCATTACTGGACTCTAACCCTCCACAGTGAAAGGAGCTTTAGGAAGGGGAGAAGCACCTTGCTGGTTTTGTCCTCCCTTCAATTCCAGATGATGGGGGTCTCTTGGGCCCGAGGGCCACTGCTGGGGACAGGGGTTGAGCCTGTGTGTGAAGGCAGAGAAAGCCTCGCTGTATGAACCTCAGGGTGGGCTCGGAGTGGACCACGTTCACAGAGCTGACTGGGTGTGACACAAAGGTGGCTGGGCAGGACTCTCTGGGCAGCTACCGTGACTGGGTTCTCCTCACATGCCAGACCCAGCGCTCACTGGTGTACCCATGAGGGAAACCGAGGCTCTGAGAGTGGCAGCCACAGACCCAGTCCCAGAGCTGCTGAGTGGTCCAGCTAGGACTGACCTCGGGTCTCAAACACGCCAGGCATGGTCTTAGTCCACGTGCTGCTTCTGTTTGAACAACACTTCTTCCGGATGTCCTCCCTCCCCTCCTCCACCACTTTATCAGGTGCCACCTTCTCACAGACACCCGCGCAGCCATCCTGCTTAAAAATCTCACTGCCCAGCCTGCCCCTCCCGCCTCTTCCCTCTGTAACACGCTGTGGAGCTGACTAACTGACCTGGCGCACTGCTTGTCTCCCCCCGAGCAGCTTGCTGCTGCAATCACCCCTGCCCCTCTGTACCTCAAGCAGGGCAGGCAGGTGGTACTGAGAGAATCTGTGAGGACCACAGTCCCTAGGGGCTAGTGTGGGTGCCGAGGTGGGAGCAGGCATGGGCTGTAAATGGCACCAAGTCACTTTCCAAGTTACTGAATAGGAACCACAGTGAAAACACTTATCGTCTGACCCAGCATCTCTACAACACAGGCTCATCACTCAGTATGTGGAATGCAATTTATTCTACAGGTCCTATTGTCATTAGAGAGAAAACGCTGGCACTAAGCTCAATTCATAGCTCGTGAATGGGTCCAGCCTGTCGTCTGAGCTGTTACTCCAACCCCAGAGGCAGGAGAGGTGATGGCTAAGAACACAAGCCCTGCCGCTTGCTGGATCATGCTCCAGCCAAGTCACATAACCTCTCAGTGCCTGTTGTGTCTCTGTAAGGATGACGGTGCCTTCATCAACAGACTGTTAGGAGATTGTTGTTAAGTGGTGTAACGTCAGTTCCGACTCATAGTGACGCTGTATAGGGTTCCAAGGAGCAGCTGGTGAGCTTGAACCGCCGACCTTGTGGTTAACAGTCCAGTGCTTACTCTACAACACCACACCAGGAGTCCAAGTTACTTTCTATAAAGGGTACAGAACAATGCGCCTAGCACACAGTAAGTGCTAAGCAGATTTGTCATTGATAGTAATTGTGTTGTTGTTAGGTGACGTCGAGTCGACTCCGATTCATAGTGAACCTACGCACAACACAAGGAAACACTGCCTGGTCCTGTGCCACCCTCACAATCATTGTGACACTAGAGCCCACTGCTCCTGCCACTGTGCAGTCTATCTCGTTGGGAGTCTTCCTCTTTTTCTCTGGCATGCCACTCCACCTAGTATGATACCCTTCTCAGAGGACTGGCCCTTCCTGACGATACAGTAATTGTAATAAATACTATTTATTAATACAAGATCATCATTCCATGACCCCAGCAGTTTTCCCCCGATGTCATAAAATAGCCTGATGCTGTGTGAGCTGTCACCTCACATCCTGTCCTGGTGCTGATCTGTCTAGAAAGAGGAGGAGGGGACCGAAGACACAGAGGAGGACAAGGAGCAGCCTCCTCGTTCAGGACACGTGCTTCTGGTCAGCCTCCCCCCAAGCTTCTGCGCCATTCTACTTGCCCTCAATAGGAAAGTGGCCATCTGGAGACAGGCTAGGGCTGTGTCAGCCAGCCTGGATGAGGTCCAGGGCTTAGGTCTACAGCAGCGGGGACAATTCACGGCCAAGGGAGACTCACTGTGGGGAGCTACTCAGTTACCATTCCCTCTTTTCTAAATAGGTCTTCTTTACTTGGGTCTTTTGGAAGCCTACCATTTTTCTTGGCCAGCTCCTTTCTTTAATTTTTATTTATTGTGTTGTTCAGAATACACACAGCAAAACCTACACCAATTCAACAGTTTCTACATAGACACTAAGTGGTACTGATTCCATTCTCTGACTCCTCTTCGGAGTCGTTCTTCCCTCACTAACATACACTCACGTGCTAAAACCATGTGCTCCCCGCTTCCTAAGGCTCCTATCCAATACTTCGAGGTTCTCTTCTCACTTTGACTCCATATACCAACAACCAAACCAACAACCCCACAGCTGTCGAGTAGACTGCTCACAGCAACGTGTAGGAGAGAACAGAATTGCTGCATGTGGCCCTGAGACTGTAAATCTTTACAGGAACAGACTGTCTTAGCGGTTTTCCATGAGGCAGCTGGTGGATCTGAACCATCAACCTGTGGCTAGCAGCCCAATGCATGACCCACTGTACCACCAGGCTCTTTGCTTCCATAAAGAGAGTTCTTAAAGGAGAATAAGGTACGAGGCAGACTTTTGTTTTTTACTAGTTCAGCTAAAACGACTGTTTGGTTTTAAAAGACTTTAGGGGAGGATTTTGGTTTAAGGCTGAGGAGCTCTGATGGTGCTGTGTCTTTAGGTTGCTAACTGCAAGGTTGGCAGTTCAAACCCACAAGCTGCACCACAGGAGAAAGATGAGGCTGTCTGCTCCCATAAAGATTTACAGTCTTAGAATGCACTCAACGGCAAATGGGTTTGGTGTTTTGGGTTTGGTGGAGGATCACACCCACCACCTCCTCCAGCTGGTTCTCACAGAGCCATCCATCATGATGTCCTGCCCTGCCTGGTCCCTGGATGTAGGTGATGCATGTGGTCTACATGTGCTCAGTTTCCTTTATCAGTGTGATTCAGTGATTGGTTCAGGGTGTGGGCTTGAGATCCATGGAGAGCCAATTAGAATCCTGCCTGGAAACTGAGCCAAGAAGCGTATAAAGAAGTAGGATCAGGAAGTGTAAAGACACCGAAGCCTTGGCTAATCAGTGGCCATTTCCTCACGACATGGAGAGAGCTCACTGATAACTGAAGAGAGTAACGTTCACAGCGTGACAAGAAGCAGAACCTTTGGTTAGCAGGCAGAGAGAGCAAGCGAGTTCTGCCAACAAAACTGGAGTTCCTGGGTCCAATCTTGCTTGAAAGCTAGTAAGACTGGATTTATAGTTATACCAGCCAATGGAGTCTCTTTCTGATTTAAGGCATTTAAAGCAACTCTCTGTCACATTTTAGATGGAGTCTGGTGTGGTGCTCAGGTTAATTCACTGGACTGCAAAGTCAGCAGTTCAAATCCACTAGCTGCTCCTCAGAAACCCTATACAGGGTTGCTATGAGTTGGAGCCGACTCGATAGCACTTAACAACAACAACAACAAATAGTGCAAGGTTGCCTCCAAAAGTTAGGCTTGGGCTCCAAACCACGGCTGGCATTTAATCAGGAGACAATACTGACCAAACCAAGTGAGTCTCTACTCAGAATGGAAGGGGGCCATGGAGAGAGTGCTTAGATAAGCAGCACCAACCAGATTCCCCACGTCCCACCCTGCCTGTGAGGCTCAGTGTCTTAGCCTTTCCTTCCTACAGGACAGACACCCCCTTAGACTGAAAGCACTTCCTAAAGCTCCTTCCTTTCTTGTGCAAACCAACCAGTGAGTGTCTGACAATGAAGACCCTTGGGCTCTGCAGTCAGGTGCCCTGTATTCAAATCTTGACTTGGCCACTGACTCAATGTGGGACCCAGAAAGATTGTGTAATCTGAGTCTCCGTTTCCTCCTCTGTAAAATGGGCAGGTGCACAGGATCGCTTCATCTGGGGCAGCTGGGAGGATGCCACACAATGAAGTGGTGGAGGGGTTTGCCCACAGCACCTGGCACAGAGCCAAGGGCTCACAGGTGGATGTGGTGTTGCTCACGTAACAGCAACGAAGTGGCGGGACCTACCTCACGGGTCCGGAAGATGATCCTGTATTGGTACTGAGGCCCATGGTCCTTGTGGTCTTCCAGCTTCTCCCGCTTGATGCTCACGGCCACCGGTCCCAGCTTCTCGTCCACGCCAAAGTAATTGGCATGCTCTAAGAGGGAAGAGCAGGTGACATTAGTCAGCGTCTGGAAGAGGGGGTGGGCTCTCCTTTTCCCCATGGGGTCCTGGGTACATAGCCTCCTCTCTGCTCATGTCACACTCCATGGAGACACTTAAACTGAGAAATGCTGGGTGCAACAACTTGGTCAAGTCACAGAACCAGGGCTATACACCCCTTGTTCCCATTCGACCCCTTACTGAGAATTTGCCTTTCTGCCTGTCTCTGGGGGAAAAGGGTAAACTCTCATCAGGAGATCGAACTGGTACTGAAGCAGCTTGTAGCCCTGGTTTGACCTGACTCTCACTGCATTCCTTCCGGGTAGGTATCTTTGTGAACTGACAAGAACATGTTCTCTGCTGGTTATGTGCAAAATGACACACACACACTTACATACACCCATGAGTGAACTTACAGGTGTGGAAATCACCAAGGTTACTAACTGGGTTACTCAAATCCTCTACATTTTGGTTACTAAGCTCTGATGATTTCAAAGAGAGAACCTGCTAACTTCTCCCACTGTACCTGTGAGTTTTGTCCATTTCCCCCTCTAACGGCATCAGTTGTTTTTATTTATATGCCCCTAGACCAGGAGTAAGGAGCTCTGGTAGCGTAGTGGTTATGAATCAGGCTGTGAACCGCAAGGTCAGCAGTTCGAAACTACTGGCTGTTCCGTGGGAGAAAGATGAGGCTTTCTGCTCCCGTAATGATTTACAGCCTTGGAAACCCTGTACAGGGTCACTATGAGTCAGAACCAACTCCACAGCACATAACAACAACAACAAACCAGGAATGGCACTGTGGGATAATGCACTGGACTGCAAGTTTGGTCTGAACCACAAGTTTGGCAATTCAAATTCACCAGCTGCTTCTTGGAAACCCTACACAGGGTCGAGGGTGTCTGGGAGTCGGAACTGACTCCACAGCACTTAACAACAGCAACAACAGGAAGCCAGGTTGCTAGATACACACAGGCTCCCAACAGTCAGAGCTTCTGGGTGAATTTCAAAACCTACATCAGATGGCCCTCTCAGTTTCTCTAAGAAGTGCTTTTCATTTTGTGTGATATGGAAGTTGCCTCATCTGTTTCTCTTGGACTGTGTGGAACTTTCATTCCCATTAATTTATTTCGATTGATGTAATTTTGTTTTGGGTCATGTGACATTACTAGAGTCATTTCCCACTATCTTAAGTGAGAACCCAGGGTCCGAGGGGTGAAATGTGTCATGTAGCTTATAAAGTATGGAACAGCCACCCCAAACCCAGGATTGTCTCATGTCAAAACTGGAGCCCCAGAGATTGATCTGAGCTCTGTGGGACGACCTGCTTGATGATTGCTATGTTTAAACCAGACACTGTTTTTTTTTTTTAACAAACGGATCATTGTGAAAAGCTGTCTGTCTGTCTGCCTGTGTTCTCTCTTCCTCTTAAGGAGAAACCCTTGAGAAGGGAAGCTAAGGAGGGGGGCTGTGGCTAGCTAAAAGTCTACATTTGTCAGCCTGCCTTGCAGACAAGAGTGGCCAATGGGGTATAGGCAGAGTGATTAATGGGACTTCTAGGAAGTTCTTAAGCGGAAGCTCACTAGATGGGGAGATCTGTCTCTTTGCCCTCAAAAAAAACCAACTACAAACGAAACCTGCAGCTGTCGAATCGATTCCAACTCAGAGTGATCCTACAGGACAGTGTGAACTGCCCATAGGATTTCCAAGATGGGATCCCGATGTGACGGTGGGTTAGGGTGCTGGGCTGCAAGGTTGCTGGTTCAAAGTCACCAGCCGCTCCTCGGAAACGCTATACAGGGTCACTGTGGGTCAGAATGGACTCGACGGCACTTTACAACAATAACCACCTTTATGAGGACACCTGGTGTCGTGCTACAGGATTGGCACTGGATTGAAAACCACAAGATGGGCAGTTCAAACCCACCAGCTGCTCCTTGGAAGCCCTGTATAGATTCTCTATGGGTTGGAATCTTGATGGCACGTAACAACAACAACCATCTTTATGGAAGCTGACCGCCACATTCTCCCCAGAGGAGCAGTTCCTAAGTTCAAACTGCTGACCTTTTAGTTAGCAGCCAAGGCTTAACTACTATGCCGCCAGGGCTCCCCCTTTATGTCTTTACCCTTCCTTTGCTCTCTGCCTGGCAATCAGAAAGTGGTGGTTGGCACGCCAGCAGCCATCTTGACCCAGGAGACTACCCTGAGGGTTAAAAACCAAACACTGAAACAGGTTCCTGAGGAGCAAGCAGACCTGCTGTTACTGGTACTTGTAATTCTGTATGGATACAGCAGCCAGCTTGAAAATTAAACAAGCTGAATACAACAGCAAATACATAAGCAACAGAAAACAGTTAACTGAGACCTCATAAAAGTGAAACAACTTGTGTCCATTAAGACTTAATCAAAACAATAAAAAAAACTCTTATAAACATGGGAAAATCTTTGGGGGTACTATAACTGATAAGGGTCCAATGTCTAAAATACAGAGAGGAGTTCTACAGCTTAACAAAAAAGCAAATAATTTAATCAAAATCTGGGCCAAGGACAGGAACAAACACTTCACAACAGAGATAGTCAAATGGTTTAACAGATACATGAAAAGAGGTTTGGCATCATAAGCCATCAGAGAAATTCACAAGAAATCTGCAATGAGATACCATTTCACTCTCACTAGGCTAAAACAAAACAAAACAAGTGTTGGAAGGGATGTGGAGAAATTGCAACAAATGTGTTGCTAGTGGGAATTAAAATGGTACAATCATTGTGGACAAGTGGACAATTCCACTTCTAGGAATGCACCCTAGGGATCTGTTGTAAGTCACACGGACACACATGTACCACCTATGTGTGTTCACTGCACCACTGTTCACAATTCCAAAATGATGGGAACAACCTGGTGGCCATCAGTGAATGAATGGGTAGGTAAAATGTGGTTCATACATATGCAATGGAATACCACTCAGTCACAGAGAACAACGAATTCTCACAGAAGTTTACAATGTGGACAAACCTAAAGACCATTATGTTGAGCAATCACAAAAAAGCAAGTATTTGATGCTGTCAATTTCATAAAACGACATGCATATAGAGAAACTAATGTTCATGAATGGTTACTAGGGATGGGCTGGGGGAAGAGGAGGAGTCACTCTCTAGCTAGGTGTCGCTGTTGAGTGCCCTAAAGTCGGTTTCTCTTCATAGCGACTCTATTTAAGATTTCCGAGAAAGTCTCATCTTTCTCCCATGGAACGGCTACTGGGCTCAAATCGTCAACCTTGTGGTTCAAAGTCCATTGTTTGTCCATTGTTTATCCAACAGGTATTTGCATTTATAGAGTCCTGGTGTGGCACTGTAGGATAAGCACTGGACTAACTGCAAGGTTGGAAGTTCAGACCTACCAGCTACT
>NW_006408686.1:6965596-7001060 GCF_000296735.1 Chrysochloris asiatica
TTCTGAGGCTGTAAAATCTTTATGGGAGCAGAAAGCCTCATCTTTCTCCCCAGAGCGGCTGGTGGCTTCAAATCCATAACCGACTAGATCACCAGTGCTCCCACGATCTCCCATGGTATTGTTGTTGTTAAGTGTCATTGTGTCAGTTCCGACCCATAGGAACCCTGTACAGGGTTTCAAGCATGTGCTGCTCAGTTTGAACTGCTGACCGAGTGCTTAGCAGTCCAGTGCTTATCCTCTGGCACCACACCAGGGCTCTGACAGCTCAGGGATTATGGAAGGTTGGTGTGTGTGCTGGGAGCTAGATCTCACTTCCTGGCGCCCTCAAAGCCACGCATTACCTTTGCCCACAAAGTAGTCCTGATAGTAGCGGGCGCCGAGGTCCACGTGCTCGATGCTGTACTGCCGCGGGCGGCTCTGTGTTCTCTGCTGCTCCTTGGGTACCTCGAGCACCGAGATGCTGGCGTTGGTGCGGTAGGTGCTCAGGGTGGCCTCTGCCAGGCGGTCGTCGCTGCCGCTCGGGGAGCCCACGGAGGCACGGGAGAAGCTCACGTTGCGCTCGCACTCGCCTCCCATCTCGTTGCGGAAGTGTGGGCAGCTAAGCAGCAGGTCATTACTGTTGTCATCGCCAAGGTCCTGCTCCAGGTTCTCTTTGCAGTTCAGATCCTCGGTGCTGGTGAAGGCGGGGTCCAGACCCCCGAGCCCGTGGGCCCGCGAGGCTGTGAGCGATGCCATGGCCGAGGCGGCAGAGGCCCCCGTGGTGGTGTTCCGACGCTGAGCCACAGACACCTTGTTGGCAGCCGCCTCGTTCAGGTCGAACAGCATGCTCTGTACGTCAAAGTGGGAGAAGCTCTTTTGGCAGACCCATGGCCTGCTGGCCTCCGGGGGGCTTCGGCCCTCCTCGGCCTCTCCTAGGGGACGCCCAGCATCCACCTCTGGCTTACTGTTCCTCAACTTCCGGAAGATGGACGAGTCCACCGCGTCCCCACCACCGAGGCCCCGCACCGGTTTCTTCCGGGCCTTTTCCTTCAAGGGCTGAAGCGGGAGGAGGCTGTCCTTGGGGGCCTGCCCGTTACGGGGGTCCCCCTTGGCGCCGTTGCTGCCTGCGAGGTGCAGGGCGGGCTCCAACTGCAGGAGCTCCGTGAGGTTCTGGGAGCCTCGGGGCTCCGGCTGCTCGTTTCGGAACTCATTGAGGATGTCGAAGAAGCTCTGCTCGGGCACGCCCTGCACGTCAATGGACGACGTGCTCCCGTACTCCCGAAAAAGAGGCAGAGCCCCCGCATGCCGGGCCCCCCGCGCCTCCCCGGTGTCCTCGACATCACACTCGCTGAGCGTGATCTCGCTGCTGCTGCGGTACCGCAGGGGGAGGAAGGCGCGGCCAGGGGACCTGGGCCACCCGTCCTGAAACTCCACATCTTTGGACCTTCTTCTGGAGAGTCTGTGGAAGGCTTTGGGCCCTGAGGAAGCTAGGGTGCTGGTGGGGGGCTGTCCATTCTGTAGGTTCCTCAGGGAATGGGTTGCCTTGGCAGTCTTGGTGCTGTCTGCATCCTGAGAGGGGCTGGGGTTGTTCTGTTCTCTCAGAGCCTCTCGCTTGGGGGGCCAGTCGGCCACCCTGGCGCGCACTCCCATCTTAGGCATGGCCGGGGTGGTGGGGCTGGGGCGGGTGGTGGCGGTGGCTGGGCTCTCACCCTGAGACATGCTGCCATTCTGGACCCAGAATCCCATGGGAGCATAGTCCCCTGTGTGTGGCCCGGGAAGGACATCGGCCCCTCTGGCCCCACAGCTGGTTGCCAGGTCCACGCCATCATTGGGAATGGGTCGATACGTGGTCATAGTCCACGGGCACTGGAGGGCTGCTGGCTGGCGTGCGCTGGGGTTCACTCTATGGGGTCCCCCAGGCCTCAGCCATTGTTCAGGGCTGCCAGTCCCCAGATGAAGGACGAAAGCCCCTGAGACCTGACAGGAAAGTTGTGAGCCTGTGGAGTCCAGTTCTCCACCATCGCTGTGCTTCACTGAGCCAGAACAACTTTAGGAGGCGGGTGCTGTCCTGGGGGCTCCAGACTCAGGGGGCTCAGGACAGCAGAGCCAGCAGTAGGTGCTGTTGTGGGCTGGTTGGGTGCAGAGTTATCCTTCCGGCCATGCTGCAAAGGGGGGAGAGAAAGGACAATGTAAGATGTGATAACCCTGCTCCCGCTCCCAGATGATCCAAATCAGGACTGCGTTCATCAGTCCTTCAACATTTCTATCTATCTATCTATCTATCTATCTATCTATCTATCTATCATCTATCTATCTATCTATCTATCTATCTATCTATCATCTATCTATCTATCATCTATCTATCTATCATCTATCTATCTATCTATCTTAAATGATGGAAATTTCAGACCACTCAAAAGGAGCTGGAAGAGTATGATGAAGTCTTCATGTTAACCCATCACCAGCAATCCAGTTCCAGAACATTTCTATCACCTACCTCCTCTCAAAACCCTCTATCTTGTCTGTTGTTGCTGTCGTTAAGTGCTGTCGAGTGGGTTCTGACTCGGACCCTGTGCAGGGTTTCTGAGGAGCAGACAGAAAAAGTTTGAAGTGCCAACCTTGAAGTTCAAACCAACCTTGCGGTCCAGTTTGGTTTCTCCTGCAGCGTCACACCAAGACTCTCAACCTCCCAGTTTTCCCCTCCTGCCAGAGGTTTAAAAAGTAAATCCCAGACCTTTAACTATTTTAGCTTGTTATCTCTAATAGATAAGGTCTTCAAAGTCATCATTATCATCATACTCATCAAAAGTAGCAAGAGTTCTTTAATGCTGCTAATGCCCTGTCTGCGTTACCATTTCCCCCACTGTCTCAGAGCTGTTTTTTTTAGAGTGAACTTGCTCAAACCAGGATCCAAACAAGAGTCAGATGCTGCCCTGGTGGATGTATTTCTTAAGTTTTCTCTACTCTGTCTCAACCGTCTTCCCACTAACTTGATGCCATTTACTTGAAGGAAATGAGGTCCCTTGTCCTGCGGTGTTTTCTGGACCTGGCTGGCTGGTATAATGTGTGCAGCTACACCCTGTATTTCCTGTCAACTGGCGACTGTGTGTAGAGGCTAGGGTTCTTGTCCAGGGGGTCAACAGAGAGTCCAACCAGGCGCCCCACCAGAAAGGAAGTGAAGACGTTGGATGAGTCAACATGAGCACTAGACGGTGTTGGGAAGGGGAACCACAAGCAATGTGTCTAGAAATCTGTGATTAACCGATATGGTGGATGGGTAAATCCCACCCTGTCACTCCTTATGGCCCTAGATTACAACTCAAACTCCTCCTTCCAACCCACAAGCCCCTACAGGATGCTGCCCCTGCCAGCATCCCTGGAGTCTCTCCTCTCTCTAACTAAATTCCACTCACACTGGCCTTCTCTTCTGTTCTTCTGACAGCCAAACTCAACTCAGATTATCTGGGTCTCCTTTCTCCGCTCCTCACTAGGCCCATTCCTTCCCATGATGTCAACGTTTCTGTGAAGCCTTCCTCAGCCACCCTTCTATGGGCAGAAGTCCCCGTCTCCTTGAAACCTTTCTCTGTCACCTACTCTGCTTGCTTTACCGACTGTCTCCACCATTACGATGTCAATGCAATTCCAGAGATGTCTGTGCTGCTCACTGATACATGCCTAGCCCCGAGAACAGTGTCCAGGACATTCAATATAGATGATGGCCTTGGCCTGGCCAGCCGTGTGTGTGGAATTCATGCTGTGGCTTAGCAGTGAGGTGATCAGCCCCCTTTGTTTCTATCTCTAACTTCTGGAAGATGCAACCCCAACAGCCAGGCCTTTTCCTGCTCCTAACGGAACTGGTTTTGTTCAGAGAAGCAGAGGATCGGATTGGGATTGGCACCGGTTCAAGGAGACCAGTAACTTTTCTTTCTCTTGGAGTCTGGGGTCACTCTGGTCAGTGGTCTCAGTGCAGGGCAATGGGAGGCATCCTGTGGTGTATGTGGATGTAAGGGGGCGTTTCCTAACTCCTACCTACAGGCGCCAAGCGAGCTGGCAAAAGAGATGCCTTACGCAGGTTCTACACTGAGAGGATACAGCCTCTGAGGAATGAACACCAGAGAGGGAGGGGTGAGGCAAGGGTTAGGAGTAAGAGCACACCCTCTTCCCGGTTCCTTCCTGAAGACATGGCAGGGAGGCAGGGACAAAGAAGGGGTCAGAAACCAGGAAGTTGGAAGGAAGGGACACCAGGTAGGTTCTCTAGGAGAGGTAGGCAAGTGGCCTTGAGGGGACTGGCCAGCAGGGGACCTCTTCCCCAGAGCAGACAGATGCAGCCTGGCTCTGGGGACTGGGCTTGTGGGAATGCAGACGTCAGGTCATCGACTTTCCAAGAGATACCAGAAATGTAGGTTTGTATGCATTTCCCAATGTACAACTTCACTAATACCAAACTGTGATACAGAGATCTCCAGAAGGATCTGAAAGAACACGCTAGTAAGCGATTCTGGGGAAGGGAACTGTGGTCTTTCCCCACCACCCAGCCTCCTGCTTCACTTTCCTCCTTACCCATATGGATATACTCACTCATCACCGCCACCCCCCACCCCCACCCCTGTGACCCCAGTGTCTGACTGTGGGAAAACGAAAGGGAGGGAGGAACCTTACTCTCCACTGTGTGCCACTGGCTACCTTTTGAATGATTTGCCTGCATCTCTAGTCAACAAGTAACTACCTTCTAAGAACATCAACAACAGAACCACAATAAAGGTTAAGAAATACAGGGGGCTTCAAAAAATTCATGGAAGAATGGAATGAAAAGCGAAAGGAATTTTTCTGCAAACTGTTTTGAAGCCCCCTCATATATACATGGGCTGCAGTTGGGCAGGGGCCACGTCTCAGTGTTGCATGGCTCTGCCCCAGAAGAAGGCAGGAGCCCAAACCTGCACCCCGCTGGCCTGGGAAGGCTAGGCTGAAGGCACTGGCATCCTAGGGTCAGTCTGGGCTGAGCATGGAGGAAGGGTTGGTTCTTTGAGGGCACAGTTAGGGAAATAGGCAGCCCTCCCTCACAGGGCCCTGACTTGCTTATGGAGACACCTGCTGACAGATGGACTTTGCTGACTACATTCTGTTTCCAGCCCAGTTGGAAACCCCCAATCTAATTTGCTCCCCTCTGTGAAAATGCACAGATGTTCTCCCAAGGCCCGGGTCTCTGCACAGATCCATCCCTGAACAGGTGCAGCTGAGTCTCCCTGTAACATTTATGTGGGGTACAGCCCTGCCAGTCTCGCTAGGGTCCAGGGACTGGTGCACACGCACGGCCTCCTCTCCAGCTGCCTGCTATCAAGGTCTCCCTTCCTAACAGCACCTGCATCTTCCTGCTGGGAAGCCCCCGTTGTGAGCTGCGGAGTCAGAGTCTGTATGCAGGACCCAGCCTGCCTGGGCTCCAATTCTGATGTGCCGTACAGAAAAGACTCGGTGCCCATCTGTACAACGGGGGGATCCCACGCACAACGGACTGAAATGCTGCTCCGTTCCTGTGCCACCCCCACGACCCATTAGAGATCAGACCACTGTGACCCACAGGGCTTACTTTTATTGGCCTCTCTTCCCTGACCACACTCTCTGCTAGTATTACCACGATGTTATGTTATCTTTGGCAGAAGCCACCCCCCACCCCAATTACAGAAGTGACCCAGTCAGGAGTGGGCATGGGGCTTAGGCTAAAGCAACTGCGTTCTCTCTTTTGGGACTCTGCACCAGGGCCTAAGAGCACATAAGGCTATGGAGTATCCCCTGCAGTGGCAGGTGACAGGTGGACTTGGCTTTCTCTGTGGTACCCCTTCTGCTGGGGACCCTTGGTTCCTTTCCTGCAGTGCCTCCCTGGTTCCTGCCCCTTTTGTTCCTCTGGCCTTCTGATGATTCTGTAAGGCAAGATAGCCAAGCTCTGCTTCTGCGGCCGGCATCTGAGGACCTTGGCGAACGCACCGTGCCGTATGTACGGATGGCAGCTGGTGAACTGTGGATGGGCACAAATAGGGCAGCACAATGAGAAGTAAGCTGGGGTGGTACAGCCAGTTGGGAATGCATTTGCCTTCAAGTAACTGAATACCATCCAAGGGCACATCAGGTAATACACATTCAATTAGCTCTGTGAGCAGGAGGCCAGATACCATGGCTCCAGGCTGTGCTCAGGCCCCTTCTCTCTTATTCCTGTCTGCAGCCCTCACGGGAGACTGGCTTGTATCTTCCTCTTACTGCCTCAGAGTCACAAAATGGCAGCCACAGCCTACTTCTCACCGACTCGTGGGCAAGGGGGGAAAGGAAGGAGTGATGGACGAGTGTGCTACTCATCTGTCTGATGTAATCAGGAAGAAACAGCTTTTCCAGAACTTCCTTGCCCCTCAAGCAGACTTTCTTTTATGTACTCACTGGCCAGAAATGGGTCACATTGGCCACCCCAGCTGAAAGGGAGGCTGGGAAGGCCAGAATCTGTGGTGGTTCTGATTGGTTTGCCCTCAGGCCAGTAATTCCTGAGGCTGGGCACATTGCTTCCCAGACACAGTCCAGGTCTGTTGGAAGGACAGGTGACCAGCAAGCAGTGCACAGGTGTGGGATGCTCCCAAGCTGTCACTGTGAAGGAGTAATGTGCTCTAAGCTGAGAGGCTGGGACAGTGGACCAGCAGGTAAGCAACCTGACCTCAGTGTCCTGGCTCCCAAGTACCCTGCTCTGTTGGGTCACACTGTCTCCCAGAATCCCCCAGGGGAAGTGACCCCTGGAAACCTACCCTCTCTGACTCCTATACAATGGGCTACAGATGGGAAGGTGGGGGTGTCCTTCCCTGGATTGGGACAAACCATGTGGTCTGATCAGAACTCAGGAGACCCCGTGAGATTTCCCCCAGGAGTGCTGGAACTGAAGGCTATGCGGTCCCCAAGTCTAAGAGGAGGTGAAGGATGGAGTCATTGAAGTCACCTTGTAACCAGCCGGGAAGACACCTGGCTGTGAAGATGCCTGGGAATTGGCGAGGATCTGAGGGCTGTTGTCATTATTTACAACTCTACATCAAGGCAGAGCCCAAGGCGGCCCCATTCCACTGCCTCACCCTGGACATTCACACCATAGAACAACCATAGAAACCGTGTCTACAACAGCAGCTAACAGGAAGGAAACCTGTATGAGCCAGGTCCTGTTCTGAGCATTTTTTACATTTGGTATCTCTCTTAATCCTCTTAACAGCTCTGTAAGTACCATTATGATTTCTACTTCAGAGAGGAAAAAACTGATGGACAGACAGATGCAGCAGTGTGTCCAAGGCCAGATGGTGACAAGGTGGAAGGATTAGTTCTCTGAACTCAACTGCTGGATTTCTCAAGTCAGACATCGCCGAGTTCTGGTGACAGCCACTCTGGACCACTCTGAAACTCACTGTCCTCACTGGGGACATACAGATAAGATGTTTCCAGATGCAACTGCTCTTCTGAATTCCAAACTCACATACCCACCTCCTTCCTTGGCATCACCACACACAATACCTTCCGTACATGTCCCTCTCCAGACTCATTCTGAACTTGATCTTTCCCCACTCATAAAACTCATTTCTTCTCGGAGTGGTCAGCATAAGTCAAGTTATGCTGCAGTAACTCATTAGCTCACACTGCAGGGTCCACTGCAGGTTGGCTGACCTGCTTATGGCAGATTTCTCCCCAGCTGATAGAGTAGCCCTTATCAGGGACCCAGCTAGCCTCAAAGGGAAAATGCAGGTCTAAATCATACCATGGCTCTTAAAGTTTCTGCTCAGGAAGGCCATGCGCCATTCTGCTCACATTTCACTGGCCAAAGAGAGCCACGTGGTTAAGGACAGGGTTGACAAGGTAGGGCACTGGCAGGTTTGTCAGGCTTCTGCGTATGCCAGTGAAAGGCATCTCCATCTAGCTCAAAGGCTCCAACTAGCCAGGTCAACATGGTTTTCCACAAACCCAGTGACTACACTGTGCCTCACTGGCCTCGCCTGCGGCCTCTCCTCCACACAGCAGGGAAAGCCATCTTAAAAACAAAAACCCAAACCCCTCACTCACCTCAGCCTTGTTCCTTTGGCTTTCAGAGCTCAAACTGCAAAGCCCTCCTTTTGGTTCCCTGCAGCCTCAGGGTCTCTGCACATGATACCTGCCCCCCACCCCCACCCCTTTGTAATTCCAAGTGTTGCTTTTACTCAACGTCCTTCCCTTCTCACCTAGTTCAAGTCCACACCTGGGGCTCCCAGAGCTCTCCCCATTTCTCACGGGGGTACCTTCACCACCGTATGTACATGTCCTACCACCTAATGATGTTTCTGACACATGTGAGTAGGTGAGGACTTTGCATGTCTGAGTCTGAATCACTGTTGTATCCCCAGCACAGGTCTCACACAGAGAAGACAATTCATAGATGCCTGCCACATGGCTGGGTGGATGACCACCTCACTCAGGAGACAAGGGTGCCCAGGGCACAGGCTCAGCTAGGGTTAGGGACTGACCTGAGGGTGAGCTGGACTTGCTTATTTTACCTGTCCCTGGGAAGAAGCATGTCCAAGAACCTGAAAGTATGATTGGAGGAGGGGGCCTTGGGATCTGGGGTTGGGGTGCAGCACCTCCATCCTGAGCAGCCTGTTGTGTCCAAGGCTGCCTTAGATAGGCTGCAAGTGTTTGCTTTTTGTGGAAATGTGGTCCAGCCATGGCAGTGGGACCCAAGAGCTCTGGATACTCTTAGCTCTGGGTCTAAGAGGCCCAGGTGAAATGACTCCTTCAGGTATACATCCAGCTGGTTAGCAGCTTTCGGGCCCATGCAATTCATTCATCTATCCAGTAAGAACTCACTCTTCATTCATTCATTCATTCAAATACCATCCACATTCTGACAAATCACTCAGTCCAAACACAGTTAACCTACATGATGAGCAAATGGGTTTAATGTCACCGAACTGAACGTACGAGGACTGTTGAAATAGCAAATGTCTTGTTACATGTTTTGTTACCACAAAAACAAAGCACACATACATTTATCAAGCACTAAAAACTCACACATTAACTCAACATTTACCAGACACCTACAGCTTATTCATTCATTCATCCCACAAACACCAAGCACTGAAAATCCATCCATTTACTCTGCTTTCAGAGGCATCCACTAGGTCCCACTGCTCCTGTGAGCAGACAGCAGCCCCCCCTCACCACCACCCCCCCACCCACCCCCCGGGCTTCCCCATCCTCAGCCCAGGCTTCCCACAAATCTACTTCCAGCAGAGAAGTAACTTCAAAGGGTGGACTAAAATGTGACACTGTGACAGGGTGGGCTGGGATCTGCGTGAAGAGACAGCGCCTGTCACGGGGAAGGACCATGGGCAGCAGGCATGAGGATGAGGCAGAACAGCTGGGAGTGCCCTGAGCAAGGCGGAAGCTGCCCTCACAGGCTACATGGGCCTACTCCAGGCAATGCATCTCCCCCAGCTGCACAGCAGAGTTCCTGCAAAAGCTTTTTAAAGTACAGACGCCTGTTTCCCACCTCACTCCCCCTAGAGTCTGAATCAGCTGGGTCCCAGGGTCTTGGCAAAGCTCTGGAGATGATTCTACTGTGCAGCTTGGTTGGGCTGAAGACAGAGGATCACAGAGAGGCGAGAGGAAGTCCGAGAGCAAGGCCTGAGGGACAACAGTGCGTGTGAGTGAGCAGGTGACAGGGACCCAAGACTTCAGTGAGACCAGGCCCAGGCAGGGGAGGAGGTCCACGCAGCAGCGGGGCCTGGGTCACACCAGTGTCGGATGCCACTAAGAAGATCACTAGCTAGTCCCTGACTGACGCATTCAACTTTCGATGAACAACACTTACGGCTGTCTGTTTTGGTACATCTTATTATTCATGAGAGCTCTGGTGTGGCACTGTAGTTGATAAGCACTGGACTGGTAACCGCAAGGTTGACCATTCAAACCCACCAGCCACTCTTGGCAACTCTATGAGGTGAAACGGACTCAATGGCATTTAACAACATTCTCATAAATACTAATATGTACAACTATAATGTTGTAAGTCCTGGTGTGGTGCAGTATGGTAAGCAGTGGATTGTTAACCTCAAAGTCAGCGGTTCAAACACACAAGCTGCTCCTCGGAAACCCTACACAGGGTCCCTATAAGTTGGAACCTACTCGACAACACAAAGCACCATCAATAACAATATAATGTTAAGCCTGAGAGCATGATGGCACTGCGCCGTAAACACTGGACTGAGAATCACAAGGTCAGCGGTTTGAGTCCACCAGCTGTTCCGCGGGAGAAAGATGAGGCTCTCTGCTCCCGTAAAGATTTACAGACTCAGATACCATATGCAGGATCGTTATGAGTTGGACCCGACTTGATAGCACTTAACAACAATGTTGAGCCCTGGCACTGTAGGATAAGCACTGGACTGGTAACTGCAGGTTGGCAGTTCAAGACCCACCAGCCACTCTGGGAAACCCAATGCAGGTCGACAGCAGCCAACAACAACATTGCAGCCGGTAATTTGCTGGAGCTACTATTATTGAGTGTTCAGTGTTACGATGTTGGTGGTGTTGTCGTTGCGGCTGGTGGGCTCTGACTCTAACCCTAACCCTGGGCACAGCATAATCAAACAGTGCCCTGGAATGTACCACCCTCACAATTGGTTACGTTGGAGTCCATTGCTGCTGCCACTGTGTCGATCCACCTCATTGGAGGTCTTCCTCTTCTTTGCTGATTTCACATTACCAAGTATGACGATGTCCTTCTCCAGGGATTGGTCCCTCCTGATAATAAGTCTGGAGTACCAGAGATGAAGTCTCACGACTCTGGCCTCCAAGGAGCATTCTGGCTGTACGTCGTCCAAGACAGATGTGTTTGTTCTTCTAATGGTCTTCTCCAACACCAGAATTCAAATGCATTGATTCTTTTACAGTCTTCTTTATTCATTATTCAACTTTCACATGCACATGAGGTGACTGAAAATATGAGGGGCTTCAGTCAGATGCGCCTTAGTTCTCAAAGTGCCATCTTTGCTCTTGAACTCTTCAAAGAGGTCTTGTGGAGCATGTCTGCCTAATGCAGTACACGTCCTTTGGTTTCTTCATGACTTTCACAAAGCTATAACTAATACAAAGCAGTAATAATGATAACTTGAAAAAAAGAAAAGGTATTCAACTTACTTCATAAGCAACTTACGTCAGAATTGGTTTATCATGGAGCTGATGGAATGGAAACCCAGTCGTAAGTCAGGGGCAGGTCCTGTGACAGTTACTGGGACAAAGGCACTGGTAACTTCTGCAGGCGAATGCTCCAGTGGGTCTTGTCTCAGCCCCTCCACAGCCCAGGTAGAAGTCTCCCCTCCCTCCCTCTGTAGTAAGGAGCTTTGGGGGCACAGTGGTTTAAGTTTTGGGCTGCTAAATGCAAGGTCAGAGGTTCAAACCCACTAGCCGCTCCTCAGGAGAAAGATGACGCTCGTCTGTTCCATACTGAGATTTAGTCTTATAAACTGTACGGAGTCATTCCAACCTGCCCTCCAGGGTCACCGTGAGTCAAAACGGAAAATCCATAGAGGCCACTGGTTCTTTTTTGGATTTCCCTCTGCACGGTCCCTAGGGTCCGTACACACCCTGGACTACAAGATTTGCAAATCTTTGTTGGGTATCTTTTTCCTCCCTGGACTTGGCAAAGCTCCAAGTTTGGAATGAACTGGGGTCTAATATATCTCCTTCAGCAGCATAGGTGGGTGAGGGGAGGGGTAATGAGGATGAAAACAATCATTTGAATACTTAGAGGAGTTCTCACTGTGTTGGCTTCTTACTGCGGCTAACACAGAAACGCAAGGCAACGTCAAAGAGTACATGGAAAATGGACTTTTTCTACTTACTTTTTGAAGCTCCTTTCTACCATAAATGGGTGGCTTTCATGAGCAGAAATTTATGTTCTCGGTTTATTGTTGTTAAGTGTTGTTGAGTTGGGTTAACTCATAGTGACGCTGTACAGGGTTCCCAAGGAGCAACTGGTGGATTTGAACGGCTGACCTTGCAGTTATTAGCAGTCCAGTGCTTATCCTATAGCGCCACACCAGTTCTCCTCTCAGTTTGCAGCTGCTACTGTGTTGGGGAATTGGTTTCAACTCATAGCGATCCTGTATAGGGTTTCTGAGGGGAGAAAATCTTTACGGGAGCAGAAAGCCCCATCTTTCTCCCGCAGAGTAGCTGGTAGATTCAGACTGTTGACCTTAAGGTTTACAGCTCAGTGCCTAACCCACTGCGCTACCAGGGCTCCTTCCCCTCACAGTTCGTCATTGTTGTTAAGTGCCGTTGAGTCAGCTCCCACTCAGAGCGACCCTGTATGGGGTTTCTGAGGAGCAGCTGGTGGGTTTGGACTGCCAACCTTGTGGTTCACAGTGCAGTGCTGATCTTACAGCGAGCGCCACACCCAGAGTCTAAAAGTCTGAATTCAGGGCGCTGACTCTAGAGGAAGGCTCTGTATGCTCTGCGGGAAGGTCCTCTGTGTTCTTCTTGGCTTTACTTGGTATCTGTCTGCCCGTGGTATCTACCTTCTTGCCCAATCTGCAACTCTAGTATCTCAGAGGTGACAGCTTAAAACACATCACACTGATGTGAATGAGGCCCCGTTTCCAAACAGGATGACATCCACATGTAGATGGGTTAGGGTTCCAACGCACGCTTTTTGAAGGCATAATCCAAACCACAGCACTGTGCTACACACATTTGATGTGCACTAGTCTGTTATGACAATACTACAAAGTAGGGACTTTCATCATGCCCATTTTACAGATGAGGCAAAGGTTGGCTAATCAAGTGCCACAGTTTGGAGTTGGAGCAGCTGGGAGGCAACCCTCAACAGTGACTTCCGTACCTTTACTGCTTAAATAAGGCACAAGGCTGTTTATATGACGGTATAATATTGGACATACAACTGTTACAAATGTCTTCAAAAATTCATTCCTAAAGACAACACTCTGACTTCAGGTTGAGAATCTTGGTTGTTTCCCTTCCCTGTGCTTTTCCTCACCTTACTGGAAGCTTGAGTCGACAGCGTAGACTTTAGGGCTCCCAAGAACACAAGATGGATTTCATTAGGAAGTGCCATGGCCCGGACCCCTCTCTGTCCCACCACAGAGCTAGGAGCCTGGTCTGCCTATGAGACCTACACATTCACTGTTAACGTCAGAGCACCCAGAGGACCAGGGTTTCCAACTGAAATCTTCCCAGGCATGCAGAAGGGGTCAGTGTTCCTACCCAGGCGGACAGACCCCACATTCAAACAGGTGAGGGTTCTACACAGGTCAGTTCCTGAGTGGCCTCTTCCCTTTGGGGGACTACTTTCCATTTAGGATCCAACATTTTAGATGTGCATGTTATTCCCAAACCGCCCCCCCCCCCAAACCCAGCAGTTCTGTTTGTAGGAAGCTTTCCCTCAAATCAAGGCACCCTGGTGACACAGCTTACCTGTTAAGCTGTTAAACCTCAAGGTTAGTGGTTCAAACCCCCCAGCAGGTCTGTGGAAGAAAGATGAGGCTGTCTGTTCCTGTAAAGATGTACAGCCTCAGAAACTCCAAGGAGCAGTCCTACTCTGTCCTCTAGGGCAGCTGTGAGTCGGAACCGACCCAAAGGCTGTGGTTAGTTGTCAGCTTTTTCTTTTTAACCCAGAAATTCTGCGATTAAGAATCGGGCCCTCAAATATTCATGCACGTGCGCATTAAAGGACAGCAGTTTGGCTGCAGAAATGATCATAGGACCACAGTGCTGTAATCCAGAGGAGGGGACACAGACACCATCCAGGAAGGTTACGTGCATCTGGGTGCACCACTCTAGGGAGTGCAGTGTGGCTGCCATGGAAGCGCTGCAGGACAAGTAGGGGACAGGCAGCCAGGGTGCCCACCTGCTCAGATACGAGCAGCTGATACCTGCTGTGTGTTCCCCCGCTGCACCCTCACCACCAGCCTAGAAGGCAGGGACGAAACACCTCCCTCATCTTAAAGCCAAAGCAACTGAGGCTCAGAGAGGTTGAGGACCTTGTCCCAGGTCACCCAGCTAGAAAGTGCTGGTATGGGGATCTGAATCCAGGCCACCGGGCTCCCTGGTTTATACTCTTCCTCTCCTGTAACCTGGGAAAGACAAGGGGCTAGTGGCAGAACACTCTGTATAGTGCTGTCCTTATTTTGTCAAAAAGGACAAGGGACAGACCTTGCTTGTATGTGTGTGTGTGTGTGTGTGTGTGTAAATGTCTATCAGCGAGGAAGAGAGGGCCTAGAAAGACACCCACCAAACTGTTGTAACAACGGCTACTTCTACATGTCTGCATCTGACTCTCCATCAGTACATTATGTTCCTGGTAGACACCCCTCACTCCCCTCCACCCCCCGCTGGCCTACGCTCTTGAAAGGTTAAGACCTATGAGCAGGTTTGCCCGTCTTCTTCGACATTTCTGTGGCTCTACGAGGAGACGCTCCATTTACAGAGTTTGAAAGTGAGAATGTGAGGGAAATACGGGGATAGGGTGGGGTGGGGGAGTGAAGATGACCCCTGGAAAACCTCTCTGATGACAAGAAACAAAGTAGGACGAAGAGTCCCCTTGCCTGCCATGCCTCTAGAGCCCACAGAGTCTGAACACCAGCACACTTCCAAGTGGCAGATTCTTCCCCAGCCTGGCAGCCCTCAAGAGGAAGGGAGGTACAGCCTTGTCTCACGAGCATGCGCTCCAGATGCTTGAACTGCAGTCCCTGGGTCAAGAAATCACCATGCTCAGCTGCTACCCAAAAGGCTGTAGGTTCCGGTCCAGCCAGAAGTGCCTGGGAAGAAAATCCTGCCAATGTGTCTGCAGAACTCAGTGAAAAGCCCATGAAGACCAGTTCTGTGCTGACACACACGACATCACCATGTACGCCAACTTGTCCTGCTTCTCACACTAAGGTGTGGGGTGGATTACAAATCCTACTCCACACGCCAGCTGTGTCCTGAAGAAATCTTAACGTAAGCCCTTCCCTGGTTCAGTTCAGATGCAAGCTGACTACTCAGTCCTTCGGACTCCCATCCTTCCCCACCCGGGGAGAGGTTACCAGGTACCAGCCACAAACTGGCGAGCCCACAGGATTCCCTGTAATTCCGCCCAGCTAGCCCCAATCTGGGGTTTCCCTCTACCCCTCAAGGCACCAGCCACCAGACTGGGCGACCATGTGCCTGTCTCCACTTCCCATAGACTAGTTCTGCTCTTTGGGATTCAAGAATTCACATCAACAACTCACAGAGCTCACAAAGGAACTAATGAAAGTGGTATAAGGGTGAGGTTTGGGGAGGGCTATGTGTGGAACAGAGTGAAGATTCCATTTCCCAGCGGGAGCGCTACCATCCCTGAGAGCAGGTGTTCCCTTTTACCAACCAGGAAGCTCCCGGGGCCTCTGTCTTCCAAGTCCTTATTGGCCTCACCGTACGGTGGTGACAGGCTACATTGCGCCTCCAGAGGTCTGGGCAGCTGAGGTAATGTCTGATCTGGCTAGGTCTGGTCAGCCCTACTCTTAAGCCTCAGGTGTTGCTAGTACAGCGTGACCAAAGCAAGAAGAAGTAAAGGCCAAATTGTTTTCTGCAAGGTGATTCTTTCTGTCCCTTGCACTACTAGTCTGAAGCAACTTGACCACAACGGACTTTCTTTGGGATAGTTAAATTTACATAAGTTAAATACTTACATGATTAAATAAATACCTGAAATCGAAAGATAGATAGGTACTAACTCACATCCACCTTTATACGACGGGACCAAATAACGCCCACCCAGCAACCTCCTCACAACTGCCAGCAAGTTGGGTTCATTAAGTGGTTATTGTGCCAATTCACCTCCCCAAGGGTCTTCCCTCCTCTTGCAGGCCCTCTACTTCAGCCAATACAATGTCCTCCCCTCCAGTGATGGATCCTTCTTGTTGCGCTCAAAGCAAGCAAGGCAGACAGTGTGTTATGACCCAAAAGGTTTCCACTGGCGCGGCAGGATAATGCGCTGAACCACAAGATCGGTCTGAAAGGCAAGGTGGTGGTTCAAACTCACCAGCTGCTCATAGGAAACCCTAAACAGAGTCACTATGAGTTGGAACCGACGTGATGGCACTTAACAACAGAAGTATTTGGAAATAGATTGCCAGGGCTTTCTTTCTAGTCTTAGCCTGGGAGCTCTGCTGACACCTATCCACTGTGGTTGACCCTGCTGGTATTGGAAATACCAATCTCAGCAACAGGTAAGCCACCAGAGTATGATAAACTGATAGAAAAGTGGTGGAAACGATACTTCAAAAAGTGGATCTTGGAGTTTTATTTCCTGATGTGACACTATAGCATAGTGATTAAAAGCACACACTACTCAGGTTCCGTTCCCAGCTCAGCCATAAAACGGAGACAACAGGGCTGGTTGGTATGAGCTAATAATCAATGTATCCTTGGCAGACAGTGATTCGTGTTGGCTAGTATCATCTTTGCTTTTCTTAAAGGAAGATTTGATTGATTTGCATTAATAGAAAAATGCACTAATGAGAAGCAAGGGCTCCATGAATTTCAGAGTGAGGACGCCATGTGTACCACCCAGATTGAGATACAGAACAGCATCACCAGCACTGAGAAGACCCCTCCATGCTTCCTTTTGGCCTGACGGGGCTTTACAACGTTTGCGGGAAAATACATTATCCATTCCACTTTTCCAACTCTCTAGTACTACCCCTCTCATGGATGATCATGGACTTCTAACCCCATGGATTTGTTTGACGTAATATTTATTTACTTTAAAAAATTGTGTTATTGTTGCTAAGTGTCGTCAAGTCGGGTCTGACTCTTAGCGACCCTGTGTGGGGTTTCGGATGAGCGGCGGGGTGAGTCTGAGTTGCCGGCCATGCAGTTCAAACCAACCTTTTGGTCCAATGCTTTATCCCACAGCACCACATCAAAATCTCGAGTCTGAGGTCTTGGGCTGTATCCCTGATTCCTGGACCATTAATTTACTTGAGCTTCAGTGTCTTTTGCTGTGGGACGGACCTCAATGGATCACTGTTACGTTCCCAAACTTGTCTGATGACAGGGGTCATCTAATGGGAAAACTCAGAGGCCCTTAGAGGAAGCATGCATAATGGGAGAAATATGAACTGGAGGGGGTGGGGAAGGTGCAGGGAAAAAATCATTTTTACTTATAGTAAGGAGCTCTGGTAGTGTAGTGGTTACAAGTCGGGCTGCGAATCTTATGGTCAGCAGTTTGAAACTAGCAGTGGTTCCATGGGAGAAAGATGAGGCTTTCTGCTCCCATAAAGATTTAAAGCCTTGGAAACCCTATACAGGGTCTCTATGAGTTGGAACCGACTGCACGGCACATAACCACCACCACATCAGATATTTTGAGATACACGGAGTCCTGGTGTGATGCTACAAGTTAATGTGCTGGACTGCAAGGTCAGTTTGAAGTGTAAGGTTGGCAGTTCAAGCTCACCAGCTGCTCCTCAAAAACCCTATACAGGGTCGCTGTGAGTTGGAATCTCGACAGCACTTATTAACAATAAATCTCATGCAAACAAATGGTCTACATGTGACTTTAGAATGCATCCTTGTTCTCTGGCCACAGGGCAGTGCTCTGGGAACACGAGGAAGGCACAGCCCTTCTTCCTGTAGGCTCCAGAGAAGTCGGGGCCAAGGGGAGGTATCTCTTCTTTGGTCTTGGTGGGGGGTGGCTGAGCTAGTGGGTGTGCTGCTAATTCCCCTAATGCCTGTGTGGATTGAGGACCTTCCTCCAATTTTGGGCAAAGTCCCATTCCGACTCCACGGCACATCACAACAACAATGCATTCATTTTAAGTGAGACTATGAAGTGCAAAATTAGAAAGGGACGCTTCCCGGGGTATGGCTGGGCATACCAGGCCCACCCAGTAGTTGCAGTCCCATTCATGTAGTGGGTGGGGGCGGTGTCTTCTGGTGACACACACTGCCCCGGGTTGTCGTTCTTCCCTGGAGGAACCTCCCTAGCTCTAGTCAGGTCCAGTGCACATGGCAAGCACAGGTGTGGCCCAGCCACTCAGCTCTCTACATTGCTTCCTTCAATATCCCCCCACCCTGGGGCGTCCTGACAGGGGCCTCCAGGACCAGATTCCGGGTCTGCTGCCCAGGCCAATCTGGTGGGGAACATCTAGTAGGCTCCCCCCAGCCCATGGCTCACCACTGTGGCCAGGCCAGGCCTCTAGGAGAAGACGGTGCTGCCCTGCACGAACCTGACTGGCACACGAATCGCAGCTAATTGCCACAGAAACCTGCTAAGATCACATCTGTTAGGCCTGGAGACTGAATCAATATTTGACAGTCTTGATTACAACGAGCCAGGGAGTTGTTGTCAACGAACATCTGAGGGCCCCTTTCTTCCAGCCCTGCCTTTGTGGGGCCAGGCTGGGGTGTCCTTACCTGAAGACGGCTTTGGGGTGGGAGCAGCAGTGGAGCCCACCGGGCATGCTTCCTGAAGTGGGTGAGCTGACCACTGCGCAGGTGCGGCTGGGCCTTGTTATTCTGGACGGCAGCTCAGTTGCCAGCAGGACCATCTATCATCTTCACTGTCCCCCTCCCCCAGTGTGGGCTTATGTGAGTCAGTCCCTGAGCACACTGAACTCAAGTTTCACAACCCTCTGAGGCAGGGACACTGTCACCGCCATGTAAAATGAGGAAACTGAGGTCCAGAGAGGGGATACTGTTTGTCCAATGTCACACAGACACAGAGGAGGAGCTGGGATTTGAACCCAGGTCTGGCTACTTGGAAGCACCAAGCCTCAACACTGGAGCCAGGAGCCCAGGTTCAAGACTGGCTAACATGCTCCAGTTTCCACACACACACACACACACACACACACACACACACACGGCCGGAACACTGCAGGCTGGGGAAGGAGGGTCCTCTGATTCTCTTCACTTTACAGAAGGGATCACTGAGGGCCTGAGGGTCAAGGTGCCTGTTCAAGGTCCCCCTGCTGAGGGAAAAGGCAGTGTTGGAAAGCTGGGCCCCTGGGCCCATTGTACCCTGCTCTCAACAGCAGAGGTAGAGCCAGGAACACAATGGGTGCTCCGAACAACGTGCCTCCCCTCCCTCCTGAAAGGAGGCTCTCAAGTCACAGGGTTGCTGTGAGCAGCCCCGCACCATCCCCACCCTGTGGTCCTCAGGGTTCTCACTGGCTGGGTTTCCTAGTCTGCCTTAGTCTAGAAGCTCTCCTGAAACCTTATTATGTAAGCATCCCTGCAACACGCAGACCTTCACTGGCAGACAGATGGTGGCTGCACATGAGGGCGATGCTACCACTGACCCCCCAACACCTGGGAGTCAGATGAACTGAGATTACATCTGTACAGAGAGAATACCTGTGTCACCCCGTAGGACCCACATGACACTCCCCACAGTCACTGTCATCTAAGGTACGCTCAATACATCCAGGATAAGGAGGAGCAGCCTCAGCCTTCAGGACAACACCGAGTGGGGAGGAGTCAAGTACTGAAATGCCTGCAGGGCCCTGCTCCATCCCCAGTATCCAGAAATAGCACCTAGGTCAGAGCTATGACCCGGAACCAATTTGACAACACCTGGTGTGGCGCGGTAGGATCAGCTCTGGACTTTCAACCACAATTAGGTCACAGCAAGTTCTCAGAGGAATGAATGAAAAACCAATACCAACTAGGCAACCAGCCAGCCTCCCAGTCAGATCAACAAAGAGTTAGCCAACCTGAAACCAATGTCCTGAATTACCAATCAACCTGATAACCAACTAACTGAACAATTAACTACCCAAGCAAGCTGTCAGCCAGCTAACCAGCCAACGGACTCCACGTGTCCCTGTCCCCATCTCTCTTCAACTGTGTCACACATTTCGCTGTGTTCCTGCCCCATCTCTCTGCATCCTCGCCCCACCCCCCGACCTATCTGTGTCCCATTTTGTTTCCCCATCTCTGCTTGTCCTTGTCCTTGTCTGTGCCTTTCTCTAGCACTGTTTCTCACAAGTGCACGCACAGATGGACCTAGTCCTGTACATTTCTGGCCTCTGAGTTATAATCCCATATTAACTTAACACTGAGGATCCGTCCCACGCTAGGTAACCCCTGCCTAGTCCCTCTGGTATCCTCCTTTCAGATTTCAAGTTTCCAAAATCTTCAGGGAGGGAGAGAAGCTACAAAGAATGCCAAGGTTACTTGAAAACAAAGAAACAAACAAAATCAGGAAGTAGATACCAAACGCTCTGCTAAATGAAAGAGTCGCTGGCATGTGTGGTGTTGTGCTGGCTCCAAATCTCCCCACATTCCAGACAGGGCAGGACTCACAACTGCCAGGTCCAGTCCAACCCCACGCAGGAGCTAGGGCAGAGAAGGTTGCCACTTTAATCAGAAGGAGTTCCGGAAACTGGCTTTCGCTCTCACATTTCAAAAATTATACTTAGAAGAGCACTCATGCTACTTATTTTAGATCTATACGAGGGTGCTTCTGAAAGTTCACGGAAAAAATGGAACTGAAATATTATGGAATTTTCCCATGAACTTTCAAAGTCCCCTTGTATATCCATCAAAGTCAACACAGAAGAGGGCTGACCGCCACCTGTAACAGAAGTTGGTTACCCCAGGGAGGGAGAAATATGGCATGTGGGCATGTGGGTTTATTCTATGCTGGACACAGAAGCTCCCAAATGTCCCAGCATGCCCACTTTGGCATGACCTGTACAACTGTTTACTTCAGATGGGCCTTTCAACTCAAGCCTCGTCGATAACAGAGCTGGGCTCATTCTCTTCTCCCTCATGCACATTCAATGAAATGCAGAGATATTATACTTCACAAAGCTCGTCTGTGTACCAATGACCAGAAGTGAGCTGGCATCGAACCCAGCAGCACCTCTCAGACATGATGCTAAGTAAAAGCCAGACACACGACAGCACATACAGTTGATGGTTTCATTTACAGGGACATCAAAGCCAAACCAGCGATGCCCACGCAGGTGATGGAATTATCGGATAAGTAAGGCATTGAAGTCCAGAGAGGAATGGCCTCCGGGTAGAGGAGGGATGTGGGGGAGCACAAGGGGGTTTCTAGGGTCCCAGCGATGTGTTCTTTTGTGACTGTGTTACTTTAGAAGGTCCGCTAATCTGCACACTGGGCTTAAGTTTTATGCACTTCTCTGTGTGTATGCTATGTTTCACAATGTTTAAAAAGGCTTTTGTATTGTATGATTTCTATTAAAACAACGAGAATGTACGTTTGTATTGTTACCACCATCAAGTCCCTTCTGACTCCTAGTTACCCTAGATCACGTTTCCCAGACTGTAAATCTTCACAGGAACAGAAAGCAGACAGCCTGGTCTTTGTCTCTCAGAGCATCTGCTGTTTTTGAACCACCAACCTTGTGGCTGGCATCCGATTGCTTACCCTACAGTGTCACCAGGGTCTCTTGTGCTTTTGTATTACATGTGTAATGAATAAAACATTGAAATGTATTTGAGACACACACACTGCGTGCCTCAGGCCCTAAATTCACTTTCTCTTCTTTGAAAGGTTTCCACCTTCCAGAACCGGCTGGGCTGGGCCACTTCAGCTGAGTACAAACAAACCTGTAGCAAGGCCGGAAGAGCAGGGCTGCAGTCAGGGAGGTGCTGGAGGGCAGCCAGGGACACGGATGTACAAAGAGTATCCCACCCGCCTTCCTAGGGCTGTGCCCGCACCTGCAGGCATGCCAGATTCCAAACTGGCTCCACAAGTGGCCCTTGACTGGGGTGCAAGGTGTCTCAGGCCCATGGCGGTGGCTGGCAGATGGTGAGGGCCTTCTGCTGTGTTTGTACATCCCTGGAACCAAGCACCCTGCCTCTGCTAGTGCACGCAGGCGCAGAGACAGGCTGGAAGGGGCTGGGAGCCCTGGGCGCGCTTAGGAGGCCAGGACACTAAGAAAGCAGGGGGTGGGCACAAAACTCTCAGCCCTCACTCAAGAGATTTTTAAATGTTCAGAATTGGTGGGATCTTTCTAGAGGCTATTTGACAACAGCTTTAAAAAATGTTCTTACCCTAAGAATGCTACTTCTGGGAACCGATCCCAAAAAAATAAGGAGCCCGAGAAAAACATGCATGGCATTGACTAGAGAGCACAAGAACGGATCGCCCCCCATGACCAACAGCAGGAACATGGTGAAGGAAACTATGGTACATCCTCATGACACTGAAAATACATACGTATATGCAGATGAATTTATAGAAAAAGGACCGGGAAACACTGTTCTAAAATTCTAATAATAGTGATCTCTTGGGGTGAGGGCAGCCAGTGAATTCTGAACGTGTGCTTTCACCTTCCTGTACATTTTCAAATGACCGTCAAGGAATGTGTTTTCAAATAGCAGAATTAAAAATCAATTTCCATTCACTAGATGAGCAATTTCCTCAGCTGCTACAATGTAATGCAGTAGTGAGCAGGGTAGATTCCTGTTTTTCCGGTATGTCTAGGAAAAAACAAAACCAAACTCCCCTAGCCAAAGATGCAATCTTGATTTCATTCAGAGCGACCCTGCGTGAGGAGCACAGTAGAAGGACTCCTTAGGGTTTGCGAGACTGTAAATCTTTATGGGAGCTGACAGTCTCATCTTTCCTCCTGGAAAGTATGGTGGGTCTGAACCACAGACTGCTTAACCCACGGCACCACCAGGGCTCTTACGACTAGACGGGGCAACAAACATTAATTAAATATATGTATCAAGTACACACATTTGTAAAAATTGATTAAAAAACCCAATAAACTGGTGAAGGAAGGGAAAAGGGAGATATAGAACGGTGGTCAAGGAAGGCTCCTTGGAAGAAGAAGTGTTTATGCCTTGAAGGATACAAAGCTGGCCACGGAGAAGGGTGGTGGAAGGTAGGCAGAACAGGTTCCAAACCACTTGTTGCTGTTGTCTGCTGTCGAGTCGGTGCTGACTCACGGCACCTCTGTACAGGGTTTCGGAAAGCAGCTGGTGGGTTTGAACTGACGACCTTGAGGTTAACAGTCCAATGCTAATCCTACAGGGCACAAAGTGTTCATTGCCGTTAAGTGCCATGGAGTTGGTTCTGACTCGAAGTGACCCTCTATAGGGTTTCCGAGGAGCGGCTGTTGGGTTTAGAACTCTGGAATTGACGTCCACTGCAGGTTTCAGAAGAACAGAGACCCCATCTAGCTCCCATGTAGACAGTGAAGCCAATGAGGGGCAGAGAGCCGCACTAGGAAGCTGGGCAGCCCCCCATCTGAGGGGCGAGAGTGATCTGGTCCAGCACTGGGAGGCTCCGCTGTAGAAATGGGGGAAACTAGAGAAGATGAGGGTGTTCCCCCACATTCAGAGGAGCTCCAAGGTATGCAAGTCTGCACTGGGTCTCTGCTGGGCCAAAAGCCAGCCACGGAGACGCCAGTCTCAGCATTCCAACTTTTCCTGCCTTTACAAGGTAAGTTCAGACTAGAGCGGGAGAGAGATGAATCAATGGGCAGTTAGTTGGGGTGCAGTCTGTCTGTCTGGGCTCTCCCAGCCAGCTGGCAGGGCTGAGGTCAGTTTTGAGAAAATCTGCTGACATTCCAAACAAAAGGCAGTTCAGCTCCTCCTACAGCGTGGGTTCTACTTCAATGGCCTTGGGTCTCCAGGCTCCACTAGTGCTCCTAAAACAGGGAGCATCATTCCCAAAGGGCAGATGGAGGAAAGTGAGGCACAAAGCAGGGAGGTTCCTTGACAAAGCAAACATATCATAACAACTAGGACCAGAACACAGGTTCCTTCAGTGTGAGGATGCTGCTTCCCTGAAGACAGCTCCTCAGGTGGCCACACAAACTCCACTCCTGGTTTTCTAACCCAAACCCACTCTCCTCTTCTTCCCTGAGGAGCCCAGATGCTTTCCCAGGTTCCCTTGCAGCTATGGCTAAATGGTGTGTCCAATTCTGGCCAAAGAAAAGTAAGTGGAAGTCTGTTGGGGGCAGAGGAGCAGCAATGGGTGGCAGCCCACCCTGCCCCCTCCCTTTTGTCCTTCCCCTTCCCCCCAGAAAGTGGACACAGCGCATCCAGAGCTGTGGTAGCCATCTGGTGAGCTTAAGATTAAAAATCGCAAGCTGAAGATGACAGGTGAGGAGTCAGAAGGATCCATTTCCTCAAGCCTTGAGGGTCCTACCCCAGTCTGCGTCCACTCCCTTCTCTTTCCCACAGGCAAGAGATAAACCAGTGCTTCATTTAAGCAACTGCTTGCTGCATTTCTATTACAAGTAGCAGAATGTAATCCTAATGGATACAAGTCCTACCCTGATCTTTATTATTATTATTTTTAATGTTTTATTGTGAATTATGTGATCGTTTACATGGGAGAACATTAGTTTTACATTCATCCTATCGTATATCGTTTCATTGCCATGGTTACAATCCCCTCCATGCATCATCAAACAACCAAAGGGTAAACCCCGTCAAGTCTGCCCCTCAGTCGTCAGCACACAGCCCCTCTCCCTCTCTGGGTCTAGAGTTCCCAGCCGCTCTGTCTCTCCATGTCATCATCTCTGCCTCCATCTCTGACATCACTGTTTCTCTGGCGCACTCTGCTCTTCTCCCTTGACTGTCCCGGGGACCTCCGCTCCTGGACTGCAAAGTCAATCACTCCCCTCCTTTTGCTACAAAATGTCTACCTTTACATTTCCAACCCTCACAATCAGTCCTGATAACAATTATTCACTATTGTATCACAAAAGACTTATCCCCATTTCCTTTCATCAGCCCCTCCCAGACAGACTGGATACTACTCAGTGGAGATTCTACCTTCCTCCATGCCCTCTAGAACTAGGCTCCCTCTTGAAAGTTCGTAAGCCAATCACTTCTTGCCTTTGTAGCCCCCCATATTTTGAGTAGCCAATGTCCAAGTTGCCCATCCCTGTCTACTCTGTGTATGGAGGGGGTGGGAATGACCTGATCTTCATTTTACAGATAATGAAACTCCTGTTGACAGAGGGGAGGTCATCAACCCAACGTCACAGCTAGACAGGAAGAGGCTAGGTGGGGAGACCAGGGCCTGACTCCTGACCACTTCATAGTAGCACCTCAAGAATAGCCAATCATTGGAGATCATTTTCCCAAGGACACGGTTCCCAAGGGTTAGGAAAGGAGGAAGAATGGATACGGCACCAAAGGGAGGAAGTGGGATAGGAGATGATACATTGTAAGGAGTGAAGTCAATGAGATCAAACAAAATGTGGATGAATGGGTGATGGGAAATCTGATCTGCCCTGTAACCCTTTACTCAATTCATAACAAAGCATTCAAAAACACACACACACAAAAGCTACATAAGCAAATGTTTGCTTTTGAAACAACAAAAAAATCTCAGTGTTGTTGTTAGATGCCGTTGAGTGGGCTCCAACTAAGAGCGACCCTGCATAGGGTTTCCAAGGGGAGTGTGGCAATTCAAAGCTTGGACTCTGAACTCAAACAGTCTGGGTCTGAATTCCAGTTCAGCTGTGAGAATCTAGACAAGTTGCTCAACCTCTTTGTGCCTCAATTTCCTCATCTGTGAAATGGAGATAACATAAGTACCTCCTTTACAGGGGGCTGTGACTCAGATTAAATGCTCTAAGATTAAAGCTTTTATAGGTAACCATGGTAAAGTATCTGTTGCTATGCACAGTGGGTTAATGTGCTGGACTGCAAAGTCAGTTTGAACCTCAAGGCCCATACTTCAAACTTACCAAGCCGCTCCTCAGAAACTCTATACAGGGTCACAATCCACTCACAGTATTTAACAATAACAACAACACTGTTGTTATGGACTCCTGGTACGGATGGCATTGTAACATAAGCCCCAGACTGTGAACCAAAAGGTCAGCAGTTCAAACCCATTAGCTGCTCCTTGGAAACCGTATACAGGGCTGTTCTGATTTGGAACCGACTTGACAGCGCTTAACGACAACAACATTATTGTGGTTTGTGGAGTCTGTCTAACTGGCTTGTCGGTGTTGCCATTTCTTTGGGTCACTTAGTTAAAGCTTTGCCCATTTCCTCCACAAAATGTGCTAACTGTCCTGGTTGTATGCTGACGTGTCGGTTCCGACTCATGGGACTTTGTGTAGCATTTCCAAGGCTGTAAATCTTTAAGGGAGCAGAAAGCCTCATTTTTCTCTCGTGGGAGTGGTTGGTGGATTCGAACTGCTGACCTTGCAGTTAGTAGCCCAGCTCGTAAGCCATCAGGCTACCAGGGCTTCTTGGGGTTAACAATAGTACCTCCCTTTTAGGACTAGTATGAGAATTAAACAGGATAATATCTGTAAAAAGTAGAGCACTGGACACAAGGCTGCTTGCCAAGAAGGGTTTGGTCAATGTTAGCTGCCACCAGCACGCCTCAGCTCTCAGGTTAACTTCCCCTCACCCTGTTTCCTGAGGTCCCGCCACCCCTGCAGCCATCAGCTCTAGGAGAATGTACAATGTACTTGTGCAGCGCAGTGGATTGCTTTTATACGGACTGCATAGCTATGCTCTCGTTGTTGTGGTTGTTGTTGTGGTTGTTATGTGCCGTTGAGTCGGTTCCAACCCATAGCGACCCTGTACAGGGTTTCTGAGGGTGTAAACCTTTACGGGAGTAGAAAGCCTCATCTTTCTCCCGTGGAGCGGCTGGTAATTTCGAACCGCTGACCTTAAGGTTCGCAGCCCGATTCGTAACCACTACGCTACCAGAGCTCTTGTAATGCCCACTAAATGACTGAATGGGACTATGCAAATAAGGTGCTTATGGCCCACCAAAGGAATTAAACGTTAGCTAAAGATGCAAATAAGGTGCATGAAACTCTGAGGGGGTGGGGTACCATGCAAATAAGGTATATGAAATTCTATCAAGGAGACTGGTCAGTCTTGCCATTCCCACAGGGCTTTAAAATGTGCTAAGGGGGGTCTTACTTGACTTCTACTAAGAATAGATGGGTGCAGAATGCATTCTTTGGACCCTGGGTCCTTGAGCTGGAACTTTGTAGACCCAGGAGACACCGAGCTGTAACACTGGGGATGGGCCACACCGAGAAGCAGCAGGAAAAGCATAGAACACTCAGACTGTATGGAGACAGTGTGCTGAGCTCCCCACCTGAGGAGCGAGGGCCTTTAGACAGGAAGCTGGCTGGCAGAGTGAGGTGTCCCTGGGCATGTACTGGTGGAGCAAAAGACCTTCCAACACTTGCCAAGGTGGGGTTAGTCCAAGAGGGCTGAGGGCCAGAGAGAGGCCTGCCTGTGGGCACAGCTGAGGAGCGGCTGCCTTGATTGCAGAACTCTGTCCTAAGGCACTCCTGATCATGTATTGTAAACCTGCTACTTCCCTAATACACCCAGTAACTGTGAGTACCATGTGTGAGTTCTGTGTGGCCACCGCAACAAATTATCCAACCCAGCAGAGGGGTAGAGAGCCTGTGAGAGGGCCGACTGGTGTCAGAATTGGTAACAAAGATGGGGGAGAGGAGGTATGCGTGACCTCCACCTCACAGGAATCAGCCTGGGGCTGCTGCTATAGAGATCAGGGCTCTGTCAGGAGATCAGACGCCCCTGTGTCACCTCTTCCTCACAGCCTGCAGCGCACTGTTTGAGAATCTCCACATTCAGTTTGAGTGTCTTTCTTTGTAACAGGCACAAATATGGATCTCTTCCAGTCAGCTGACCATGGAGCGGTCTCCAGATCTACTGGCGTAGACCTGAGAAAGCTTCCAGCATGGCATCTGTTTGTTGAAACACCTCTGGAAAGTGCCACTAGTGATATGTGCAAACACGAATACAGTGCTTACCAAGTGCCAGGCACTGTGGTACATGTTTCACACACCTGTGTTAGCGATTGGAGGCAATAAAAACCCTATGAGGAAGATACAGGTATGGTCTTCGTTTTACAGATGAGGAAACTGAGGCACAGAGTGGCAAAATCATTTGCCCAAGATCACACAGCTAAGAAGTGCTGGAACCAGGATTTGAGTCCAAGCCATCTGGTTCCAGAGTTCACACCTTTAACAACGTTGTTGACACAGTAAACTGTTAACAATGGTTCTCTTAGCTCTGGAAAGAAAGATGGTGGTTGGTGAGGTAGGAAGGGCGAAAGAATTTCAGTTTTCCTTCATACACTTTTAGGTTAAATATCTTAAGATTCATGCATAAAAATAAAAATAAACCCCTCAACTCATGGAAATTAGTATCTATCACACCCCTCCCCTCCCTGCAATTTCTGGGAGAAAGGAGTATGTCCACACTGGTTTGTCTTTTCACAAATTGATCATATTGTCTCCATGGTTCCCGAGGAGTCATCAGACAGAAGCCAGAAATGCCTCTTCAGTCTGGCGTGAATTCAAAGAGAACACAATACTGTACTTTTCAGAAACTTTAAAACGATCATGATGCGGCTGTTGATGCTGCTAATTGCTAATACGTATCCCATTCGTGACATGGGTTTAAGTGATTTACATATATTAACTCATTAAAGCCTCAAAAACATCTTCATCAGCTAGATCCCACTCCCTTCCCCATTCTGCAATTAAGACAACCCTGAGGCCCAGAGAGGTTAAGGCGCCAAGTTGTGAGCCCCAGGCATCTGGCTCCAGAATTTTCCCTTTAGGACCTCTTTCCCTCATCCCACCTCACTATACCTCTGAAAGGACCCTTCATGGACAGGGAGGCCTGAACCAATCAGAGGTGTGAAGAGGCACAAAAGCAGTAGGGATCCTGTGATGTCACTTTAGACCCAATGGTTGGTGTAAATTAGGGAACTGGATGGCACAAGAGGGGACAGGCAAATGAGGAAGCTGGGTTCTCCCGCATCCTGAGCCAGATGTGGGCCAGAACAGTGTTAGGAACAGCACCACAGAGGGCAACCTGGCCGGGCCCAGAGACAGAGAAAATGGCTATGGCTATCTCTAACCACCATGGCCCCTTGGGTATTAGAGCACACAGGGTGACAGAACACATGCATGCATTCACAGAGGTGATTTCGACACATGAGGTGTGGAGGTTGCACACCATATAGGACTGTCCAAGCGGTCAGTGGCAATACACAGGATGCATACAGAGCCGCACGATTAGAGCTCCACAACATGCAGTTTGGTTAAAACACACACACACACACACACACACACACACACACACACACCCCAAAACAAATGAAAAAAAAAAAAAAAAAAGACACATAGAGCATTTCTGTAAGGTAGCTTTTGACTCAAATCTCTATATATATACTGCACATAGCTATAGACGTACCACCAATGTTTCAGAGTTGGGGAGGGAGACACAGACTGAAGAAGGAAAAATCACACCACATTGGATCTGCTCCCTCCTTTGTGGGGCTGAGGGTAGAAGCAGCAGTGAGCGTCAAGTTCTGCTTCTTCAAAACAAAACCACACTTCTTTGTTCTCACGCCAGGGCAGCCTTTGGGCCTGTCGGACTTTGTTAGACAACAGAGTCTGCATCTGGAACTTGGGTCCTGGTGCGCTGTAGGACAAGCACTGGACCGCTAACTGTTAAGGTCGGTGGTTCAAACTCACCAATTGCTCCTCAGAAACCCTACACAGGGTCACAAGAACAACAGTTAAGTACTGAGCTCTGAGGCGTTTCCCCACCACTGTTAAATGCTGTTGAGTCAGTTCCAACTCACAGCCACCCTGTATATGGTTTCCGAGGCTTTAAATCTACATGGGAGCAGAAGGCCTCATCTGTCTTCCATGAAGTGACTGGAGGGTTTGAACCTATGGTCTTGTGGTTAGCGGGCTTAAGGCACTGGGCCACCAGGATGGTGCAAATTCTGAAAGCCTGAGTCCTTGATGGCAGACATGTTGAACTGTTAATCTTTCCCTGTCTTGCCCACACCTCCAGATTTCCAGGACAAAGGAAACATCTTTAACATTTGACCAGGCTTTGGGTTACTTGCATTCAAACTGAAAACCACTAACTAGGTAGCCAATGCTGCTAAATGAGGTAAAACCTCTGTAAGCAGGAAATGGGGCATCAGAGACACTAGCAGGAAGGACCAATGAATCCCAACATGCCATCCTGGTCCACCCAGCCCACACCCCATGAGATACCACAGAAACAGCCCCCTGTGTTGTGCTCTGTGCCAGAAGGCTCAGGAAACCCTGGTGGTGCTGTGGGTGAGGCACCGGAGGACTGCTAACTGTGAACCCACCAGCTGCTCTTCGGGCGAAAGATGAGGCTTTCTGTTCCTGCAAAGACTTACAGCCTCGGAAACCCTATTCGGGGTGGCTATAAGTTGGAATCCACTTGATGGCAGTGGGTTTTGGCTTTCATACAAGAGCCAGGCTATGTTCCCCCGACGATGGCAGGGAGTTAATCCCCACTTGGTTGGAGTTGGGGACCAGAGACAGGACCAGAAAGCCCAGGTTGGCTCTCCTGCAGCGGCTCTGTTCCCAAATCAAAGGACAGACTTCTGATCTCTGCTACCTAAGGATCTGATGACAGCGGGGCTCTGCAGTCAGAATGCCTTGTGTTCAAATGACTGCTCTGCCCCTCACTAGTCCTGTGGCTTCGGACAGTTGATTCCACATGAGTTGACTCCGCAGTAAAACAGAGCTAACAAAAAAAACCCTGGCACCAGCTGGCCAAATGGCAAAGAGACTGAATTAGTTCTGGAAGTCCAGAGGTGGCTATTAGATGGTGAACAATCAGACACGTGTAAAGTGCTTAACACAGAGATAGCTGCGGGATATTTTATCATTTGACAGTATATGTCTACTTAATTACTAAAGCATAAAAACGTACTAATCAACCGAAGGCAGAGAGTGACAGAATCAATTAAAACATGGCTCAATGACATGCCATTTACAAGAGATATACCTTAGATCCAAGGTCACTGACAAGTTCAAAGTGAAAGGATGGAGAGAAATAGTCCCTGCGACTAAAATACAACAGAGAGCTGGGAATCGCGTCGGGCATCGTGAAAGCTCAGGAGCGGCCATGTAAGGTGCAGCTATGGTCTCTCCCTGAGCAGAAGAAAGAAAAATGCTAAGAACTGAAGAGGCTCGGAATCAATTCATCCAGTGGCATGTGAACACCAGTCTCCACAACTCTGAGACCAGTACATGGTACCTGGTTACCATTACCAACTGCTCTGAAAGGGATCACATTAAGAGGGTCCCAGATAGAGTTGAGGGGCAGAGAAAGAGGAAGACCCCCAACAAGATGGATTGGCACAGTGGCAGAAGCAATGGATTCAAATGTAGCAATGATTGTGAGGTGGGTACAGGACTGGGCAATGTTTCATTTGTTGTGCATAGGGTTGCTGTGAGTCGGTACCTAACAACACCAGAAAGAGTGGGAGAAAATGTGGAACAAACTCAAAGTTATTAAAAAAAAAAAAGACAGAGCGAGAGTTGGGGTGGCCATCTTAATACCAGACAAAGTAGACTTCAGGACAAAATTTGCTAGCAGAGATTAAGATAGACATTACATAGTGGGACAAGGGGCAAGTCATCAAAACGAATTAATAATCATAAATATTTATGAGTCCAAAATCAGAGTACCTAAATATATTAAGCAAATATATTTAGAATGTTAGACTTGAAGGGAGAACTAGATATCATGACATCAAGTGGAGGCTTGAACTTTCCATCTAGAAAGCTCAACAAGGAAACAGAGAACTACAAGCTAGACTTAACAGACATTTAGGGAACCTGCCACCCAACAGCAGCAAAATATACACTCCACTCCCGTGCACGAGGGTCATTCTCTAGAATAGACCACGTGTTCAGTGCAAAGCAGTATTTTTATTTTTTTTCTGATTACAATGAAGTGAAGCTAGAAATAAGTTAACAGAAAAAACAAGCAAACCTACAAACCCCAAACACCTGGCAAATACACAAATGTAAATCATCAAACAACACTACCATGCATCAAGGAAGAAATCAAAAGAGAAATCACACATTTCTCCGAGTCCAAGGAAAACGAAAGCACACCACACCAATACTTAGGGAGATTTGTAGCAATAAATGTCTACGTGAAAAAAGGAGAGAGATCTCCAATTCAACAGTTTGAAGAACTAGGAAGAGAAGAGCAAACTAAGCCTCAATCTATCATGAGAAAGGAAATAACCAAAGTCAGAGTATAAATAAATAAAAGCAAAAACCAGAAAAACTATAGAATTAATAAAACCAGAAGTTGTTTCTTTGAAAAGATCTGTAAAGCTGACAAACCTACAGTCAGACCGACATAGAAAAGATGCAAACCACCAAAGTAAGAAATGAAACATGAGACATTACAACCGACCCAACAGAAACAAAAGATCAGGACAGAATAGCATTAACAACTTTATAGCAACAAACTTGACAACCCAGATGAAATGGACTCCTTATTAGAAGCGCACAACTTACCCAAACTGATTCAAGGAAAATGACAGTTTCAACAGATCACAGATAAGTGAAGAGATAGAATCAGTGATCAAAAACCTCCCAACAACAAAAAAGTTCTGGACCAGATGGCTTTCCAGGGGAATTCTACCAAACATTTACAGAAGTATTGACACTAACAGCATTAAACTCTTCCAAAAGGTAAAGAAAGAAATAATACATCCTAATTGATTCTATGAAGCCAACACAACAGATACCATAATCACAAATAACCACATTGAGATACAGGAAAAGAAAACCACAGGCCACTATCTATTATGAATGTTTTTGTTGTTGTTATGTGCCGTGGAGTCGGTTCCAACTCATAGCGACCCCTGCACAGGGTTTCTGAGGCTGTAAATCTTTATGGGAGCAGAAAGCCTCATCTTTTTTCCACGGAACAGCTGGTAGTTTCGAACTGTTGACCTTGAGGTTAGCAGCCCAATTCATAATCACGACGCTACCAGAGCTCCTATGAATAGGAATGCAAATATCCTCAACAAAATACCAGTAAGTAGACTCCAACAGCATTATTAAAAGTCATATATTATGACCAAGGAACCCCGGTGGCGCTGTAGGTCAAGCACTTCACCAGAAGGTCAGTTTGGCAGTTCAAACTCACCAGCTGCTCGTTGGAAACCCTAAACAGGGTCGCTGTGAGTCAGAACTGACTCAATGGCACTTAACAACAACATCATGACCAAGTGGGATTTATTCTATAATTGCGGATGGTTCAACATTAGAAAATCAATCAATGTAATATCTACTATCCACTGCCACTGAGTAGATTCCTATTCATAGCAACCCTACGGAGGGTTTCTGAGGCTGCAAATCTTTATGGGAGTGGAAGTCTCATTTTCCTCCCAATCAGTGTAATAATACATCACATCAACAGAACAAAGGAAAAGAATAATCACACGGTCATTTCTATGGATGCGAGAAAGCATTTGTTAAAACTCAACCCTCTTTTTCATGATGAAAATGCTAAAAAAGATTGGAACGGAAGGGCAATTCCTCAACATGAGTCCTGGCATATACAAGGAGCTGACATTATACTTAATGGGGCTTTCCCTTGAAACAGAGAACAAGGCAAGGGAGCTTGGTCTCAGCACTTCCGTTCAATGTTTATCAGACATCCTAGTTCAATGTTTATCAGACATCGTAGTTCAATGTTTATCAGACATCCTAGTCAGAGCAATAAACCAAGAAGAAATAAAAAGCATTCAGATTGGAAAAGAATAAGTAAATAAATGTACTTCGATTCGCAGATGAAAAAGCACACAGAATTCAAAAGCAAACTTAGAGAGTGAATAAAGGAATTTACCAAAGTGGAGGAGAAACAGTCAACAAATTCAGCTGGACTTCTACATACCGGCAAAAAGAAACCTGAAATCGAAGGGAAACCAGGGAAACAATTTTATTTACAATGGCATCTAGGATAAAAAAGTACCTATGAATAATCTAAGCAGAGCATATACAATGAAAACTACAAAACACTGCGGAAAGAGATTAAAGAAGACCTAAATGAAAGGGATGATGTTTCGTGTTCTTGGATTGGAAGACAACATTGTCAAGATATCAGTGCTGTCCAAAGGAATCCATATATTCAGCGCAAATTGATAAAAGTTCCAACTTTCTTTACAGAAATGGAAAAATCAATCTCCAACTTCATGAGGTGCTAACTGAGAAGAGAAAATTAGGAGGACGCATACTTCCTGATTTAAAACATGTTATAGAGTTATAGTCATTAAAACAGTCTGATATTGATATAACAACAGACACACAGACCAATGGAATAGAATTGCGAGTCCAGAAATAAACCCACACATCTATATGGTCAGCTGCCTTTTGACAAGCGAGGTTAAATCCTTGTGATGGGAGATGGAAGAATCTCTTTAATAAATATTGTTGGGAAAACTGGAGCTCCACATGCAGAAAAATCTAACAGGATCCATGCCTCACATCATGGACTAAAACACACTCAAAATGGATTCAACTAAAACTATAAAATTCTTAGAAGAAAATTCAGGGGCAATGCTGTTGGCCCTAGCCTTTAACAACAGATTATCGATATATAATAACAAACATACAAACAGCAAAAGGAAAATAGAGAGACTGACTCAAGATACATCCTAATCCTGCAGACTGCATCCACCCTTATCAACATTATAGAAGTGAGGATTTGCAACACAAGGGCTGATGACATCTCATTGCACCACTGGAGTGAATGCATTTTACTAGCTCTCATCCTGGGAGATTACTACCTCCTGACTGCCAGACCCCACCACTCAGCTGTCAGTTTGTCGTACAGTGATGGCTCGCATGTTATGCGATGCTGGAAGCTATGTCACCAGTATTTTGATTGCCAGCAGGGTAATCCATGGTGGGCAGGAATTGGCTAAGCTTCCAGACTAAGACAGACTAGGAGGAAGGAGAGGTGGACTACTTCTGAATGTTTAGTTACTAAAAACCTTATGAATAACAGTGGAACACTGTCAGATAGCACCAGAATATTGTTAGATACAGTGCCGGAAGACGAGCCCCTCATCTATGCCAAGAAATCTGGAAAACAGCTACCTAGGCACACTCCAAAGAGAGGTGATCCAACGGAACGCAGAAATCGTAAAACAACTTCATTAATATCACATGCAAGTAAAATTTTGTTAAAGATAATTCAAAATCAGCTGTATCTGTACATTGACAGGAAATTGTCTGAGGTTCAAGCCGGATTCAGATGAGGACATGGAATGAGGGATATCAATGCTAAGGTTAGATGGATCTTGGCTGAAAGCAGAGAATACCAGAAAGAGAATACATGTGCTTTATTGACTACACAAAGGCTTACAACTGTGGATCAAGACAAGCTATACACAACATGGAAGAGAAGGAGTGCTCCAAAACATGCAATTGCGCTCATGAGGAACCTGTACAGAGACCAAGAGGCTGTTGTTTAAACAGAACAAGGGGACACTGAATGGTTTAAAATTAGGAAAGGTGTATGCCAGGATAGCATTCTTTCACCATACTTATTCAATCTGAACGCTGAGCAAATAATCCAAGAAGCTGGATTATATGAAGAAGAATGTGGTATCAGGATTGGAGGA
>NW_006408686.1:7001265-7014652 GCF_000296735.1 Chrysochloris asiatica
TCATTTTGCTTGATCCACAATCATGAAAGCAGCAGTCAAGAATTCAAACGACATATTGTATTAGGGAAATCCGTTGCATAAGACCTTCATCTTTAAAGTGTTCAAGAGTAAAGATGTCAGTTTGAGGACTAAAGTGTGCCTGACCCAACCCGTAGTATTTAAAGAGCCTCATATGCATGCAGAAGTTGGACAATTAGGAAGACTGAAGAAGAATTGATACTTCTGAGTTAGGGTTTTAGGGAAAATTATTAAACGTACCATCGACTGCCAGACAAACAAACAAATCTGTGCTGGATAGAAGTACAACCAGAATCTTCCTTCGAAGTAAGGATGGCTAGACTTTGTCTCTTATACTTCGAACAGATTATCAGGAGGGACCAGTCCCCAGAGAAGGACATCATGCTTAGTAAAGTAGAGAGGCAGCGACAAAGAGGAAGGCCCGCCCCCCAACGAGACAGACTGGCACAGTGACAGCAGCAATGGGCTCAGTGGAACATCTGTGAGGTTGGCACAGGACCCGGCAGTGTTGTTCTGTTGTGCATAAGGTCACTATGAGTTGGAACTGGCTTGATGTGGGCACCAAGCAACATCAACTGCCAAATCCGAGAATCCAGACCTAGCCAAGCTGACACAAACCTTAACTACCACAGATGCTCAACATCATTAGTCATCAGGGAAACGCAAATCAAAATGACACTGAGAAACCATTTCACTTTGTGGTACCCTTGACTGACTTCATAGGGCTTTTCTATCCAAAATCATCTTGTTATTGTTGTTGGGAACATGCAAATAAGAGTGCACAGGATTCTAACGCTGGGATTGGTTACTTTTGGCAACCCACTAGGTTTAAAAGGAGCCATCTCGGAAACATGAACAGATGATCCCAGGGCCATCAAGAAAGAGCATGAGCAGAGCATGAGATCTCTACCTGAAAAAGCAGAAACAGTAGAGACGGTGGCGTGGAGAGACAGAGCAGCTGCAGGGTTCTAGGCCCATGGACTAAGGAAAGCTGAGTGCTGATGGGCAGGAGGCTATAGACTAACTAAAGGAGCTTTGTAACATTTGCCGGAGCTGGGCAGAGGCTGAGGGGCCACTTGGCTGAGATAGGAGTGAAGCGAGTTTGCAGTGTGGCAGAGAAGAGGTGTTTCTGACTGGAGAACTGCGTCCTGAGTGGTTTCTGATCCTGCATTGTACCCTGTTCACTTCCCTAATAAACCCCTAATTCCCTAATAAACCGTGAGTCTTGTTATGAGTTCTGTGTGGCCACTGCAATGGATTATTGATCCCAGATGTGAAATAGAGAGTGTTGTGGGAGGGATGGCTGATGTCAGAATAAGGCAAAGAAGGCTGCAGGGTAGAGGTGTGTTTGACTTCCCCTTCATAGGAATCTGTCTTGAGATGATTTTAAGTTTGATTCTCCTTCCCTCTTGTAAGTCAGATAGATATGGTCTCCACACCATTTGTGCACATTTTTATTAGAAAAACTAAAATCAAAAAACAAAAACACAGCCATTGTGGAAAAGTATATCAATTCCTCAAAAACAAAACAAAAAAACACCCCACATAAAACAGAAGTGCAATAATATGACCTAGCTATTCCACTCCATAAGCCCAAAACACCTGAAAGCAGAGACTTGTACAGCAATGTTTATTGTAGCACTATTCACAGGAGCCCTGGTGTGATGCTGTAGGGTAAGTAACCACAAGGTTTGAAGTTCAAACCCACCAGCCACTCTTGGAAACCCTGTATGGTGTTACTATGAGTTGGAACCGACTTGATGGTACATAACAACAACAGAAAGGAGGAGACAACCTAAAGGCCCATCAGCAGATGAATGGATAAACAAAATGTCACACATTAATACAACGAATACTACTCAGTATAGGAAGGAGTCCTGCTACCCATGCTACAATGTGATAGAGCTGGAAGACACACCGCTGAGTGAAGTAAGCCAGTCACAGAGATAAATATTGTATGACCTCACTTATAGAAAAAGACAAATACAGAGAGACAAAAGTTTATTAGTGGTTACCAAGGATGGGAGCAAGGAGGAAATGGGGGTGAATGGTGATGGAAAAATTGCTTCGATTGTAAGTACGGGTGCACAGCCCATTGCAATTGCTAAAAATACGTAGTACACCTATAAAAACTGAACAACAAGAAGTGTGTGATGGATAAATATTTACAACAGCAGCAGCAACAACAAAAAGTAGTGGTAAGGTCTTGGTGTGGCATTGTGGGTAAATGCACCAGACTGCCAAGCCATTTGAACTACAAGGCCGGTGGTTCACGCTCACCAGCTGCTCCTTGGAAACCCTATAAAGGGTTGCTATGGGTCAGTACTGGCTCGATGGCACTTCATAACAACAACAAGGCTCAACCAAGGGAGCCCTAGTAACACAGTGGTTACAAGTCGGGCTGCCAACTTCAAGGTCAACTGTTGGAAACTTCCAGCTGTTCTATGGCAGAAAGATGAGGCTTTCTGCTCCCGTGAAGATTTACTACCTCGGAAACCCTATACAAGGTCACTAAGAATCAGAACCGACTCCACGGCACACAACCACCAAGGCTCAACCAAAAACCTCATGGGATTTGACTACTTGGTTTAGATTCACGGTTTCACAGAACATCTCAGTTAACTGGTCTAATAGTGCATTGAATAAATTCGTTCTACCTTATAGTTCACTGCATAGTGCTTGGGTCTTAAGAGCTTGCAAGCAGCCATCCAAGGCATGGCAATGGGTCTTTATCAGACTGGAGCAATTGAGGACAAAGGAGAGTCACGAGTCAGAGGAGGATGTAAAAGGCCTTGCTAACTGCTTCTATGAATAGCTCCCTCCTTTGGCATGAGACCTGAAGAGCTGGATTGTGCCTGGCTACCATTATTGAACATTGTAATCGAAGATTCTATAAAAGAATCCTAATCAAAAAGCAGAGAAATGCAGAGCAGAATTCCCAATTCTCATGGACTCCAGACTTTCTGGAGCCATGAAGGATGGATGAACCCCTGAAACTATTGCCAAGATAATCTTTAAACCCAAAATATCCGAAGGTCTTCTGAAAACCAAACAATAGTTTAGCTTAACTAGCAAAACCTGTCTGCCTAAAGCATTATGCACTGTTGATATGGGATCAGAGTAACAAAAACAACTTGAAAGATTAGACAAAAACCTCACAAGACAGTGGGTGGAACAACTCAGAAAAGGAGGGTGAGTATGGTTGGCCAACTCAAGGACCACCACCAGTGCCACTGAGCTGTACAAGTAGAAATGGTGAACTGGCATGTCTTGCTGTACATAGTCTTGACAATAAAATAAAATTAAGAAAGGAAAAAAAAAAAAAAGTAAATATGTTACTTAAGTAGAGTCATATTGTATACCTTTGGTATTAGCTTTACTTTCATTCTGCATACCCTCTTTGAGGTTTACCCAAGTGGTTTGTTCCTTTTCACTGGGGTGCAGTATTCCATAGTATGACTATATTGCTGTTTGCTAAACCATTCGCTCACTGAAGGATAGCTGAGCTGTTTCTGGTTTGGGGCTATTGAGAATAAGGCTGCTATGAATAACCGTGTACTCGTCTCTGTGCAAACAAGTTTTCATTTCTCTAGGATAAATGACCAGAAGTACGACGGTTGGCTTTCATTGCAGTGGTGTGTTTAATTGTAAGATACTGCCAAACTCTTTTCCAGAGTTGCTGTACTATTTAATAGCCCCATCAGCAAAGTGTGCAAGATGTATTTTCTTCACCTCCTTGTTGCTGGCACCTTCAGTTCCTTCATTTAACAAATATTTACTGAGTACCTGCTGTGTGTCAGGGAATGTTCTAGATACTGGGGCCACAGCAATGAACAAGACACATCATCCCTGGTATCAAGTGAGAGTGTACAATGCCAAAGGCAGGTGATACACAAGTCGACAAATATAAGTGCTTAAGGAAAATAAACAAAGAAGGCCTGAGTTCGAGTCCTGCCTGCACCATGTCCCAGTTGTATGATACAGACATGTGATTTGATTTATCTGTGTTTTAATTTCCTAGTGTGTAAAAACTGGATGGTTAACAACATCATCCTCTGGGGAGGACTAAGAGAGTGCTATGGTCTGAATTGTGTCCCCCCCCAAAATATGTGCTATTAATCCTAATCTCTATTCTGGGAAGGGGCTGTCATTACTATGTTTATGAGGTAGAATTAGCATAGCATATAGCTTAAGTCAGTGTCTTTTTTGAGATATGCAAGATGACACGGACGAGCAAGCAGAGTTGGGGAAAGATGGATGCCAAGCTACCCAGAGAACTCCAAGGAACCAGAGAAGATGAGGCCTTCCTGCCAAAGTCAGCACAGAGAAAGCCTTCCTGCCAAAGTCAGCACAGAGAAAGCCTTCCTGCCTAGAGTTAGCAGCCTGAAGATGAGCTTCCTGTCGCCTCAATGGTGAGAATGTTAAAGTCATCTACTTGTGACATTTCTGGTATCGTATACCCTGTAACTAGGAGCTCTGGTAGTGTAGTGGTTACGAATCAGACTGCTAACTTCAAGGTTGGCAGTTCAAAACTACCAGGCATTCTGCGGGAGAAAGATGAGGCTTTCTGCTCCCATAAAGATTTACAGCCTTGGAAACCCTGTACAGGATCAGTATAAGACAGAACCGACTCCACGGTACTTAACAACAACAACATACCCTATAACTAAGGTAGAAAGTATACACCCATAACACACTTAGCACCAAGAACCAGGTCTGGATGGGGAACCCATCTGGTTAAGAGTCTATGTAAGAGGCTCTCAACAGCCCAGGTGGAACTGTTAAATACCCACAGTTACAAGCTCTGCAGGGCTTCTAGAATGCTTCCCCAGTAGTGCTCTGAAGGGAGGTCACCTCATTCTCTGAGCGTGGACTGCTATAGGCACATGAGAGCAAAAGACAGCAAGGCCTCCACTTACCCAGCAACTGGCAGAGCCCACTCGGGTAGAGAAGATACCACAGAAGGTCGGAGGAGCCCCTCAAAGGACCGCGGCCTCTCCATTGTCCAGGGATCCACCAGCACCCGTAGCTTGGAGGGAGCTTGGCCCACTCATCTGGGTCTTCACTGATGGAGTAGAGCGAGTACCCACCACTCTCCAAACTCTCGGCCCGTTTCCGTTTCTGGTGTGGTACTGAGGAGATAACAGGCTATCTGGAAACTCGCCCTACCGCCCTTCATCTCTTTAAGGCTCGGCCAGAAGAGAGAACTGAGAAAAGCACACTGGTCAGCACTGGACAAAAGAAACAGGGAAACGACTAAGGGGAGGGCTACTGGCAGCTCTGGGTCATCTGTGTGGGGAGTAGTCTGGGGTTCCTCCTCTGAGGGGTGAGGATCAAGAGTCAGCGTGGCCCAGAGTGCCCTGAAGAAGCAGCAGTGCTGCAGTGACCTGCTTTGTAGGCTTCCCAGTGGCCCGGATGGACCAACAAGCTGTTCTTTCCAAGGGGTTGATGTCTCTGGAACCAGGACACTTCCTCCTTACACAAAGCCCCTTCCAACCCTGCAGATGGACTGGCCACATGCTACGTGTATGAGTGTTGGCTGGTTGGTTCGGCGGGAAGGGGAGATGGGGGGGGGGGGGGTAGTTTTTCTGACCTTGGCCCTGGCTTGTAGCAATTGCAACAAACTGTCCTGGAGGAAGGAGGACACGGAGCCTTGAGAGCACACAGGAGGGCTGAACACTACACCAAACTCTTCCCCACTCCCTCCATTCTCCTCATCAGGCTGGTCCCAGGGCTAGTTCCTGGTCATCCTTCCAGCCTAAGCATGTGTCACGTCTCAGAAAAGTCTTCTTAGACTCACCCACCCCTGCCTGGAATACGATTCCTTCCACCAGCTCTGTTACCCTCTTCCAAGGCACTCCCCATATGTTTTCTTTATAGTACAGCACAGTACAGTAATCTGTTGTTGTTAAGGGCCATTGAGTCAATTTTGACTCATAGCGACCCCATATAGGGTTTCCAAGGAGATGCTGGTGGGTTTGAACCATCCACCTTGTGGTTAACAGTCCAGGACTCCACCGACAGGCAGGGAAGCCATAATAGTCTTGCCTGTGGGACTGGGCTCCCTCTCAGTTACTGGTGAGTTTGGGGGCATTCCAGATGTTTGGGGTACATTTCCAACAACCCCAGCTCCCCCTGGCAGGTAGAAAGCCTTCTCAAATCAAGAGCAGACTGTGAGGCTGGGGTGGATGGGACCAATTTTCTGGCCACACTCTGGATTGACAGTCTGCGTCCATGGCCCCTTAGTTTGAATCCCTCCCATTAGTTTGACATGTTTACCACGAAGTCACTGTGTGTGTGTCAGGCCCAGTGTGAGCACATGGGGTTACACTTCACATTAACCGGGAGGCAGACACAAAGCCCCGGTTCTCTAGAACCTGCTCCCATCAGTCCATCTCACGGTCCACCCTGGCAGGTATTTCTGGGCCCTCATCTTGGCATCTGCCAGAAGGCCCCCTCCTTCTTCACTCAGCCTCAGGAACTGTAAGCTCCTCCTTTCTCTCTTGGACCCCCCTCCTTGTCCTTCCTCACCCCATCTCTGGATGGCTTTCCACTTCTCCAGCAACGTACCCCCGCTTGGTGATCTCTAGTCCCATGGTTTTAAATACCATCTCTCCCTTGGCGGCTCCTACCTGCACACCTGGACCTCTCCCATGGCTTCTCTATCAGAAGAATGGCAATGATCATTAAGATTTCTAACAAGTCGCCTTTATTAAAGCGCCTGCCATCAGATCCACTAGACTTGTATACCCAATGGTCCCCTTGCTAGCTCACATTGCTCTCTAAAAGGCTTCTATTCCTTACACTGAATAGACCCAAAACAGATTTCTTGATTCTTCACACCATCTTTGGCTACTCTCGCAAACCACACTGTGGTGTTCAACTCAACGCCTTCACCATTCACTTGGTGGTAAGTCAAACCCTCAGCGTTCCTCCCCACCCAGGCTCCTCTCTTCTCACCCCCACATCCAGTCCGTTAATACTCACTGTCAGCTCCACCTACAAAACACTGTAGAATTACAATCACTTCTCTTCTCTCCCCACTGTCTGGGCCATGGACCACTGCCAGAGCTTCCTCTTCAGTTTCCCAACTCACACCCCTGCCTCACAGTCTGCTCCCCGCTCAGCCAGAGGGATTCTGTTCGGAAATGAGTCGGGTCAAGTCACTGCTCTGCTCAGATCCCTCCCACTCCACGTTTGGGGGTAAAAACCACCGTCCCTGCAAGACCTCACATGTAATTCTCTGACCTCATCTCTTGCAGTGCTGACTTTTATTTTAGCCATTGAGGTGGGTGTATAATGGTCTCTCAACTGGTCATAGCGACAATTCCATAATGGTTGCAGATGAGGTATGCACTTTAATGACACTTTGAGGACTAAGGTGCGTCCGACCCGAGAGCCATAGTCTTTTCAGTTGCCTCATACGCGTGCAAAAGCTGGACAGTGTAGAAGGAGAGATGAAGAAGGACTGGTGCATTTGAAACATGGTGTTGGCAAAAAATACTGAATATGCCATGGACTGCCAAAAGAGCAAACAAATCTGTCTTGGAAGAGGTACAGGAAGCGAGGATGGCAAGCCTCCGTCTCACATACTTTGGACATATTATCAGGAGGGACCAGTCGCTGGAGAAGGACATCATGCTGGGCAAAGCAGAGAGTCGGCCCAGAATGAAGAGGAAGACTTAGTGAGATGAACTGATAAAGTGGCCGCAGCAATGGGCTCCGACAAAGTGACCATTGTGAGGATGGCGCAGGACTCTACGTTGTGTTGTACATGGGGTCACTACGAGTCGGAGGGGATTGGATGTCACGTAACAACAGCATGCCCTTTAAAGGCGTGCTGGTGGTGCTGAGGTTAAGCGCTCAGCTGGTAACAGAAAGGCCAGCAGTTTGAACTCACCAGCCATTCTGCAAGAGAAAGAAGTACTGTTTGCATCTGTCAAGACTGCAGCCTTGGAAATCCTCTGGGTCTAGCTCTACTCTGTCCTACAGAGGCACTAGGAGTTTGGTTTATGAACTTTAAAGAGTAACAGTAGTGATAATAACAACACATGGTGAACGTATTACAAAGCATTTGCCGTATACCAGGCACTATGCAAAATGCTGGTGTGGCACTGTAGGTCAGCACTGGATTGCAAGGTCAGTAGTTTACACCACAAGGTTGGTGGTTAAAACCCACCAGACACTCCTTGGAAACCTTGTACAGGGTTGACATGAGTCAGAACCTGATTGCACTTAACAATAACAGCAATGTGCTAACTGCTTTATAAAGTTGCACCATCCCTCACCAAAACCCTTGTGCTAGGTATTTTTATGGAAGTCAGATGACTTTGGACTTCAGAAAAGCAATTACCCAAACCAACCAAAGGCATTGCCATCGAGGCGATTCTGACTAACAGCAACGCTGTATGGGCTTCTGAAACTCTACATCTTTACAGGGGCTGAAAGCCTCATCTTACTCCCACGGAGTGGCCGAGGGCTTTGAACTACTGACCATGCAGTTAGCAGTCCATCACCAGGCTCCTCAGAAACGCAATGAGAAGCCTCTAGACTCAACAAGATCTAGGACCAGCGACACTGATAAATCTCCAGCGAACAATGGAAACATGTCCTATCAACTTCCACCTGGGCTATGGACCTGTACTAAATCCCTGAAATACCACGAGATAGGCAGCATTATTGGTTCTGTTTTACATCTGGAGAAACTGAGGCACAGGGAGCTAAATAAGGTCCTTGGTCACACACAGTCCAACAGTTAGAAGGGCTGGGATTCCCACACAGGCCCATTTTTACCGCCGTTCTCGACACCAAGTTTTAGGGCTGGTGACAAGAAATTAGTGAATGAATGAATGAGGTTTCAGCTGAGGAGATCAGAAAATGTAGCCTCTTACGGAGCACAGCTCAGGGCAGGGAAGCCTGACTCTCTGTCAGAGTGGTTGGTGGGATCAAATGGCCGATTTCTTGGTTAGAAGGTGAACGCTTAACCATGGCACCCCCAGGGCTCCCTCCCACGGACCATGAGTTTATAAAGTGGGGGGATGGAGGAGTGGGTTAAAAAAGTTCATGGACAAATTCCATTATCTTTTCATTCCATTTTCCCATGCACTTTTGGAAGCCCCCACGTATAATCTCTGCATGCTTTTCCTGGGTGGCCTGGAAACACTGTGACAAGACGAAACACTGTGACAAGACGCATACTCCCCTACCCTCCACCGCCAAGGCAAGTATTACGGTACATCCACCCAACTCACCACCGGGTGACATTCCTTATTACTGCTGATGTCGATCACCGCCGGGGCCCCAGACTCAGGAGGCACCGTGCATACACCACTTGCCTTTGCACAGCCTCTGTTTTGTCCGAGGTCCTCTCCCACAATTCCTGGGGCCTCTGGTACTCAACACCTCAAGGGCACGACAGAAGAGCCCCTCATGATGGCTGCACACTGGAAATGACCGGGGGAGGGGCACCCAGGCCCTCCCTTCAGTGACTCTACTTGAATTGGTCTGGGGTGGGGTGTGTCAGGTCTTGAGATGATTTTGAAGTTCCCCACATGATGTGACGCAGAGGAGGAGACTCATTATTAAAGCCACACTTTGCAAATTCTTCCAGAGAACGTGTGACTGGGCATCTTTGGAGCATCAAACTTCCCCCCATCAGAGATGCAGATTTCCTTTAAGTTGGATTTCTCAAGGTCTGCTAAGATGCCAAGTCCCTGGGTGCTTACAGAAACGTTGGAGGTTTGAGTCCAGCGACAGACACTGCAGAAGAAAGGCCTGGAGATTTAATTCCAAACAGTCAGCCACTGAAAACCTTTATGGAGCCCAGCTCTACTCAGATACACACGGCATAACTGTGAGTCGGCGTCAGCTCAGTGGCAGCTGGCGAACTGGTAATGCCAGGGGGGCTCCAAAATGCTTGTGGAAAAATGGGATTGGGAGACAATGGAAGTCATGTACCGTTAACTTTTAAGAGAGGAAAACACAATATATGCTGGTTCCCAAGCCACCTCCTGGCGTCCCAACACGCCAGGGCTCCCGCAGATAGACGCTGTGCGTGGCCTTCTGGACTGCCCAGTCAGGGACATAGCTCAAGTGCACAGTGTGTTGCAGACTGCTTCTCCATTGGATGTGAGGCCCACGAAGGCAGGGGCCCCTCTTCACATCCAGACCCTTCCTTCAGCATGGTGCCAACATCCAAGATGGCGGTTCAAACCCACCAGCTGCTCTGAGAGAGAAAGCTGAGGCTGTCTGCTCCTGTGTAGATTTATGGTCTTGGAAATCCTACATTGGGTCACTGTGAGTTGAGGGCAGTGGGTTTATAAGGACATTGGAGTAGGAGGTTAAGTATAGGGCTACTAACTGTGAGGTTGCTGGTTGAAACCCACCAGCCAGTTCTCGAGAGAAAGAAGAGGCTGTGTGTCCCTGTGAAGATGACCGTCTCAGACACCGAGGAGCAGTTCTACTCTGTCCCACAGGATCCCTATGAGCTGGAATTGATTCCAGCTTTCCTTAGTTGGCTTGGCACCTGGTAGGCATTTAATAACTACCACACCTGCCTATGCCACCCACTCAACTGCACATGCCCAGAGGCCCCCTGCACTTGGGCAGGACCATGCGACTACTTTCAGGCATATACAAACATGAACTGCGTCACTTCAGGCCCTTAGCATTCAAGCTGTGTTCTCTTTTTCCTGCTGCAGTGACCCTGGACTGGCCAGGCTGGTGACATGACAGGACAGGAAAGCCCCCATTAGTCTGGGTCCCCACCTGACCTACATGTGTTGTGTTGAACATCTGAGATCTCAGGGTTAATCTGTTACGGCTCCCAAATCTTAGCCGTCACTGGCAATCCTGTGAATGAGGGACGGCTGCCCGAGCCCACCGTGGAGATAAAGAGGGCAGTGGCTTCCCCTGAAAGGATGAGAGAGGGGGACTGAAAAACGGCTCCTCAACTGGGCAGATGAAGGCCCCACAGCCTCCACTCCCTCCAGGCAGGGTCAGCCTCGGTGGTCCTCACCAAACGCAGCTCCTTAGGGATCCCAGCCAAGTCCCAGCCCCTGGGGGTGGGGGAGGAGCTGCTCTGAAGTCAGCAACACCCTAGAAAAACCTATTAGCTGATGCAGCAAGACCGTTTGAAGGGCCTGGGCTAATTCAGGCTGACAACCTTCCCGTGGAATCACCCACGGGGACTCTGCACTCCCAGTTCCAGCCCAGAAAATAAATCACACTGTCAGGTCTAATTTGGGACTTGGCTGATGGCTGAGCAAAGCATCCCTGCATTCTGGACACAGAGGTCAAGGGCAGCCCATGCTCTTGCGGCCAATGCTGAGAGGCCTGGGGATGGGACCAGAAAGGCGGTGTTTCCGATACCATCCAGAGAAAGTCCGCTCATCTCATGTGAAATTCCTGCCCTCGGCACGGCTCTGTGGGTCTGTTCCCAGAGCACAGTCCCTCTCTCACAGTCCCCAGGCACCCTGCTAGCCCAGGGCTGGGCACACAATAAACATGCTATTTGGTGAATAGGTAATCACAATAATAAGTTAGCAGTAGCTAACGCTTATTATCCTACAAGCTGGGTGACGACGCAGCTGCCTAACCTCTGAGCTACAGGAAGGGCTGATGTCACCATTGTTACCACAATTATCATCCCCATCACCCCATTTTCTACCACGGGACAACTGTGTGCCAGGCACTGTCTTCTTGTTAAGTGCCGTTGAGTAGGTTCCAACTCATGCAACCCTGTATAGGGTCTAAGTCAGTTCCAAGGAGCAGCTGGTGGGTTTGAACTGCTGACCTTGTGGTCTGCAGTCCAGTGCTGATCCTACAGTGCCACACCAGGAGTTATGTACTGTCCTCATTGCTCGTTGTTAAGTGCCATTGAGTCGGTTCCGACCCATAGCGACCCTGTATAGGGTTTCCAAGGAGCGACTGGTGAGCTTGAACCACCGACTTTCTGGTTCAAATGACTTTGAAGTGCGGCGCATTAACCCACAGTGCCACACCAGGATTCCATGTACTGTCCTGTTGTTGTTGTTGTTGTTAAGTGCCGTCGAGTCGGTTCCGACCCATAGCGACCCTGTACAGGGTTTCCGAGGGTGTAAATCCTTACGGGAGTAGAAAGCCTCATCTTTCTCCCGCGGAGCGGCTGGTAGTTTCGAACCGCTGACCTTACGGTTCGCAGCCCGATTCGTAACCACTACGCTACCAGAGCTCCTTATGTACTGTCCTAGGTACTAGGAAATTCACACTAACACTTCAATCCTCAAATCCAGCTGAGGACAAGATAGAAGCTCCCAGATATCAGTTAGGACTACAGATTACTGGTGCCTGTGTCCTTGGCCACCAGGACAACCTGTCTTTGATGTCACCTCTTCCAAGAAGCTTGTGCTGAAAACCCAAGTCATGATTTTTTTGTCTCCTTTAGCGCTTCTCACTTGGGGCTGTTTGCCTCAGAGTTTTCCAAACATACTGTCTACCCAGGACACTATCTTTGCAAGTTTTGTGCTCAGCACAGGACCAAGAACAAGCACATGTGGACTGGAACAAGATTGGATGGATGGATGGACGGATGGACGGATGGATAGATGGATGGATGGTGAACCCTGACTGCAAACCTTTTGTTTTACAGAATGCGGCAGTGGAAACTCAGACAGCAGTAACAAGAGCTTCACTGAAGAAGGAGAAAGTGGAGGAGAGGAGGAAACTGCTCCATCAGGAAAGCTCTACTCGTTCTCTATGGCCCAAAGCTGCTTCCAGGAGCCCTCTCCACACTCCAGGCTGGGCAGGGCACCACCCTCAGGGCTTCCTGTGCCTCCCCTCTAGCTATCCCTGATCACATCCTGTGTCTCTGCACTCCCTCCCTGATCACTGATCACAGCCCGTACCCCCACCCAATTCCTGGTCACTGTCTTTACCTCCCTCCATCCCTGGTCACTGTCTGTACCTTCCCCCATCCCAGGTCACTGTCTGTACCTCCCCCATCCCTGGCCACTGTCTGTACCACCCCCCATCCCTGGTCACTGTCTGTACCTCCTCCCATCCCTGGTCACTGTCTGTACCTCCCCCCATCCCTGATCACTGTCTGTACCTTCCCCCATACCTGATCACTGTCTGTACCTTCCCCCAATCCCTGATCACAGTCTGTACCTCCCCCCATCCCTGATAACTGTCTGTTCCTTCCCCCATCCCTGATCACTGACTATACCTCCCCCCCATCCCTGATCACTGTCTGTACCTCCCCCCAATCCCTGATCACTGTCTGTATCTCCCCCCCATCCCTGATCACTGTCTGTACCTCCCCCCCATCCCTGATCACTGTCTATACCTCTCCCCCCCATCCCTGATCACTGTCTGTACCTCCCCCATTCCT
>NW_006408686.1:7014752-7025836 GCF_000296735.1 Chrysochloris asiatica
CCCCCATCCCTGATCACTGTCTGTTCCTTCCCCCATCCCTGGTCACTGTCTATACCCACCCCCATCCCTGATCACTGTCTGTAGCCCCCCATCCCTGATTACTATCTGTACCTCCCCTTCCCCAATCCCTGATCACTGTCTGTACCTCCCCCATTCCTGATCATTGTTTGTAGCGCCCCTATCCCTGGACACTGGCTATACCTTCCTCCATCCCTGGTCACTGTCTGTACCTCCCCCATCCCTGATCATTGTTTGTACCACCCCTATCCCTGGTCACTGTCTGTACCTCTCCCCATCCCTGGTCACTGTACCTCCCCCTCCCCCATCCCTGGTCACTGTCTGTACCTCCACCCACCCCCTCATCACCTTCTGTACTCCCCCCACCAATCCCTGATCACCTCTTGTACCTCATCCCCCTCAGCTGTTACAATCTTCTGGGCTACCAGTGAAGGCCAGTCTGTCTCACTGGATGAGGTTCCCCATAAGGACAGGGCCCAGAGCTGGCGTGGCCACCACTGTATTCTCAGCATCACTCAGCACAATGCTGGGCACAATGGAGATACACACTAAACGTGTGCTGAATCAGCCAGCAGTTCCCCACAGAAAAGCCACGTGACATGAAGTACCATTCTGGGAAGCATGGTTAGCAGCCTGCGTACATACCGTCTGGAAAAGGGAGCCCAGGAGAAGTTGGCTCAGCCCATTTACAAGTCCCTGTAGGGCTGCCAGTAAGAAGATGTGTGGCTGGCGCTGCTCAGTAGAAATGGACCAGAACCAGGGGGAGGCGGTTATAGAGAGGCGGGTGTGATTCACAAGAAAGCTGTTTAATCATCAAAACTGCCCCACAGCAAACTACACTGCCCTGTTTCTCCGGCTGCAGACTTTAAATGAGGCCAGATGGTTAGCTGTCAGGGACACACACACCCCGACCTGCCCCCAAAGACCTCTATGAGGCAACCAAGTGTAGTGGCTAAAAGTAAGAGCTCTGGAGACAGACTGCATGGGCTCCCACCCACTTCTTCTGCTTAGCCTGCAGCTAAGGAACTGGATGCCTCAGTTTCCTTTTCATTACTACAGCAACTTCACGTAAGTGCAAGGGCTGAATGAGAACTTGCAAGTACAGTGCTTACAACAGGCTTTGCACCGAGTCAGCACCCATTCGTGGTAATTCTCACTACTGCGTTTACTCCCCCCCAGTGGTGGTAGACAGTGGCACAGAGACCTCTCCATTCCCCTTTTCTCTGGCCTCCTCCTCAAGAAAGGCTGGGAGAGCCCAACAAGGTTCCCTGCCTTCCTTAGAGACCGGGCAGGCCGGTGATATGTTTCTGGTCAGTGAGATACAAGTGATACGTTCTTGGGGGGATGATGGAAATGTGCAAGCCTGGCCCAAACTCAAAAACCAGGTTGCTGGGGTTGGTTCCTTCCCCAGCCATGAGCTGCAGCAAGCATGAGGGTAAAGACCAAGAGACTCAAAGCCCCCGCAGCCTGACATTGCTCAGGCACCACGCTAGGACTGGCACCCAGGCACCTCCAGCTTTGTTGCCAGCGGAGAGAAAATCAACCATCGTTTGTTATGTGTTGGGTCCTCTGTTCTTGCAGCTGAACATACTTCTGGCTCATACACCCCCCCTCCCGTGACACAGATGGATCACGGCACACGCCCATGGTCATGCTTTGCCAACCTCAGTTTGCAAACCAAAGTTCAACATTATGGGTCCAGACTATGGATGAGAACTCCTGATCTAAAGAAAAATGAGTGGCAGGATGAACCCGAACAAACCTCGGTCGTGTGTTCTACCTATAGCCCTTCTGAAGAATGATTTACTTAATATTTTCATTGCTACTCCTTGGAAATCCTATACAGTGTCACGGTAAGTCAGAACTGACTTGACAGCACTTAACAACAAAAAACCCAATGCCATCAAGTCCATTTCAACACATAGCAATTCTATAGGATGGAGTAGAACTGCCCCACAGGGCTTCCAAGGTTGTAAGTCTCTATGGAAGCAGACTGCCATATCTTTCTTCTGTGGAACAGCTGGTGGGTTCTTAACCACTAACCTTCTGAGCGCTTACTCACTCTGCCACCAGATGTGTGTGTGTTTACTATCTATCTATCTATCTATCTATCTATCTATCTATCTATCTATCTATCTATCTATCTATCTATCTATAATAGATTCATCCATCCATCCATCCATCAGAGCCCTGGGGGCAGTGATTAAGCATACCCTCAATCTAGCCATGAGAAAATATCAGGAAAACTCAACTGAAAATGAAAGACATTCTACAAACTAACAGATTGATACTGTCCAAAAGTGTCAAGGTCATGAACAGCAAGGGAAGACTAAGGAATTCACACAGTCCAAAGGAGGTTACAGAGCCATCTAAATGCATTATGGGATCCTAGATCAAATCTCAGAACTGAAAAAGGACATGTGTGGAAGAACTGATATGTTCTTTATGTTTCTATAAGGATCCAAATCTCCTAAGGTACAAGATACTACAATGCTTTCAAAACACATTATGTACAGTAGTGGTGGTTATGTGCCATGAAGCTGGTTCCAACTCATAGCGACCCTGTACAGGGTTTCCGAGGCTATAAACCTTTATGAGAGCAGAAAGCCTCATCTTTCTCCCACGGAACCGCTGGCAGTTTCAAACTACTAACTTTAAGGTTAATAGCCCGACTTGTAACCACTATACCACCAGAGCGCCTTACGTTGTGTATAAGCACCTATGGTATGAGTTCAGAAACCAAGATGTCTACCTTTGTGAGGCTCTCTCACATTAACTACAAGGGTAAGTGAAAAAGAATTGCCACAAAATCACATTGTTGTTGTTATGTGCCGTGGAGTCGGTTCTGACTCACAGAAACCCTGTACAGGGTTTCCGAGGCTGTAGATCTTTATGGGAGCAAAAAGCCACATCTTTCTCCCATAGAACAGCTAGTAGTTTGTAACCATACGCTGACCCTGAGGTTAGCAGCCTGATTTGTAACCATACGCTACCAGAGCAAAATCATAGACACCTTTATTAAACAAAACTATCCAAATGCAAAGCCATGGTTTCTTGACATATCCTCCATCTATATACTTCTGAAGGTAGGGTTTCCATATCTCTAGTTCTTCCCTTAAGAATTCTGTGCTCTTTGATTGACACCACATGAAAATGGCAGTTTTAGCATCCTTGAGGGACTCATGTTCTTTAATATTCCTTGGGTTTCGGGAACAAGAGGCAGAGTCTGAAGAAGCAAGATCAGGGCTGGTGGGTGAATGGGATAAAGCTTCCCTATGAAATTCTCACAGACAGTCCTTACAGCCTTTGAAGAATGAGCTGGTGCATTGTTGTGATGGGAAAAAACTCCTCGGTGCCGCTTTTCTGGCCTTTTCTCACCAATGCAGTTTTCCATTTTCTTAAAACTTTTCTATAACAAGCCTCTGTGACCATCTTGTGTCCTTTGAGAAAATCTACCTATTTTCTAACTCTTTGGGATTAGGGGAAAAAAAAAAAAGATCCTTTCAGAAACCACTGTTCTGATTGGACTTTGGTCTCCGGATCACACTGGTAAATCCAGGACTCATACCTGGTTGTGGTTTCTACAACATAATCACCTTCGTTAGCTTCCATCTTGCTTTTAAACCTGATGGAAAGATCAGCTGTTTCACTGCATGCTTTTGGTACCCGTTAAGCTGAAACCTTGCAAAGGCCAAGACGTTCTCTTAAAATTGAAAATGCCAAACAGAATCATGGGAGACTCCAACTTTAGCATCAATGGTAATTTCATGATCTTCTTCTGCCAGTTTCTGGAATTCAGCCACAGTTTCTGATTCATCAAGGTTGATGGTCTTCTCTCTCTTGGCTCATCTTTGAGATCTTCCCAACCTTCCTTAAGATGCTGGATCCAACTAAAAACTATTGTTTTATGTGGGGCAGCATTCCTGTAAACTTGTTGCAAAATTTCAATGACTGAGAAAGATGTGAAATTAGCTCTGACCTCAAAAAGGTTTTTGCTCCATAGCATAAAAAGTATGCTTTTATGAGACTATGACATGTGTGTTACTGAGAGAACTTGTCTGCAGCCATCCACGGATCGCAGAGACATGTTTAAACACATTTTGTTTGGAATAAACCTGTGCATGTATGAACTGGAACCTTAGCAGCAATATCTTTTGACTTACCCTCATATAAACCACTGCTGTTGCTGCTAAGAGTCATCAGGTCGGTTGCGACTCGTAGCAACCCTGTATATGATTTCTGAGGCTGTACGTCTTAACTGCCAACCTTGTGGTTCATAATCTAGTGCTTATACTCTAAGAACCACCACACTCCCATATAAGCCATTGGTGTTGGTGTTAAGTGCCATCAAGTCGGTTTCGACTCATAAAGACCCTGTATAGGGTTTCTGAGGAGCGGCTGGTGAGCTTGCACCGCCAAGCCTGCAGTTCAAGCCGACCTTGCAGTCCAGCGCATTAACCCACAGTGCCACACCAGGATTTCACAGATGCCATTAGAAGTCATAATGTCATTAGTAATCGGAAAGTTGTTTAACAACTTCTGAACTTAGAGTAAAAACACAGAAGCATGTGACATACGCAAAGAACGTAAACAATTTTTCAGTTAACTTTGACCTGAGCATCTGTGAGCTCAATAAAGTTTTCTGCCTTCCTTAGTGACTGGGCAGGCCAGGTGATATGTTTCTGGCCAGTGAGATACAAGTGACAAGTTCTTGGGGGATGATTTATGGAAATGTGCAAGCCTGGTTAATCTTTGTAAACTGTCCTTGAGACATGAGGTATAAACAACCTCCCTCTGGCTAACCTGGAAGAAAAGACATTACGTACTATGATGTCACCCTGGACTTTATTGTATGAAGCCAAAGTGAGAATTTCTCATGAATTTCTGCCCCCCCTCTAAGAGAAGGCAGAGATGGAACCTCCTCCTACAGACTGACTCTCTCCAAAGACAGACTGTGAACTAAGATTCTGTCTGCTGTCGCCACCACTGACCTTACACACCCTAGCGACTGGGGACTTCCACCAACTTCAAACCCTAGCTGACGTTCAAGTCTTCCTCCTGAGATCACGTGTAAAAGGTGAAAACCTTCAGTCTCAAGATTTGGGCTCTATCCATTTAACTAACATTGCCACTGTACATGCTAGTTATGATTCTCCGGCTCTAAATGAATGTTGTGAGGTCTTACTTGTGAATCTTGCTACAACCAGCTTACAATAAACGAACTGAACTTATTCATGACAAACCCAAGTGCCTCTCTATCCATTTTCTAAGATAAAACCCCACATGATGTGATGAGATATAAATAAAGTCTGTACTGTGCCAAGCGATCATTTCCTGGTTTTAATCACTGTACTTAGAGTTATCAGGTGGGTCACATTTGCACGAGCTGGATGAAGGGTCTTACCTGACCTTTCCATACTTTTTTTGTAACTTTTCTCTAAGTCTTTAGACTTAGAGACTACTTCAGGAGTCTCGGTGTGGAGTTGTAGGATCAGCACTGGACTGCTGAACCACAGGTCAGCAGTTCAAACCCACCAGTTGCTCCTTGGAAACTCTATACAGGGTTGCTATGAGTTGGAACCGACTCGGTAGCACCAAACAACACGAAAGCTACTTCAAAACCCAAAGCTGAAAGGATTTGTGCTAAAATACGAGGGGGCTGCAAAAAAGTTTGTGGAGATATTCCACTATTGTTTAATTCCATTTTCCCATAAATTTTTAGAAGCTCTTTCATAAATCCTTTGAGGGAAACTTTGAGGAAACATAAATCCTTTGAGGGAAACAGTATCCCCAGATACTGTCCCACAGAACATGTATTCACATATACTCAGTATTTTCATTTGTCTACCAGTCAGGGTTCTCCAGAGGAACAAAATTAATAAGATCTACAACTATATCGACTCTGTTATTGTTGTTGTTAACTGTGGGCGAGTTGGTTCCAACCCATAGCGGCCCTGTATAGGGTACCCAAGCAATGGCTGGTGAGTTTGAACCGCTGACCTTGCGGTGCCAACTGACCTCATGATCAAGTGCTTATTTATCCTCCAGCTCCACACGCTACTATGCACAGCTGCTTCTGCCGCATGTTCCCCACCGTCCCCAGCAGTAGCTTAGCATCAATACTCTTTTTTTTTTTTTTATCTCTTTAACATTTTAAATTCACTTTTTTGGGTAACTTTTAAAGAAATTTGTTGTTCTTTGTTGCTAAGTGCATTCAAGTTGGTTCTGACTCTTAGTCATGCTGCATAGGATTTCCGGAGTTGTAAATCTCTGCAGAAGCAGAAAGCCTCGTCTTTCTTCTGTGGAGCAGCTGGTGGCCTTGAACTGCCGACCTTGTGGGCACTTATCCTCTAGAGCCAAGGTGCTGTCCTTTTAAGAAATGTACACAGACCAAAATTCACTCTTTGCTCCATAGTTCCTTGAGTTTAACCAAATGCATATGGGAGTCCCTGGATGGTGCAAAGGTTTAAAGCACTCAGCTTCTAACCAAAAGGCCACCAAAGGGGTGCCCCAAAGCAAAGGCCGACGAGCTACTTCTAAAAACAAAAACTCAACCAGTGGAAACCCTGTGAATCACTGTTCTACACACATGGGATTGCCACGCGTCAGAATCGACTCAATGGCAACTGGTTTGTTCGTTTGTTTGTTTTTTGGTGTGTGTGCAGTAATGTGGTGCTGTAGGATAAGCACTGGACTGCTAACTGTAAGTCTGGCAGTTCAAACCTACCTTGGAAATCCTAAGCATGGTTGCTGTGAGTCGGGACTGACTCGACAGCACTTAACAACAACAATGTTGAAGTACAGGAAAAGGTCTGGCAGGGCACCCACCCACATGCTGACAGGAATTACCTCTGAGGGAAGATGTCAGCCTTGGAGGCAAAGAAAGACGCAGTGAAGGAGACTTCCATTATTCCCTTGATGTTCTTTTGTATAATTTTTAAAAATCATAAAGATGCTTTCATGTATTAGTTGTAAAATGTAAGCAAACAAAGACACAGCCACATTTACTCACCCTTTGTATGTGTAGGACACTAGTGTTCTCTGAGGGTCCCAGAAGAGCCGATATCAAAGACTGTACACACCTATGGGGGAGAAAGCAATAGGTTAGGTCTTCGAACAACTTGTGCTTTCCTGCTGCAACATTCATGTTATACATTTATTCACTCAGCAAATATCCAACTGACCACCTGCTACATGCCAAGGAGCTCTGGTTAGCATAGTGGTTATGAGTCGGGTTGCTAATTTCAAGGTCAACGGTTTGAAACCACCAGCCGTTCCATGGGAGAAGACAACCTACAATCAACCATTCCAGGTGAAGTGGCCCTCTTGTCCTAGGTGCTAGGCTCTTGATGGGTTCTGACTCATTCCATTCTCCCAATAATACTAAGAAATAGAGAATGTCATTACCACCCCTGGGACCTTGCGGCAGGTTATTGGGCTGTGAACTGCAAGGTCGGTTGTTCAAACCCAGAAGCCTTTCTTTGGGAGACAGACACGCTGTTGGCTCCCATAAAGATTAGTTGTGAAAACCCTATAGAGCCGTTCAACTCTGTCCTGTGAGTCAGAACCCACTAAACGGCAATGGTAGTGGCTTCTTTCTTTATCCCCGAGTTTCGGGCGAGGCATGAGTGGCTAAGGAATTCACCATTTCCAAGCTCACATATCTAGTCAGAAGCATAGCCAGGCTCCAAAGCCTGCTTCACATCCCTCGGCTAGACCCTGCCTGTTATCATGGCCAATGAAGGGGTGACCTGCAGGCTGGCAATGCCTCCTTGGTCCACTTCCCCAATACCGCAATGTCCAAACTCCTGGAAGGAAATCTAGCAAGCTCAGCTAGCCAACTGCGCAGAGTCCATGCATCAAGAAAGCACCAAGAATCCTGCCTCAGAAACGACTGGCTTATAAGCTTTTCAATAGGAAACCTAGCTCCAAAGGATGCAGGAAAAGGTAGAACCTCCACTGAATTGTTTCCATCCTGTCTGGATGGGGTTGATAAAAGGTGAAGGGGGAAAGGACTCTCCTGTGGTTCAATAGGGAATGATTGCTATCAGGTCTGACAGTGAGTGTTGGAAAGGTAAAGGTAAATGTTTGGTAACAAAAAGGAGGGAGCGGCTAATTTTGCAGTCCAGGAGCAGAGATCCCTGGAACCATCAAGGGAGAAAAGCTACGTGCGAGACCCTGTCCGGGGAGGCAGCGACACTAGGGATGGAGGCAGAGGCAATGACGTGGACAGAAGGAGAGGCTGGGAACTCTGGACTCAGGGAGGGAAAGGGGCTGTGTGCTGGCAGCCGGGGGTCAGGCATGTGGGGTGTGCCCTTTGGGTGTTTGATAATGCAAGCAGGGGATTATGATCACTGCAATGAAACAAAATATGATAGGATGAATGTAAAGATAATGTTCACCCATGTAAACTAACACATAATTCACAATAAAAACTTAAAAAGAATCTTGCCTCTACAGGTCCCTAGGGAGGCCAGTGACTTTCTAACCAATCTCCAGCGAGGGATCCCTGCTGACAGCCTTCACAAAACACATGTGGACTCCTTTTAAATGTCGGAAATGCAACACACAAGATTACAAAGAGAGTCAATTACACGTAGATACCAAAATAGCTGAACCACCAAATCAAACCTGAGATACACCAATATGCATATGTGTGTTTCTTTATTGACTTAAATGACAAGGAGTTCTAGTGTGGCACTGTAGGATAAGCACTTGACTGCAAGGTTGGTTTGAACCACAAGGGTGGCGGTTCAAACTTATCACCCACTCCTTGGAAACCCTACACAGGATCACTATGACTTAGAATCAACTCAATGGCACTGAACAACAACAGTGGTGGGAAATTGGTGTTAAGTGCCATCGAGCTGATTCCTACCCATAATGAGCCCGTATAGGGTTTCCAAGAAGCAGCTGGTGAGCTTGAACCACCGACCTTAAAGTTCAAACAGCTTTGCAGCCTGGCTCATTAACCCACAGCGCCACACCAAGTGTTTAAATGTTACTACTACCTGGAGTCCCAAGGAGCTCTGGTAGCATAGTGCTTACGAATCAGGCTGTGAACCTCAAGGTCAGCAGTTCGAAACTACCAGCTGTTCTGTGGGAGAAAGATGAGGCTTTCTGCTCCCATAAAGATTTACAGCCTTGGGAACCCTGTACAGGGTCGCTATGGGTTGGAACCGATTCCACGGCACATCACAACAAAACCTGGAGTCCCAACAACTGTACTGTGGTACAGAGACGCCTGTGATTTCTATGAGTGGCACAGTCCCGGGTACAGCAAACACCCATTCTTGTTTGCTGGCCCCTGTTCACAATGGGAGGAAATGCTACATTTCAGCTAAAGGACAGAGAAAATAAACATGGTATGTTTTCCCAGCCAATGTCTCCATCTCCTCAATTCCCTTTAAGGGCCCTTTGGACCCCAAACTAAGAACTCCTAAACCAGACCTAAGAGAGAGTGAAGGCATTTTGCCCATTTGCTGTTTTGCCCACCCTGCATCCAATCTTTCATCTGGGTCACCCCACGGGTCACCGGACCTCACTCAGTCCATGGGATTTCTGTAGGAAATGACCTCACCCGTGGGCTGAGGGCTGATCAGCAAAGCTTCCACATGCACTTCCCTGCTCCGGCCTTAGTGACGGCTCAGAAGGGCACCTGACACCAATTATAACCAGTAAACACCAGTGCCTGCTTTGGCTATGGCAAAAGAGATGGTGTATCTGCTCGGGATTGCTAAATTGATTGGATAAATGAAGGGGCGTCACAAAGTTCATGGAAAAATTCCATTGTTTTTTCATTCCATTTTCTATGAACTTTTTGAAGCTCCCCCCCATTCCCCCACCTTACCTGGGGGAGCTCCCAGGAGCTACCTTAGAGCCTGCTGAGGATAAACTCAACAGACAAGTGCAGAACTTGAAAGGAGAAGGTCCTGGCAACCTCATCTGAGATCCTGAATCCAGCCATGCCTGAAGGCATCCCATGCAGACTCTCCCAGGTTATGGGTTCAGGTTGACCTGAATTTCTATTCACTCATATGGGCCAAATGATGCTCAACTAACCCAGAGAAACAGAGGCAGCTGCAGTTCAGGAGGGTCCCCATAGCTCACTATTAAGCAATTTAGAAAGAGTATAAAATGAAATTAGAAGATGTTATTATACAAAAAAATAGCAGATACATGAAAAAAAAGCCCACTTTTAAAACTCAGAAAGAGCCTCTTGGGTTCAAATCAAATTGCTATTCTTCAGCTGGACTCTGAAGTCCTAACCCTCATGGTTTTCAAGACATCTGGCTGGGCAGGAAGAGACCAAAGCACCTATGATATTTTTCTTTATCTCCACACGTCCTGTTAAAAAGACTCCAGAGATGACCTACAATAAAGAGCTCATAAAATTTCAATAGCTGCCTTGTAAATTGCAACGGAAGTGGTTTTTCTGCCACGCTAGTTCCACATCCACATCCCCCATCTCCTTCGAGAGAGAGATGCATGTGGTTCCTTAAAGGCAAATCATCAGTGGTTTACAGTGGTGCCAGGTCCGTTTGGAGGGATGAAGTCTTGGATGTTTGTTTGTCAGTCTGGGTTCCTTGACAGTTGGGAAGAGTCACAGGGGAGAGGAAGATGCTGAAGGAAGGGTTGTAGAAACAGTAGGAAAAGTGGGCTACATGGCCAGAAATTCAGGCAGAACTCCAAATGTCTCAAGAGTCCCACTTGGTACCACCTGGGAAAGGAGGCAGATGGTTCATGGACACTCACTAGAAAAACACTCTCAGCTACAGAAACTATATATAGTTGGTTATGTGCCGTGGTATTGGTTCTGACTCATAGCGACCCTGTATAGGGTTTCCGAGGCTGTAAACCTTTACAGGAGCAGAAAGCCTTATCTTTCTCCCATGGAACAACTGGTAGTTTCAAACTACTGACCTTGAGGTTAGCAGCCTGATTCGTAATGCTACCAGAACACCTAGTATTGTTGTTGTTGTTAAGTGCCGTCGAGTCGGTTCCGACCCATAGCGACCCTGTACAGGGTTTCCGAGGGTGTAAATCTTTACGGGAGTAGAAAGCCT
>NW_006408686.1:7026011-7039508 GCF_000296735.1 Chrysochloris asiatica
TTTTTTCCCCCCTCTTCTATTCAAGAGGAAGTCCTGGGGTCACTGTAGGATAAGCACAGGACTGCTAACTGCAAGTTTGGCAGTTCAAGTCCACTAGCCGCTCCGAGGGAGAAAGATGAGTAAAGATTTACAGCCTCAGAAACCCTGAGTCAGAACGAACCTGACCGGCACCTAATAACCACATTCATGATGTGGAATTTAAACGAAGTTTTATATTTTTTAAACTAACTTCCAGTCACAGGGCGGAGCACCTCAGTTCCCACGGTTTATACCAAGAAACACATTCCCTAATGAGAGAACCTGGATGGTATCCTGCCTGACTGCTAGCCTCAGGAACTGGTTCTAAGAGGAGCTCCTGAGACTGTCAAGCAGGGCCAATCAGAGACTGCCCTGGGAATTGTGCTGGAATTATGGGTGGGGGGAGGGGGGTTGTGATGTAAGGCAGGGGGCGGCTGAGGGCTGCTTTACCACCCAGAAGGGATGACGCCAAAGCTGAGAGAGGCCATGAAGAGGGGTAGTTCCTGAGAATACCTGTCAGGGCAGCTCTGAGATTTTAGGTCCCTGAGCCATTCGTTAATTTCCCTTTGAGTTGGAACAATTCTGTCACTTAAAAACAGAAATAAGTGAATAACAGAACAGGAAGGGGCCTCAGAAATCAATACAGTGCTCCACGGTCATCAACATGCCCATGCTCTGAAACATGGGACTCTCAGAGGTGGGATGCGCCCTCTCTTGACCAGGTGGTGATGGGGACTCCTCCAGGAAGATGGCTATGTGAAGCAGCTAGTGTAAGCATTTCAATGGGAGGTGAGGGAGGATGACCTGAAGTACCACTCTGCATTTTCCTCTTTAGACTGTACCAGAAAGCACTCGTGGGGCGTGGCACAATACACACTGGACCGCTAACCACATGGTTGGTGGTTCAATCCCACCAGCTGTTCCTCAAAAACCCAGACAGGATTGCTATGAGTCGGAATCACCTTAACAGCAACAACAGCAGAGCTCTGCATCAGGGATCTGCTTACCTATTAACCAGATGGCTAAATCGCCCCTCATTTATAGAAGGTCTCCACAGTATGTACATCACCATCTGTCTTTGAAATGACAACTTTGAAAAATGTCTGTTCATTCAGTTGCCTCTACCTGCATCCCAACAACAACAACAAAAAGCTGGTGTATGAAGAAAAGACTTCGCCGTGGAAAAATCTAGGTCCTAACTGTCGCACTGTGTAGCAGCCACGGGATCATCTTCCAATTAATCTTGTTTTCTCTTATGACCCATATTCTATTAATAAGATACCCTAATTTAACGGGGTTTTGGTGTGGCACTGTAGAATAAGCAATGGACTGCTAAGTACAAGGTCAGCTGTTCAAACTCACCAGCTAATCTTCAGAAACCCTACACAGGGTTGCTATGAATCAGGACCGACTCGACGGCACTTAACAACAACGATATAACACTTGCTCTTTCATTAATTTGTTTAGTCCACACTGACTTTGAGGGTCTCACACCCTCATTTCTAACTTTCTCCTGTAAGGTAACCACCCTGGTGTGGAGTGCTGGTTACGTACTTGTTAGGATTTCATTGTGCCAGGGGCTCTACGAGTCACCTGCCTCTAGCTACCCTAAGTCACTAAGTGCTACAGTGGTGTGCAGATGGACCTGTGCAGGGTCTATGGGTCCCAATTGAGCCCCCTGACCTACCCATGAGGCGCTGCCAATTCTATATTCTCACTGTGGCTTGAAGCACAAGGTTTCTGATTTTCATTTTACTTTGTGTCAGGTAGTGTTCTCAGCTCTGTAACAATAAACTCATTTAATCCTTTTAAACAGAAAAAAACGGAGGCACAGAAAGGTACCTTGCTCAAGATCACACAGCAAGTATGTGGCTCAACCAGGACAGACTGGTTCCAGAACGTACGCTTTGAACCACAGACAGTGCTGGCTGCTAAGAGTGGCGTGGGCTCAGCCTTAAGCCCTTTCTCACTTCACATACAGACATCAATTCCAGATGGATCAAAGACTCAAAGGCAAAGGCAAACACAAGTGTGTCTAGACTTGAACCTCAGCGCTTATATTTTTAATGTTGCATTAGGCAAAGGTTTCTCACTCAGTTCTTCCACTCCTTTACCGGTCTGCCTTCTTGAAAACTGGATGTGATGTCTGGATTTGAGAGGGCTCCTCTTCTCCATCCCTGGGTTACTACCCTCCACAGATGGGTAGTGGTTGTAGTTGTGTGCCATGGAGTCAGTTCTGACTCACAGGGACCTACAGAGGGCATCTGAGGCAGTAAATCTTTACAAAGGGAGCAGAAAGCCGCCTCTTTCTCCCGCGGTGTAGAAGGTAGATTCAAACTGCTGATCTGGAGGTTAACAGCCCAGCTCATGACCCACTACACTACCAGGGACCCCCAGTAGAAGGGCTGAACCCTTTAGGTGCCCCTGGTCTCTGGGAGAAAGGTAGGAGATACAGTTGGCCTTTTTAGCAGACATGTGCTTTAACCACACAGTTAAAGTTGTCTTGTGGCCACAGGGTGGCAAGAGTCACAACCGTGCGGGCCAGTGAACCACACTCTGTCTCTTCTACGACCTGAGTGCTGACACTTAACATCACGTGTGTATGCTGACACTCGCAGCCAAATGCATTCCTAAGGGAAACACCCACGACCACCACGCTCCAGCAGCCTGGTGCCATTCCATGAGGCTCAAGAGGTGGCAAACAGTCACTAACGTAGATGCAGAGGTGTCTGAGGACTACAAACTCACCTTCATGAATGAACTTTGCAGGTTGGATTTCCACTGAGTGTGGCTGAGCAGAGGCAGCTGAAAAGACGATTAGGGGCCTGAATTAAAATGTTCAAAGCGGCCTTGGCTAGGCCCCTCAGACCACTGAGAGCAGTCAAGGAGACTCTTTTTACCAGCCCAGCTCAGCCCATGGGCACAACTGCATTGTGGTCTCCTGGTCCCAGACACATGGGTTGGGACTATCCCGTACAGTTCGTGGGTCCTTTCTCCTGTCACCAGCCATCTGTTGGATGTGCCCATGGGTAAGCCCCTGCCTGCTGGCCTATGTGATTTCAGCTGCTGGGTTAACTTCTCCACAAAGCATTCTCCAAATTCTAGTTAATCAGACGGGAGGGGGGAGGACAGTGGTCAGTCTACTAAAATACATCAGGTTTTATTTTTAATCTTCCTCTTATTCGTAATATATTGAAAGAGGAAAAAGAAAAAAAAAAACACCATTGTTAATAGCAAGAACTTTTTTTGTTATTTAATTTGTCTGCCACAGTTTTCTCAACTATAAAATAAAGAGAAGAATAAGGGTGTTGTGAGGATAAATTAGTCCTTGAAAAATACTTACAGTAAGTCTTATCATGTAGCAAAATGCTCAATAAATGTGAGCTACAATTATTCTCAAGCGTAACAACAATTGTGAGGTTGACGCAGGACCAGGCAGTGATTGGTTCTGTTGTGTATAGGGTCACTATATGAGAAAGAGTCAACCCAACAGAACCTGACAACAACCACAATTATTCTCACTGTTGCTTACAAGGTGGGCTTTTCTTGGACTGAGGGTCCTAAGAAGTCTCCAAATGCATCATACAAAAGATCAGGCTTATTGGTCAGATAGAGACTAGTGAAACCCGGAGACTATGGTTCTTGTTCACTCTTCAGGTCTGGAAATGAACTTGCCCTGGGGCTTAGTTCTAACCACACATGGGGGACAACAACACGAGTGAGATACGCACACCATAGAAAGGTCAACCACTGGAAATCAATAGGGAGCATCTGTCAAAAGGACAAAATTCAGAAGGGTGGGGAAAGGAGAAGGAATGGAAACAAGAATCGCAGGGAGAAAGGAGGAAGGATAAGTGACGTCACATGGTTGGGATTGTGATCGAGATGAAACAAAGTGTGAGATCTGGTGAAAGTAAAACTGAGTGACTCTATAAAACCTTCAATTCACAATAAAAAGTAAAAGAAAGAAGTCTTAAAACCTCATGCTCAGAGAGCGGGACCCCACCCAGAGAAGCAGTGATGGCTGAGATGGAGGCAGAGACAGTGCCGTGGAGAGATGGAGCAGCTGGGGACTTTAGACACAGAGAGGGAGAGAGGCTATGTGCTAACGACTGAGGGGCAGGCTTGCAGGGTATATCCTTTGGTTGGTTGATGATGCATGGAGGGGACTGTAATCATGGCAATGAAATGATATAAAATAGGATGAATGTAAAACTAATGTTCTCCCATGTAAACTGTCACATAATCCACAATAAAACATTAAAAAAAAAAAAAAAAGTCTCCAAACCTCATGCTCTGATCATGCAACATGGAGCCCTGGGAGAGCTGCGGTTAAAGAAACCCCAGATTGACTTGTTCTATGGTGTGCGTACCCCACTAGTGGTGTTGGCCCCCACATATACCCACCTAGCTAAAGCACGTGTCTGCTAAAAAGGCCGGCAGCTCACACCCACCAGCTGCTCTGCAGGGGAAAAGTGGGGTGCTCCGGTTCCACAAAGATTTCCAGCCTTGGAAGCCCTCTAGGGCAGCTTCACTTTGTTCTATACGGTCACAACTGGCTCAATGACAGGGGCTTTGGTTTGGTTGGCTGGTCAACCGGACAGGTAGGGAAAGGTACTGCGCTCTGACTCTGACCAGTCAGGGAAGGAAGAGGCTCCAAGGTCCAGGCTGCTCTGACCCAGGATATCTAGGACAGGAAATGGACCTGCAGTTCCTAGCTACCTCCCTGGTAGCCATTCTTCCCTTGCCCTCAGGATGCTCAGTTAGGACTACATTTCCCAACCTCCCTTGCAGTTAGGGGTGGCCACTAAGTGGTAACTGGCAGTTGTTGGGGGGACTTACAAGAAAATTCTTAACCAGGTACACAAAGACGGATTATGCCTTTGTGCCCATTCTCCCATCCTGATTCCCCCCTGGAATACAGGCTTGGTGGCTTGAGCTCCAGCAGTCATTTTGGACTGTGAGGGCCACTTAAGGATGAAAGCCAGATGCTAGGGATGGTAAGTCCCTGGGGAGCACAGATAGCTAGTACTCAACTGTTAGCTGAAAGGCTGGCAATTCAAACCTATTCAGAGGCGCTTCGGAAAGGTCCCGGCCTTGAAAATCCTGTGGACCATTTCTACTCTGCACACATGGGGTCCTGGTGAGTTGGAATCCATTCAACAGCAGCAGCAGGGCTGATGAAGCAGAGAGAGAAACAGATCTGCTTTTCCTGATGACTGAGGAGGTGCCAGGTTAGCCCTGGAATGCTGAGCTTGGAAGAGTTCACTCATGGGAGAAACCATCTTCCACGGCATTTATAACATTGTTATTTCTAATCTCTGTTATTGGCAGCCAAACGCAAACTTTGAAGGGACGCTGTGGTCTTCCATAGCAGATGGCCCATGTGCCTAATCTACACTAGAGAAATCCTTTAGCAACCTGGCACCATTTGAAGTATTCTCCTGCTTTAAGAACCCCACTCTCTCCTCCACACCAAGGTAGAAAATTAGCTACAGAATGGGGTTACAATCATTTTAAAGGGAAAACACAAGGAATCTACTTGGAATGTGGAGTCATGCATTCAATTATGAGCCCTAATCTAAACTAATCTAAAGAATTGAAGAACAGAGATGTCAGCTTGAGGACTAAAGTGCACCTGACCCAGGCCATGGTGTTTTCAATAACCTCATATGGATGCGAAAGCTGGACAGTGAATAAGGAGGATCGTAGAAGAATTGATGCCTTTGAGTTGTGGTGTTGGAGGAGAATACTGAAAGTGCCATGGACTGCCAAAAGAACCAATAGATCTGTTTTGGAAGAAGTGCAGTCAGAGTGCTCCTTGGAGGCCAGGATGGCTAAGCTTCGTCTCTCATACTTTGGACACATTGTCCGGAGAGAACAGTCGCTGGAGAAGGATGTCATGCTAGGTAAGATGGAGGGTCAGAGAAAAAGAGGAAGACCCCCAACGAGATGGATCAGCCAGGTGGCATCATTGATGGACTCAAGTGTGGCAGCGGTAGTGAGGTTGGCCCAGGATCGGACATTGTTTCGTTCTGCTGTGCATGGGGTCGCTATGAGTCGGTTCCGACTCGATGGCACCTGACAACAACAACAACAACAACCTAAACTGGGCACTGTGAGTACTAGGTACCGTAAACAAAAGCACAGCTATTCCCTGTCCTTACAAAGCGTATGTCCCACAGCAATTAAGATTGAATGTCTCTAAGTCACAAAAAGTTCGTCATTGTTAAGAGATGTCGAGTCCTGCTGAGTGGATTCTGACTCATAGACATCCTCTGCACAACAGAACGAAACACTGCCCGGTCCTGAGCCATTCTCAAAACCATCGGTACGTTTTGAGCCCATTGTTGTCGCCACTGTGCCAATCTCATTAGGAGCCTTCCTGTTTTTTGCTGACCCTCCACTTTACCAAGCGTGATATCGTTCCCCAGAGACTGATCTCTCCCGTTAACATGTCTGAAGTATGAGAGACGAAGTCTGGCCATTCTGACTTCTAAGGTGCATGCCAGCTGCAATTCTTCCAACATAGATTGATTTGTTCTTTCAGCAGTCCATGGGATTTTTTTTTTTTTTAATGTTTTATTGTGAATTATGTGATAGTTTACATGGGAGAACATTAGTTTTACATTCATCCTATCTTATATCGTTTCATTGCCATGGTTACAATCCCTTCTATGCATCATCAACCAACCAAAGGGAATACCCTGCAAGCCTGCCCCCTGGTTGTCAGCACACAGCCCCTCTCCCTCTCTGGATCTAAAATCCCCAGCTGCTCCATCTTGCCAAGTCATCGTCTCTGCCTCCATCTCTGGCATCAATGCTTCTCTGGGTAGGGTCCCGCTCTCCGCTCTTCTCCCTTGACAGTCCCAGAGACCTCCACTCCTAGACTGCAAAGTTAATCACGCCCCTCCTTGCTACAAAACGTCTACCTTTACATTTCCAACACTCACAATCAGTCCTGATAACAATTATTCACTATTACATCGCAAGAGACCTATCCGCATTTCCTTTCATCAGCCCCGCCTAGACAGATTGGATACTACTCAGTGGAGATTCTACCTTCCTTCACACCCTCTGGATCTAGGCTCCCTCTTCAAAGTTTGTAAGCCTGTCACTTTTTACCTTAGTATCTCTCCCCCCCCATTTTGGGTAGCCAATGTCCAAGTTGCCCATCCCTGTCTACTCTGTGTATTGAGGGGGTGGGAATGATCCTTGCTGTAAAGATCTGTTCCCTCTTTTGAGCTACTGCATCCATAGGAGTAGGTCAAGTTCATCAAATTGTATCAAATTACTCTTTTTTTTCCTCTTCTTTCTTCTTCTAGTTGAGTTCTGATCATCCAGTCATTGAAGCCAGGTCAAGTGGGTATTATCTGCAAGTGTGGGTGTTCTTGTGCATATGCCCTCTCTTCTTATCAGCTAGTCCATGGTATTTTTAATATTCTCCTCCAACGCCATAACTCAAGTACATCAATCCTCCTATGGTCTTCCTTATTCACTGTGCAATTTTCACATGCATATGAAGCTACTGTAAATACTATGTTTTGAGTCAGGTGCATCTTATGGGGCTTAGGGGGCTGGATGGGTGCGGCCAGAGAAGTGGTGTGCGATGCGGCTGAGGCTCACGCATGGCACTGTATGGACCACAGTCGGTCTGACGTATACTTTTAATTCTGTGAATGTCAAGGAGGGGAAGGGTGTGTTCTTACTTACACTTCAAAGGGCCCTGTCACTAGTGCATAAAGATTTCTGGGATTCAACAGAAGAAGCTGGGACAGAGGTAAGGCAGTTGCTGCACTGTCCAAGACGACATGGTGGTGACCGGTACCAGGGAGAGGGCAGCAGAGTGGAAAGCAGACTAACAGGCTGACCATGAAGCTGAGCGAAAAAAGAAGATTTGAGAATGACCCGCACATGGGCACTATGAGAGTTTCTCTTGTGCCAGATTCATACTGTGCACAAGAGGAGCTCTCCAAACGAATACGCGTTCGATGATGTAATCAATCAACAAAGTCAGTCAGTATCCAGGTTTTTTGTAGGGTGTACTTTGGTGTTTTCAATAAAGTTGTAGATCCTCAGTGAAATTAATAATAACAATATAAAAAAAAAAGAAATGGCTTTCCAGGTTTTGGGTTTGAGCAGTGGGTAGATGATGACCACGATGGACCACTAACTCCTTGTGGATGGGCGAGAAAGCCGTGAGGGTATGGATTATGTTGTGATCGGGATGGACGATCAATTCAAATGTATCCAGCCCTAAAAGTGCTTTCAGCACTAACCACTAGTTCCCTAAGTCTGCGGAGTCAAAATTGTCTCAAATGGGACACTTCACACCTCACGTAACAAGTAGAGGCAGGGCCAACTTGGTGTGCGTGTCCTGTGCTTGACGGAATACTCTCCTGTTGCCACTCTGAAATCCTCGTGGATTTTGTACTTGCACTTGTGTTCTGTAAGTGACAGTGGAACAGACACAGAGCAGATGAGATGTGTGCACATGCACATCTATCATACCTTCCCAGCAGCTCCACAGAAAGCATCTCAATACCCTGTGATGTGTGGGGAGTTCAGGAAGACTCGCCATGAGAACAAGTGTCTTACATCTACAGCCAAGCAGGCAGGGCCACTGACAGCCCCAAGAAGAGTTTCGATTAGAACCAGGACTGGCTTCAAAGAAAAACCAAGGAAGCGCATCATGCCCTCTCTTACTAGTGCCACTTCCCAGATTAGCCATCTGTGTATGCTGGAATGACATCACCGAAGGAAAGGGAGAGGCCGTGAGGGCAGCCGGCAGTTCCTCTTCAGGTCAGTCCTTCCTCTCTCATCAGTAAGCAGAAGGCAGAGAGTGGTGGGAGAAATAGTCATCGTCAAGATGTGAAATAGAAACTGTGCGTTCATCTGGTGCAAGCATTTCCACTGTTCTGGTGAGGACAAAGCATGAGGGGAGGCTTCAAAAAGTTTATGGAAAATTCCATTCTCTTTTCATTCCATGTGTCCACACACACTTCTTGAAGCCTCTCCATACGTATGCGTGTACAAGCTAGGAAATACAAATGTGTAATTCTGTTGAATTCTACCCTTGCTGAGGACTCCTGGTGTGGTGCTGTAGGATCAGCACTGGACTGCGAACCACAAGTTCAAACCCACCAGTTGCTCCTCGCAAACCCTATACAGGGTCTCCATGAGTCGGCAACAACTCAACGATACTTAACAACAATAACAACCCTAGCTAAACACTACAGTATCTGCACTTAAAATTGGCAGTCCAAAATAAAGATGAAAGGTAAAATTGTCACACTAGTAATCTAAATTAATTTTTCTTTACACAGAAGGATGTTGCTGTTGTTAAGTGCCGTTGAGTCATTGCTAGCTCATGGAGATCCTGTATTAGGTTTCTGAGGAGTAACTGGTAGATTTGAACCACTGACCTTGTGGTTAACAGTCCAGTGCTTATCCTACAGCATCATATTAGGATTCCTAGATAACATTAAATACCAAATAAAAACCAGTATGACCAGTTGAGAAAGAGAGAGACTGTGAAAGGAAAGAAAAAAGCATTACATTTTAGTGCCTTTAATGGCATTTGGCCCTTGGTGTGCGGTGCTGTAGGATAAGCAGTGGACTGTGAACCACAAGGATGGTGGTTCAAACCCACCAACTGCTCCTTGAAAAGCTAATACAGGGTTACTATGAGTCAGAACTGACTTGATGGCTCTTAACAACATCAACAACGGCACTTTATTTGTGCTTTTTGAACAAGGGTCCTTGAATTTCCACTTTGTACTGGATCTTGCAAATGACGCAGTTAGCCCTGAGCCCAGAGGCTGGATGGACGGGCTGAGTTGTCCATCAAACATTCAGATCCTGTCTACAACGCCCCTCAGCTTTATCCAAGACTGGATCTCTTCTGAATATAAGGTATCTGCTGCTAGTCCCTGGAACCCTGTTGTGACGCTGCAGGTTAACACGCTGGACTGAAATGTCAGTTTGGATCACAAGGTCCGTGGTTCAAGTTCACCAGCCACTCCTCGGAAACCCTATCCAGGGTCGCTATGGGTCGGAACTGACATTGATGGCACTTAACAACAACAACAACAACTGCTAGTCCCTGGGTACATCACCATCCCTTGTTGGGTCCCCCTAACCTGTATAAATATGAGGGGGTTCCAAAAAGTTCATGGAAAACTAACAGAATTTCCCCATGAACTTTTCACAGGCCCCAGGTTGGATATACCATCAAGAAAGAGAAAGTTGTGTGAATAAACACATTCTAGTCAAGGGACAGCACGTCAACATAAAAGAAAACAAAAATCCTCACAACTGGGCCAATCAATAACATCATGCTAAATGGCGTATAGACTGAAGTTGTCAAAGACTTCATTTTGCTTGGATCCTCAATCAACAGTCATGGAAACAGCAGTCAAGAAAACAAGGCATGTGTTGCATTAGGCAAATCTGCTGCAAAAGACCTTTTTTAAAGTGTTCAAGAGCAAAAATGATCAGCTTGAGGACTAAGATGTATCTAACTCAGGCCATGGCATTTTTAATAACCTCCTATGCATGTTAAAAGGTCTCTGGTAGTGTAGTGGTTACGAATAAGGCTGCGAACCTTAAGGTCAGCAGTTCGAAACTACCAGCGGCTCCACAGGAGAAAGATGAGGCTTTCTGCTCCCACAAAGATTTACAGCCTAGGAAACCCTGTACAGGGTCACTATGGGTCAGAACCGACTCGATGGCCCTTAACAACAACAACAACATTCATGTTTAAGTTGCAATGAGTAAGGACGACCAAAATGATAGAAGATTCGATGTATCTGAATTCTGGTGTTGGTGAAGCATATTGGAAGTACCATGGACTTCTAGAAGAACAAACAAAGCTGTCTTGGAAGAAATGCAGCCAGAGTGCTCCTTAGAAGCCAGGATGGCACGGTTTCATCTCCTGGACTTGGAATATGTTGTCAGAACGGACAAGTCCCTGGAAGAACATCATGTTTGGTAAAGTGGAAGGTCAGCAAAAAAGGAAGGCTCCCAGCGAGATGAGTTAACACAGTAGCAGCTACAAGGGTCTCAAATATAACAACTGTGAGGATGGCCCAGGACCAGGCAGTGTTTCCTTCTACTGTGCACAGGGTCGCTATGAGTCAGAAGCAACTCAATGGCACCTAACAACAGTCAAGGTTGGGGAGAGTCCCAAGTGGACCCCCTATTCTTTTCTCTGCAAAAGCAGCCACTGCAGTTGAAGCCCAGAAGGAGACAAGTTCTGATTTAAAGGGTTACGAGTGCCCACCCATCAACAGTGACATCCATTCTGAGGAGAAGAGGAGAACCTTGGAAGAATGCATCCTTGCCTTGGAGCCAGGAGTTAGGAGCATGAGGGGAGAAGATGCCCAGTTCCCACAGACAACACTTTCCAGGATACCATAATCACAGAGCACAGTGCAAACAGTGTCCCTAGGATGAGGCAATGCAGTCTGAGGGATGAGTTCTTCCAGGTCCACGGTCTCCAGAAAGAGGGTTCCCTCAGGCTTTTGAAGCGCTCCATTGGACGGTTCTATGTGGTGGGCTTCGGTGGGTATGAGGCAGGTTGCTGCTGCACCCACCCCATGAAGCATCATCTGGAATACAGCCCGAGCCCCGTCAGATGTCTTAGCATCAGCATTTCCGTAATGCCAGAGTGCTTTTTTCATGCGTGCCTGACTCCATGGCAGTGAGTGCTTTACACGGCTGACAGGAAACCCTGTCCTTATTTAATTTTATCAAACAATGGAGAAGGGGGTCAAATTGTGGCATGGTCAGTTAGAAGTAGTACCAAGAACACATTAGCCTCTCTGTAGGAAAGGTACTGGACTGCTAACTTCAAGATTGACAGTTCAAAACCACCAGCTGATTGTCTAAAACCCTAAAAGTAGGGACAGTCCAGTCCACGGGCCATAATACAGCTCATGAAATCATTTGGTCTGGCCCTGCCAAGACAACCGCAGTTCTTGCCAACACATTGTTGCTAAGTTACCTACTAATATGCTGTCGTCAAGTGCCTTCAAGTTAGTTCTGACCCATAGTGACCCTGTATAGGGTTTCCAAGGAGCACTGGTGAGCTTGAACCACCAACCTTGAGGTTCAAGCCAACTCTGCAGTCCAGCACATTAACCTGTAGTGCCAAACCAGGACTCCTGTCATCACATTGTTGTTAAGTGCCGTTGAGTCGGTTCCGACCCTGTATGGGGTTTCCGAGGAGCAGCTGGTGAGCTTCAACTGCCTACCTTAAACAACTAAACAACAACATGATGGCAGAGTCCTGGTGTGGCGCTGTGGGTTAATGCGCCAGACTACAAAGCCGCCTGAACTGCAAGGTTGGTGGTTCAAGCTCACCAGTGCTCCTTGGATTGTTGTTGATATTGTTAAGTACCATGGAATTGGTTCCGACTCATAGCGACCCTGCACAGGGTTTCCGAGGCTGTAAATCTAAATGGGAGCAGAACGCCACATCTTTCTCCTGCGGAACTGCTGGTAATTTCAAACTGCTAAACTTGAGGTTAGCAGCCCGATTGGTAACCAAGGTGACCAAATATATAGCAGGGGTTGATAATTTTGTAGGGCCCACAAATGTTGTTATAAATTTTGGCAGAAAAAGGTTTCCCATCCCTGCTATACAGGGTTGGGTCGCTAAGAGTTGGAATTCACTCGTCAGCGCTTGACAACTCTGAAAGAAAGGAGCTCTGTTAGCATAGCGGGTTACAAGTTGAGCTGCTAACAGCAAGGTCAGCAGTTCAAATCTACCAACTGCTTTGTGGGAGGAAAATGAGGCTTGCTTTCTGTTCCCATAAATATTTACAGCCTTGACAACCCTACACAGCGTCGCTATGAGCTGGAACTGACTCCACATCACATCACTCTCATCGCTCTGGAAGAAGTTCAGGCGAGCATTTGCCCAAACTAATGGCAAGAGTACGCCACGCTGACCACAGCTGGGCCTCTAATACTGACCAACATGTGAAGTCTGTTTTGACCGCAGCCAAGGATACTGCTAAGTCACCCAGGCAAAATGCTGAGCAGGACAAGTCACGCAAGGCAGAGGAGAACGATGTCTGACCACTCGAGACATACTTCACTGCATCATATATACACTGGGGTCTATTATGTATTCTTGTCTGCATCTTGCTTTCCAGCAAATACACCATGGAAATGACTCCAAGTTAACCAGTTGCGTCCACTCTTTCTACCAGCTGACAGTCAGTGGTATCAGCAAAAAGATGAGGCTTTTCTGCTCCCGTGAAGACTTGAGGCCTAGGAAACCTTATACAGTGTCAGTATGAGTCCACGGCACTTCACACACACACAGAGTCAATGATCTAGCTCACTGCTAACGAGTCGATTCAGATTCACAGTGACCCTATGCAGGGCATCTGTAAATCTTTAAGAGAGCAGATAGGCTCATCTCTTTCCTGCGGTTCTGCTGGTGGGTTTGAACTGCTGACTTTGGGC
>NW_006408686.1:7040523-7138121 GCF_000296735.1 Chrysochloris asiatica
TTGCCAACCAGGTCCCCAACTGGGTCCACACAGGACTCCTTTTTCAGTGTTATTTTACTCAGTTATTCCCTGAGGATGGGCATTCCTTTCCTTTCCAAGGTTCCTCTGTGTTTGTTTGTGCGACTACAATCCTTTAGTACTGGAGTTATTCTTTCTGTAGGGTAGATTCTCAGAAACAGCAGAGCTGGTTCAAAGACTACTGTGGACAATTCTATGCCTGTTAAGAAGGAAAGCTGTGCTATGGAATGCGTGTGTTCCAACATACAAAAGTACAGAACTGTACATACAGTATGTGCTTTAAAAAAAAAAAAAAACCTCTCAAAAAAAACTCACGGGAGGGCAGCAGGGTGACCAGGGTCAGAGGTAAAAAGCTTCCTTTTCACAATCCACTTTTTGTGCCATCTGAGTATTTTACCATGTACCGTATTGCTCATTAAGAGAACAATTATATTGTGTTCAAACTGTCTTCCAAGATGACGTGCAATGAGTCACACATCTCCATCCACCTGGAGGAGTGGACTTGTTGCTCTTAGGGTCCACTTGGGAGACTACTTACTTAGTCTCTCCTTCAAGGGTGCCCCTCCCTTTCTGTTGTTTGATTGTTCCCAGCCTGGCACATGATGAAACATGCCAAATTTTATCTACTCATGATCTACCCTTCCTCCTATCTGGGCAGGGAGAAGACAGACTCCCAGAGATGCTCATGTTGATAAGTGAGCCTGGTCAGCTGCTCCAATCTTTAGGGACCTGAGGGCTCCAACGACAGATGGAGAAGGAACAGGGCCGCTCTCTCTCCTCACACACTGCCGTCTGAAATTCAAGTCTCACACTAGTTGAGGGGCCTACCGTCCCCCCACATGTCCAAAGCCCCTCAGGTCCCTTGGGTGAGGGAGGCTTGCAGCAGCAGCCATGCCTGTGGGGCCTGCACACTCGGGATAAAGCCAAAGGCAAGAGAAAGGAGGGACAAAGAACACGGAAACCAAGCTCATATAAACAAGAGGCCCAGTCGTCCTCCAGTGCTGGCCCAGAACCAAAGGCCTCGCCAGCCACTGCTTTAATCTCCGCGGTGACTCACACGATGGGAAAACAAACTTGACCTAAATGCACACAGAGTGAGGCCCCAGGTATGGCAGAGATAACAGAAGGCACCTGCTCTTGCAACGTGGCTGAAATTCTCCACTCACCTCAGGGTGGGGGGTGGGAGGAGACCTAGATGTGACCCTGATGAGAAGGTCGCTCTGGGAAGGGGAGGGATGAAGTGTGAAGAGGCTCAACACTGGCAGAGGGTCCACCTGAGGCATGAGTGGGGAGCTAGGTGGATGCAGGTCTGGGATCTCAGTAAAGGCGCCCTAGTTTGGGGCAGCAACCTTTACTCGAATGCTTCTCTCTATCTACAGTGACCTTGACTTTGATCCTTCAAGATTCAACTCAACAAAGATGGGTGCATGTGGATGTTGGCTGGAGCAGACCAGAGTGGCGTCAGCTGGCACCGGCCAAGGAATCGGTAGGTAGGCCACAATAGAATCCCTTCAGTCTCTTCTCTTATTCTCCATAGCATATCCATTAGCAGGTTCTGTTGCCGATACATCCACAATACCCTGAAATCCCTCTCCTTTTCCCCACTTCCTCCTTCCTAGGCCAAGCCACTATTATGTCTTTCACCTGGACCATTCCATTAGATGCCCCTGTAGCATCCTGAGCCCGCTCTTGTCTTCCACACACAGAGGAATCATAGCAAACAGAATTCCATCAGGTTTGCCCCTGTCTGCTGAGAATTCCCAACAGCTTCCCATCATGCTTAAGATAACACCCAAACTCTCCTTACCCTTCCTACAAGGCTGTGTGGTCTGACCTCAGGACACCCCTCGGACCTCACACCTCCTTCCATTCTAGTGATCACTCAACCCCACCCCACCCTCACCTCACTTTTCTGCTTTCCCTTCCAAGCTCAGGGCCTTTGCATCTTTTGCCCTTGCGACACAGTGGGTTAGGTGTTGGGTTGATAACTACAAGATCAGTGTTCAAATCCATCAGCCGCTTTGTAGGAGAAAAATGAGGCTTGTCTGCTCCCATAAAGATTTCATCTCAAAAATCGTATAAAGCAGTTCTACTCTGTCCTGTAAGGAGCTCTGGCAGGGTAGTGGTTACGAGTGGGGCTGCTAACCTCAAGGTCAACAGTTCTGCAGGAGAAAGAGGCGGCTTTCTGCTGCCATAAGGATTTACAGCTCTGGAAACCCTATACAGGGGCGTTATGAGCCGGAACCGACTCCATGGACACAACCACCACCATCACCACCACTCTGTCCTGCAGGGTCACCATGGGTCAGAACCGACTCCATGATAGCAGGCTTGGTTTTGGTTTTCTCAAAGCTCCCTTCTTCTTCAGGGAGCCCTTGCTCAGCTCAAGTGGTCACTGTTGTTGTTGTCGCTGTCGCCGTTGTTAAGTGCCATTGAGTTGGTTCCGATTCATAGAGACCTTGTATAGAGTTTCCAAGGAGTGGCTGGTCAATTTGAACCGCCAACCTTGCAGTTCAATCGGACCTTGTGGTCCAGTTCTTTGTCCCACAGCACCCCAAGTGGTCCCTACTTCATCTGATTTTTATTCATTACAGAACACTTACCACTGCTGCGGGTTTCCTCATTTTTCCTTATTATCTGTTTCTCTGAAGAGAACATGAATTCTCTGGGTAGCGTTCCCATATTAATTCACAATGGCATTCCCAGCCTTGGCACAGTGTCTGACACCCACAAAATGCTCGGAGAATACTTGTAAAATAAATGTTCTGGCAGCTGTTAGAAACATAAAGTAACTCTACATAGAATCATAACTTTTCATTGAAATCATGACTTTTCCAGGAGTGAAACGAAGCAAAATTGTGTAAGTACAGACACACATATTTCTATCTAAAAAGAAAAGAGATCCTGTGTATTGGTCATTAGCACAAGCCCCACCCTGGGTTCAGCATAATCTCTCAAAATCCTCACAACCATCCTGGGAAGAGGGTATTGGTGGTGGTGGTGGTGGTACGCCGTGGAGTTGGTTCTGACTCATAGTGACCCTGCACAGGGTTTCTGAGTCTGTCAATCTTTATGGGAGCAGAAAGCCTCATCTTTCTCCTGCAGAAGAGCTGGTAGTTTCCAACTGCCGATCTTGACATTAGCAGCCAGACACGTAAACCACTACACTACGAGAGCTCTGTAGGTATTATTATGATCACAACGGCATTCTGGGTGCAGACACTAAGGCTCAGAGAGGTGAAGTAATTTAGCCAAGGTCATACATCAGATACCTGGGGTTTGTTCTAACTCACAGCCCTGACTCATATGCCTGCCTGTACCTCTGCCCATCCTGGCCCCAACCACTTTGGACTGCTACTGTCTGGGGACAGGTCTGTCATCCCCCCCGTGCTTCATAAGCTTTGGGGGGACAGGACCTGGAGTTGTCAAGGTCACCACTATCGCAAGCTTAGGGCTGGGTCTGGAGCTATAAATGGTTGCTAGTGAATACATGTACATACTTTTTGTAGAGGGAATCAACATTAAGCAACTCATCCCCAGTACCATTCATCACCAGTGTGCTCTGGACCATAAAGGAGAGGTTACTGGAGAACAGAGGCAGTGAAGGGGAGGGCCCTGTCCCTGTCTCAGGAAGGGACACCTCAGCTGACATTTGGAGACAGAGCAGGAGCTGACAGGCAAAGAGGTGGAGAAGAGGCTCTCAGTGGAGGGGCCCACAGATGGTAGTGTGGTCCTGGTGATGGCTTGTCTCTGCTCTCAGCTCCTAGGGGGCAGGTCAGTTGGAATTGAGGACAGTGGCTCAGAATCGAGGTGGAACCACCTCAGGCCAGATTCTGGAACCACCCTGAACAACTGTGATCTCAGAGCATGTGCTGAACACTAACTGTGTACCAGGCACCGGCTACATTCACTACACGCAGTGTGAGGGGGCTTCGAAGAGTTGGCGGGAAAACGGAACGGACACTTTGAAGCACCGATCTTCCTGTTAGCAGAAGAGCACTTTAACCGCTGTGCCACCAGGGTCCCTTCAGTCCTTTCAGAGTGAGGGTGCATGTACACACTGTTAAAGGGCCAGGGGGAGTTGTGTGTAAGTCAGACACTCCTAGCCCGGGGACTTACTGGATTCTGTGGAAGGGGTCACAAGTTTCACAAAACAGATCAGGAGCCCTGCCTTCATGGAGCTGAAGAGAGAGAATGAAAATCTCTGGCAAGGTGGGCAGGCAGGTGGGCGGGGCGGGTCCCGTGGAGTGATGTTTTACGCAGAGATCTGAAAGGAGCCAGCATTAGCCAGGCCAACAAAAGGTGGGGAGTCAGGTGCAGGAGAAATAGGGAACGAACGGCTTGGGTAAAGAGACCTAATGGGATACTTTGCCACAAGAAGGCAGAAAAACCAGAAACACGAAACTCACTTAGGTGAGTGTGGCCTGGTTGTGAATAACAGGTAGGCTTGTCAAGGAAGCAGAATGCATTCTGGAGCGAGATGCAGGAGATGTGGTACGTGCATGAAAATCTCTGAAAGGGCAATCTACACGCACACAAACCACCGGCAATGGCGGCTGCCTCCGGGTGGCTGGGCCCTGAAAGGAAGTGAAAGTTGGCCAGGTGGCTGGAGGGCAGAGAGCTGAAGGAGCAGACTGGGGGCAGGCGGCAGGCAGGGCCCCATTGCACTGAGTCTGCTGAGCCACATGGAGGAGTTGGTCTTTCTGAAGGAATGCTCCCCATTCTCTAGCGTTTGAGTTAAATGAGGTTTTAGTGTCAAGAAGCATGGCCCCCTCGTCATTTTCACCAGTTGTGCCTGAATGACTCTCAGGTCAGAGGTCCTGTGAAGAGGACGCAGCATGTGCCCAGGACAGGACAGAGGGAACAATGGTTCCCCATCCCTGACTACAGCAGCACAAGGACCCGTCTTCTGGCTGGCCGTAGTTAATGAGTCCAGAGGCAGACATCTGAGCCAAGCCTGTGAGGCCCTCCCTTGGGTTGTTTTGGGCTTGGGCTGAGAGGAAAACGAAGCTACTTTCTTTGGGAGCCTATACTGCAAACCGAACAGCTTGATTCTGTGGATGGGCAGGCTTCCCAGCCAGCAAAGGGAAAGGCAGAGACTATGGGAACAAAGCAGACACGAAGGGGAGACAGTGGCATTCACGTTCCGGTTCCCATCGTATGTTGGCTGCTTCCTAACACCCATTCCGCCCTTCCCGGTGAGTGGTTTTGGGTGGGAGCAACCAGCCTGTTATGTGATGCCCATCCCCTGCCAGTGACTGGGGCACAGAAGGTCATGTGGCCGGTGCTAGTCCAATCAGAGAGGAGCTCGGGAACTCTGTGGCATGTTTGGGAGGTATACCACCCACTCAGATCAGGAATGAAGACACATTTGCTGGCAGCCTGTGTGCTACCTCCAGGGCTGCTAGGTTTGAGGACAATGCTGACACCAGAGGGAGGGATGGAGGGACAGAGAGAAAGTGGGTTACTGGTGATCTGGGCTCTCCCCATCTCTAGGTTTTCTAGTTGTGTGCGCCTCTCCTTTCCCTCTTTGAACCCGGGTTCCAGTTCTTTGTCATCAAAGTAGCTGTCTGGTGCCACAGTCCTTCCTAAGGCCTTGCTTCTGTTTTCTGGGTGGCCCTAACATCCTTTGGTGGCTGGTGGTGGTGGTTAGGTGCCACTGAGTCCACTCCGAGTCACAGAGAACTCACATTGGGTTTCTGAGGAGCAGCTGGTGGGTTTGAACCTCAGACTTCCAGTGCTTATCCTACAGCGCCACGCCAGGGCTGGTCCTCCTTTATTCTCTACACAGGTTCTAGGTGAGACATTGTCACCTGCTAAGATCACAGGTCTAATGAACCCAAGGTGCCTCGAAGAAAGCCGCAGAGCAGTGTGGCTGGTGGTTACAGCCTGTGCCCATTTCCCCAGGTGTGAAATAGGGATGTTAAAACACACGTCACTGGGTTAACAGGGAGTCCTGGTGGCATGGCGAGTTAAGCATTGGGCTGCTAACCAAAAGGTTAGTGGTTCAAACCCACAAGCTGCTCTGCGGGGGGATATGAGGCAGTTCTACTCTGTTCTACAGGGACCCTGTAAGTTGGAATCAATGCCAAGATAGTGGGTCTGGTGGGTTGTTTTGTTTTGTGGGGGGCAGTTGTTAAGAAGATTAAAGTGGTTGAAAGACTTTCTAGCACATTGTCAGCTCTGAACACATGTTAGCGATTTAGTATTCTGGCTCACTGATGGGGAGCGGAAAGGTCTCTCCCCAAGTAAGCACTTAAAGCTACATCCCTCCTCCTCAGTTCTTTTGTTCAGGTCAGCGTATTCTTCCTTTATAAATTGTCCCAAAGAACACCCAGCCCAGTTTCTGTCAGAACAGTGGCAAATGTGCCATCAGGGAGGGGGTCCTGAATGAAAGAGATTTGACTCAACTCCAGAGGCTGGGTGGTAGAGGACGCCCGCATGAGCTCATTTCTCCATCAAATACAAGCTGGGGTTTAAAGTTTCAAAACACAGGCTGGGACATGCTGGCACAATCTCGCGGGGGGGGGGACAAAGGAACCAGAGCCTGGGTGGAGGGAAACCACAATCCAGCGAACTCTGTGGGGAGGAGGCTGGGCTCCTGGGCTGGCTTCCAGCCACATCCGCTCTCGGTGCAGCTATGAGCAACAGGAAAAAGGGACTCCAGCCACGTTTGTATTTCCAGCTGGGAGTTGGCACGGGCACGGGAAACTTGGGAATAAACTCCGTCAGGAAGTGAGAAGTAGAAGATGCTTCCATAGCAACGCCCAGAGCTGGAACTGTTCAAAAGTAAGGCACATCTGGAGATGAACACAGCTTCATTCTTTCCATTCACACCCGCATCATGTGACTTAAACTTCACTTCCTTCAAGCATAGCTGGGATGCCCTGCTCCACAACTCCACAACTCCTTTCTTCCCAACACTTACAACTGCGAGGCTGCGCGTCTCTGCTTTCTCTCTCTGCCTGTGGGCTCCGTGGGGGAGGGACTTTGGTGCCTGGCCTAGAGCAGGCTCTCAATCAATGCTTATCGAACACTGTTCTCCATGTGATTGTTATTTATAACTACAGCGAACATGTGAGTACCAGTGTGTACAGGGCAATGTGCTCAGAGTTACACTGTCAGAGCCATTTGCACAATGAGGTTCCTTCTCAAGCTACCATCTGCCAAAAAACTGGGGTTCTTTCATCCCCAGAGGATGAGGGAACCTTCAACAGCATGGCGGTGGTGATGGTAGCTGTCTGCCGCCCTCAAGTTGGTTCTGACTCATCCTGAGCTTACATAGGGTTTCTGAAGCTGTAAACCTTTAAGGGAACAGAAAGCCTCTTTCTCCCATGGAGCGGCTGATGGATTTGAACTACTGACCTTGCGGTTAGCAGCCCAATGCGTAATGGCAGAGAGAGCAAACACCTTAGAAACAAGGCTGACAGGTGGAGGGAGGAATGTGGTGGACGTGGCTCAAGAACTTTCTAAGGAGACAATCTAGGGCTCGAATATACCTTACCAGAAGGGAGGGGCACAGGCTTCTCAAGACTCTCAAAGGTTAAACAGACTGTTGGATTCTGGGAAACTTCCACCCAACCTCTCCTGAAGCTTCAGCTCATCTGACTTCTCTTTTAAAACAGTTTTCCTGCTTATGAAAGTGGTGTGTGTGTATGTGTGTGCGCACACACACATATAAAACACAGTTAGAAAGCAGAGAAATGAGCAAAGAAGAATATGAAGTTATTTATAACCTCTCCACCAAAAGACAAAGGGGCTTCAAAAAATATGTGGAAAAATGGAATTAATAGATAATGGAATTTTTCCACAAACTTTTCAAAGATCCCCATAGAGACACTGTGAAGATGGCAGCCCATTTCCTTCCAGTCTTTTTTTGCCCTCAAACCTGAAGGAAAAGTTCTACTCTGTCCTATGGAGTCGCTGTGAGTCAGAATGACCTCAGCGGCAGCAGGCCTACAATATGTGTGTGTATGAAGAACAGGGAGAGAGATTTTACCCCTTCAAAGTACTCACACACACTTCTGTTTATCTGGGACGATTTGAACATCAAGAAATAAATCATATTTTAAAATAGTAAAACGAAACCTTTTTCTCTAAACTATAGGCTGTCAGGGAGGCAAGAGGCTTCCTGCTTCCTACCCGCCCCTCTCCCTCCAATCTCTACTTCCACCTGAACCTCCACCAGAGACCAGCAGTTCTCATGTGCAATGGCTACAACAGAAGAATTAGTAACTTCCACAGAACAACAAGAAAACAGCTGCTGTCGAACCAATTCTGACTCATGCCGACCGTGTGGCATTGTAGATTAGGACGGCACTTTGGAGCGTTTTTAGGACCATGCATTTATGGAAACAGATCACAACGCCTTCCTTCTGAGGTACCTCTGGGTGGGTTTGAACCATCAGCCTTTCAGTTAGTGGTCAAGCATGCAAGTACTACATTGTTGGTAAGAGACGTTGAGTTGGTTCTGATTCATATTGACCTTTGTGCAGGGTTTCTGAGGAATAGCTGGTGGGTTGGACCCTCCAACCTTGCAGTTAGCAACTGAGTGCTTATCCTACAGCACCACATCAGGACTCTGAGTAATACAGAAGCAGCCGTTTTAAACACTTTCCAAACAGTATTGAATTTAATCCTCACAGCCTTATGAGGCAGGTACTATCAATTCACAGTGAGTAAATAGAGGCTCAGAGAGTTTGAATGACTTTCCCAGGGTTACACAGCCAATTGTAGTGGTGCTGAGATTTAAACCCAGGTCCACTGGCCCCAAGTGCCCTCTTTCCTTTGGCCCACTTTGCCCAAGACCCCAGCAACAATGACATTGACTAGGACCTTCAGGGCACGGCCCTCAACGTTCCCCAGAACCAGGTCTGTCATCAGGATTACTCATACCTCTTCTCCAGACTCATTTGGTTTCCTAAAGGAAATGAGAAATAGTTGGAATTCAGCAAAAGTGACCTCGCCGGAAGCTGACCACATCCACACGTGGGTCCCCTGTTGGGCTACTCATGGAGCACTGTGAAACAATGACCATTCTCCAGGGGACCAGGGGGTCAGAACCTGGGAGGATCAGGCTCCACTGACTGAGCACCCACCTGGCCCCAGATGGGAATGTGAAGGCCCTTCCCTAATTTACACAGGGCTGGCTGTGGGATGGAAAAGACAGCTAGCTCTAGGGAAATCACTGTGCACCGCCTGTTTACAACTGAGTCGGAGAAAAGGCTGGAGCTGATGCGAGGATGGCCAGAGGAGTAATGGGCCTGGAGTCAATTATTTGGTCACTGTGGAGGACCAGCCAGTTACGTCACATGAATCCTTAGAGAAATGCAGATCGTGGCTCTTCCACCCACTGCAAAACCAGACCCATCACCAAGGTGGAGTATACGGGGGAAGAGCCCAGGAATTCATCACCAGAGAATTTGGCCTCTGCTCCAGGACAAGGGGTGTGGGGAGTAACTCAGTTGTCTTCAGTAAAATCTGATGCATGGTGAACCCACTGTGTCCCACAGATTCAATCTGGTGGTTTTTTCAGAAGCAGATTGCCAGACCTTTCTTCCAAGGTACCGCTGGGTAGATATGAACCGCCAACCTTTCGGGGAGCAGCCATTTACACCACCCAGGAACTCTTCTAGGGCAGGAAAACCCACTGATTTCCTGGGCTGTAAATCTTGACAGAAGCAGGCAGTCTTATCTTTCTTTTGTGGGCTTGAACCGCCGATCTCATGAGTCGCAGCTCAACACCTAACACACAGTCCACCAGGGATCCTTAAGGCAGGAAGGAGATGACAAAGCACTGCTCTGGATCCAAAAGTCACTATCCTTCCAGCTTCTGAGCCAATAGGGTCTCCCCACAGAGGGAATCCAAGAGGAGAGGGCCAGGGAGCAGAGAGTTGCAAGGCTAGTGAGCTCAGAGGCCTGGGTGCAGCAGATACTCGGTAACTTTACCACCAAAATTTTTATGCTTCTGAGTGGGGATCCACTTGCAGGCACTTAACAACAATTCTAAGGGTAGGATGGGCAGGGAGCAGGGAGAAGTTAGGATGTCGAGATTGATGGTATTTTTTGTAAATATTCTAAAAGAAATTGAGAGAAAGGTACAATGAACTCCCATGTACCCAAACCCAGTCTCAACAACTGTCAAGCCTGCGTCTCCTGGGCGTCATCAGTTCCCCATCTTGCTAAAGTATTTTCAAGCGAGTCCTAGGCATCATGCACTCCACCTTCGTACATTTCAGTGGACAGCCCTAAAAAGTCCAAACATTTTCTTTGTTGTTGTTAAGTGCCGTTGAGTCGGTTCCAACCCATAGCAACCCCGCATAGGGTTTTTCAGGAATGGCTGGTGAGCTTGAACCACTGACCTTGTGGTTCAAACCAGTGCGTTAACTCATAGCGCCACACCAGAACTCAGTTACAAATACTAAGTAACTAAATTAATGACAATGCTGTCCCTGGCCCCAGCAGACAGGAGTCAGGATTGATGAAGGAGTAAGGAATAGGCCACCTCAGCCTCTAGCAATGGGAGGAATGCCTTTCTGGAAGACCTTGGCTATACAAGCCAAAAAAGTTATACAACTCTGCATACCTTCTGACTCAGCTACTCCATCATTCATGCACTCATTCAAAAAATATCACAGATGTCAACCATCTGCCTGGCACTGTTCGAAGCATTTCTCCCCATGGTACAGATATGGAAACTGAGGCATAGAGAGATAGTCACTTGCCCTGTGTTACACAGTTCTCATAGGTCAGAGCTAAAAAATGAACCCAGGCCATTGAGGTGTAAATAGTAAATACCAGGTCCTGGGGTAAGGTTACCATTTTGGGCATTCCACTTGGAAGCCCAATGCTCTGAGTTCCTACTACACTAGTAAATGCTTACCATGTGGCATCTGTCCCACAAATGATGCATGAAGTAGGACTCTTATTATTATAAAGCACAAGAAGATGAGGGTCCCTGCTGGCAGGTCAGGCAAGTCACGTGAATACCTGCTGTGTGGCCAACACGGTCCCCTTTCTCTTCAGGATTGACCTCTGTACCACACTGCAGGTTCTGGCAAGGGTGTGGCTGCTCCCTAACATTACCCTCAACGACAGGCACATGACCTGAGCTATCCAATTAGAGTCTTCCCTGGGACACAGACAGAGACCTTAAGAACAAGGTCCTCTTTTCACTCTGTTGATAAACTAAGTATATCTGCATCTGGATCCTGCCTATCTCAGAGTGGAATGTGTGTGTGTGTGTGTGGGGGGGCATTAACAGCATATCTGAGCCCCTTAATAGAGCTAATAGAGCTATGAAGGAGAAAGGTGAGGCTTTCAGTTCCTGCAAAGATTTAAAAGTTTCAGAAACCCTGTACAGGGTTGTTATGAGTTGGAACTGACTTGAAGACACGAACAACAACAACAACAACAACAACAACAACAACAATAGAGCTATGGGGGAGCACAGTGATTCCACAGGATAAGCTCTGAATCGCCAACCATAAGGTCGGGTCGCTATGAGTCGGATTCGACTCGATGGCAGTGAGTTGGGTTTTTCTGAATAAACCTTTTCCTTCTATGAGTGGGAACTGACTCCATGGCACATAACCACCCCCCCCACCACCACCCCCACAGGGTCACTGTCAGTCGGAACAAACAAGAAAGGAGAGGCCTAAGAAGGGAAAGCCTTTTTCCGTTCTTCGGATGCACAAGGACGTGATCTTCAGTCTGGGTAGTCATCTCAGGACAGAAAGCCTGCAAGCGGAAGCCGTGAAACAGAAATAGAGAGAGAGCCTGGCGCTCAAATGCATCACGGAGCCGCAGCACTGCACCGCCCCCCACCCCTGCCCCATGTTGGTCTCCTCCAGACTGTTTGTTGTTGTTGTTGTTGTTGTTAAGTGCCATCGAGTCGGTTCCGACCCATAGCGACCCTGTACAGGGTTTCCGAGGGTGTAAATCTTCACGGGAGCAGAAAGCCTCATCTTTCTCCCGCGGAGCAGCTGGTAGTTTCGAACCGCTGACCTTAAGGTTCGCAGCCCGATTCGTAACCACTACGCTACCAGAGTTCCTTATGATGAGATAATTAACTAAGGACTCCACTGCTCAGCCAAGAGATGCCAGACACACCCCGTTACCTGCAGCTCCGTGTGTTGGCACCAACCGATAGCTCCCCCAGCTTCTGTGAGCACTCCATGCCACATGCATGTAGAACACTCAGCACACAATGGGCACTCCGTCATTGCTGGGTTAACAATCGCTGCCCCGTCCAGCAGCCTCTGAGAGGCTCAAGCCATGCCACCACTTCTTATAGTTAACTGCCTGCCCGTCAATTAGCAGGAGCCCTGGTAGCACAGAAGGTTAGGCGCTGGGCTGCAAACTGCAAAGTCAATGGTTCAAATGCACCAGCCTCTCTGAGGGAGAATGATGAGGCTAGCTCCTCCCATAAAGAGTCAGTCTCAGGGACCCTATGGAGCAGCTGGACTCTTTCTCACAGGGTGGCAAACAGTCAGAATTGACTCAGTGACAGTGTATCTTTCCTGCCAACTAGGATGGGAGAAACTACCACTCCTGGAGTGGCCACAATCAAGACTTCAGTGCCAAGGAAGAGGGGGACAACCGCCAGAGAAGGTTGTGGATTTCCACAGCTGAAAAGCAGCTGACTGCGGCCCAGCCCTGACCCATTCGTCCTCTCCCCAAGTCTCTCTGCCAGGATCTAGCAAGCACAGTTAACAAACACTTCCACCATATCTTCAGACCACCAGCACTGCTGTTTCGTGTTTTTCTCTAACTATACTTGCTTTTATTTTTGGCTTCAAACACCAACTTCAGCCTCACCCAAAGCAGAAATGATCATGGAACGCTAGGTTTGATATGTGTTTAAATGTTTTTCTATGAACGCATTCAAGTAAAAGTACAACCATCGAAATGCCTAACATGTTTATTCGCGAACCGCCTCAAATGTCAAGTAACAAAATCTGACCTTAGGAAACCCGACAGTCAGCATGCCCCTCCTGAGTACTAGAGCTAACCAAGCCCCACAGAAGCTGAAGTCTCTTCCAAATGCCTCCCATCAGGGCTCTGTTCCCCTGGAACACATCTAACGTTTATAGTCTTCATCTGTGCTGTTGTCTGATGGTGGTTGTGTGGCAGTGGGTCGGATCCCACTGTACATCTTTACAGGAGTGGAAAGCCTTATCTTTCTCCTGTAGAACAAATGGTAGATTGGAACTCCTGGCCTTTTGGTTAGCAGCCCAGCTTGTAATTGGTGGGCCAACAGTCAGCGAGCACTAAAGAGTTTCTTTACACATAGATTATTAACCTGTGACCCTTACAAAGCCTCATGTGAGGTTGGGTAACGTCCTCCCAGTCCCACGGAAAAGGAAACTGAAGAGCAGAGAAGTAAAGTCATTTGCTCAAGTTTCCACGTGGACTTGGCACAGCCAGCGTTTGAACCCAGGTATTTGATTCTGGGGCATCCCCCCTCATACCTTCTCATGACCCTATGACAACAGCCAACACTGACCACGCTCTGCTGTGTCTTCTACCCACAAGGCTTATCCAGTCAAAGTACACAATTAGAACGAGCTCTGATAGTGGTTATGAATTGGGCTGTGAACCTCAAGGTCAGCAGTACGCGAGGGAAAGATGAGGTGTCTGCTCCCGTAAAGATCTACAGCCTGGGAAACCCTATGCAGGGTTGCTATGAGTTGGAACTGACTCTACGGCACACCACCAATACCATTCCATCCTGACAAGTCAATTCTCCTCAAAAACGAGGAAAATCGTCTCTGACTAAACTAAACCCTCTGACTCTGCCTCTCACGCCCCACGAGGCTGAGTGGCCAGACAGGAACGGTCCAAAACCAACTCAGACATCATCTTTTTCTGTGCACGTTTCTCCTCATCTGGCAGCTGGGCTCAGGACCATATCTGCACTAATCACAAAAATTGTGGCAGCGAACATGGCTCAGGCTTACCACGAGCGCCAGGCCTGTGCTAAAGGCTTCACAGGTATTAACTCTGAACGGCCCCAGTAACCTGCCGAGGTAGAGATCAGCTTTCTCCTTGTTTTAGGATGAGGAAAAGGAGCCACAGAGAGGCTAAAGTCACAAGCCCAAGGCCATGCAGGTGGAAATGGTGATTCCAGAGGCCCAGTCTGTAACCACCCACTTACACTGCCTCCCAACACATAATTCCTTCTGTGTACTCAGCACTTTCGGCATGCCAGGCTCTAGGTTAAACAATGTAAGATGACCTCAGTGAATGCTACCCTTACAGACACACAGACACACACACACCCCCTCAGTGAGGTGGTGGTGTACCCAGTAGGCCCCTAAGAGCATTCTGTCTCCAGCTCCCAGAAGTCAGATAGTGAAGTGCTGTCTTCACACAAGCCCATCACTGTGGGTACTGTCAGAGCTCAGTCAGCAGCTGTGTCCTTCCAGATTCCCACAAAGCTGCTCACTACATACCCATCCCCTCACCTTACAACGGGTCCTGCTAAGCCCCAGGCACGTCCAGGAATCAGGTATGTGCTTGCCAGAGTGCTGCTGGCCACTCCGGAGCGGCTTCATTCAGGGACCCTGCTCTCAGGGTGTGGGAAGGGTCTGGAATTGGGAAGTCCGCTCCCTTCCACGCTAGCAGGGCCCTTCTTTCAGCCCCAAACAGATCAAGCAGGGAGCAACCTTGGCACTGCCCAACCATCCAAAGAGTTTGCACACTGCGTGAACAGTATGGACTTTCTGAAGCCTTAGTTCAAATCTCAGCTTCACCACTTAGTATGAAATGTGAAACTTATTATTGAAACTTATTAAATGTGAAACTTATGATTACGTGAAACCCTTATCTACCTTACCTACACCTTAGTTTCCTCGTCTAGAAAAGGAGCATACTTATAGGACTCCTGGGGTGAGACTGTAGGATCAGCACTGGACTGGGAACCACAAGGTCTGCAGTTCAAACCCACCAGCTGCTCCTCAGAAACCCTATCCAGGGTCGCTATGAGTCAAAACCGACTCGACAGCACCTCACATCAACAACGGAACTAATAGTCATGTTGTTGTTGTGAAGTGCCTTCGAGTCAGCTCCGACCCACAGCAACCCTGTACAGGGTTTCTGAGGAGCAGCTGGTGGGCTTGAATCACCAACCTTGCAGTTCAAACTGCTTGCAGTCCAGCGCATTAACCCACAACGCCACACCAGAGCTGTAGAAATGAAGAAGCACTTGGAAAAGGACCTGAGAGTTATGTGTTTGCTATTATTACAAGTGGCCCACACAGAGATACCTCTCTCCCCTCATTTGAGGGGTGGGCAGAGATGTCCGCTGGGCCTCCAAGATCCCTCACCACCCAAAAGCTACACATGCAAGGAAAGCAAACGTAAAGACTCCACTGGCCTGCTGGTGGCATTAGCGACAGTTGGGTCCTGGTTCTCTGTTCCTGCTGACCACCTGTGAGGACGCTGTAATTAACAGATCAGTTGTAATATTTGTAGGAGCACTGGTGGCATGGTAGGACAAGCACTAGACTGCTAACCGCAAGGTCAATAGTTCAAACCCACCAGCTGCTCTGTGGGAGAAAGATTTAGAGCCTCGGAAACCCCATACAAGGTTGCTGTGAGTCTGAATCGACTTGGTGGTAATGGGTTTGTATTATGTGGCTGTGTGTGTTTATCCTTTGTTCCCACTCCAAACAGAAAGTAGGTCTGTGAAGGCAAGGCCAATGTTGCAGGCCCCACAGGTCTGTACACACCCAATGACCAGGGTCCTGTGTGAAGAGGATCAATAAATGTACACACCCAATGACCAGGGTCCTGTGTGAAGAGGATCAATAAATGTACACACCCAATGACCAGGGTCCTGTGTGAAGAGGATCCTCCAAGTATCTCATTCACTGCATCCCTCCTATGTACCCAAGGCAGTACCTGACACAAGAGGCCCCTAAAGGGATGAGACATTTAGTGAATGAATGGAAGAATGAATGAATGAAGGTCTGCAGATTTGTTTACAGAGCACCTAGTTCCTACCAGGAGTCCTGGGGTGGCGCTGTGGTTTAATGCGCTGGACTGCAAAGTCGGTTTGAACCGCAAGATTGGCAGTTCAAGTTCACCCGTTGCTCCTTGGAAACCCTATACAGGGTCATTATGGGTCAGAATCAACTCAACAGTATTTAACAACAACAGTTCCTACCAGGTCTAGAAGAAAGAGAAACCCATGCTCAACAGAAAAAGAAGCCTCCATTCCCAATTGGCGCCCTGGTGGTGTAGTGGTTACGTGAGGGGCTGCTAACCAAAACACCGGCAGTTCAAACCTACCATCTGCTCTGTCACAGAAACCCTACACAGGGTCGCTGTGAGTTGGAACCAACCTGAAGGCACACCACCACCATTCCCAACTCCAAGCATCTGAGATTCCAGCTGCAGAGATCAAAGATTCAGAAGCACTTTCAGCAGGGCAGTTCAGCAACCAGAAAAAGGGAGGAGCTGGGCAGGGCAAGAATGTTGTTGTTGTTAAGTTCTGAGTTGGTTCCAACCCATAGCGACCCTGTATAGGGTTTCCGAGGAGCAGCTGGTGAGCTTGAACTGCCGACCTTGCAGTTCAAACGGCTTTGTAGTCTGGCGCAATATCACGTCAGAATTTCACACAAATCAGAGAAAGTGCCTCCTGGCCCAGCCACACAAAACCCTAAACAAACAAACACCACCAGGCCAAACACAAGGCCAGGTGGGCGACCTACAAGGTTATTTATCTTTCAGTACAACATCAACAAGCATAGGAGTGAAGCTTACATTCATGCCCCGGGGCGGGCCCTCAACTCAGTAAGGCCCAGCACACCCAGCATGGGCATGCCACCCAATAAGCAGGGCATATTCAGTGAGCTACAGAATTCATCCTGAGTAGCGGTGTGTCCCCCTGCACCCCTGAAAGGATCCCTGGTGGCACAGTGGTTAAGCACTTAGCAGCTAACCACAAGGTCAGTGGTTCAAACCCACCAGTGGCTCTGAGGAGAAAGATGGGGCACAGTCCACTTCTATAGAGATAGTCCTGAAAATTCCATGGGGTGGTTCTACTTTGTCCTAGAGGGCCACTGTGAGTCAGAATCAACCGTCCACATTGGGTTTGTCTGTTGTTTGTTTAGCAAGACCTCCTCTGTTGATCCTGAAGATGGTACCCACTCAGAGAAGGGCCTCAGGTCGGGGATTTTCCCAATCGGATCCTCCACTGCCTCAGAGAGGGCCTGCCTCGGAGTCAGGAGTGTTCTGCGGGCGGATGCACAAGACCAGGCATGAAGACACACTTCAACAACAGGAGTTCCTCTGTGCACTCAACAAACACAAAGGGAGCACCGAAGACATGCAGGCACTGTGCTGGGCAATCTGGTGGGTTTGGTGGTGAATTGAGTTCCTTTATGCATCTCTCTACCTTAGTTCTGTGGAAAATGAAACAAAACAATAGAGCTTTGGAGAAAAAGTGGCACTTTACCTGAGTAACCACTTAAAGCCTTGGAAACCCTATGGGGCAGCCCTACCCTGTCCTATAGGGTAGAATGTTCCTACTTTGTCCCTGTTCCTGCTTTGTAAGTCAGAATGAACTCGCCAGCAATGGGCTGGGTTTGGGTTTGGAAGAAACCATACCAACTGGAAGTTCAGTTCATGAGTTCTGTGAGATACTGCAGCCAATTACCAAAACAGACACAGAGAGCTGAGCGTCAGAGCTGAGGGCGTGCCATACAACCTGGGACACGTTTAACTTCCGCCTCGCGGGAACCAGCTTTGCGCTGATTCTTTTTTTTTTTGCACTGATTTTTATGATTGAAAAGGCACATTTTGGCGTAAATTCTAGAGGGGGGGTACTGAGGTGTGCTCCTTTATTTGGATACTGGGAAGGGTAGAGAAGGCCCCAATGGGAGGGTGACTTTTGAGCAGAGATCTAAAGGAAGTGGAGCAGCTGATCATAGGGGTGTTTGGGCAGGGGGAGAAGAGAGCAGGCAGGACACAGGGCTCGAGGGACAAATGTGCCTGGTGTGTCTGGGGAACAGTGAGGTCGCTGGATGAGGGGGCAAGTGATGGGAAGACAGAGAGGGTGTGGTGAGATCCTGTAGGGTCTCCTAGGCCAGGGGGAGTGCTCTGGCTTTTCCCCTGAGTGAGATGGAGCCACAGGTCAGCAGTGGGCAGCGGGGAGATGTGACTGACTCAGGTGTTCACAGGGAGGCTCCTGGCTGTGTGAGGGGAACAGATCCTGGACTGGGGCAGGGAGCCCAGTGGGAGACGAGGATGCACAGGACCAGATCGAGGGCTGCAGGAAGGGAAAAGTGAGTGATTTCGGACAGTTTCCAAAGATGAAGGTGCTACACCAAGTCTACAATTTTCTCTACTGCATTGAGGGGAAATCTGATGGGGTATTCATTCTGACTTCCTCTCTCCCCAACGCCCCCAGCATGATATTTAGTACCTTTCCACAGTTTGTCCAGCCCTGCCCACCATTTAGGATACCAGGATGGTGGTTTTTAGTCGGTAGCTAGCACATGATGCACTAGGGAGGTAGAGCTTGTAAGAATTCATCAGCAGGGACTCCACCAGAACAAAATGAGCCCCTCTGTCGAAGGGCAAGAGCAGCTGGCCCAGCGATCCCCAGGTACCATGAGGTTTTATAGTGAAGGCTCGAGCCAGCTTGTCTCATCTGGAGGCAACCTTGCCAGCCCCACCCCACGGGTATTTGGTTATGCCTGGAAACACTCTTGTTTGTCACCAATCGGGGCTACGTGCGTTCCTAGAATCTAGTGGTTAGGGGTCAAGGAGTCTGCTAAACAAACACCCCACAATGTACAGGACAGCCCTGGTGATCAGGAATTACCTGGCCCACAAGGACAATAGTGCCTAGGCTGGAAAACCCGGATCTCGACTCTCAAGCTCTAATGGGCAGTATTACCTACCAAGGGATTTGGTGAAAATGCAGATTCAGATACTGTATATATGGCCTGGGATTCTGAATTTTTGAGAAGCAAGCTTCTAGGCCCTCAAAAGTGTGGTCCATGGCAACAGGAGTATCTACCACCTAGCTGACAGCTTATTAGCAACAGCCCCTCCTCAGCTCCTGTGGATCAGAATCTACATTTTAACAAGCTCCCCAGGCTGAAAGCCCGCTGCTACACAAGGCTCTGATAAAATGATACTTGGGCCTCAAGCCATTTACATAGAGAGGGGTGGGGAAGGGGAGGGCAGGACAGGCCTAGACATGTTTTTAAACAGTCTCCACCTGAGTCCTGGAGTGGCGCTGTAGGATAAGCACTAGACTGCTAACTACAAGGTCAGTGGTTTAAACTCACCAGCCACTATTCAGAAACCCTATACAGTGTTGCTATGAACAAACTCAACAGGCTCTGAACGCCAACAGACCCTATACAGCGTTGCTATGAGTCAGAACCAACTCAACAGGCGCTGGACACCAACAGACCCTATACAGTGTTGCTATGAACAAACTCAACAGGCGCTGGACACCAACAGACCCTATACAGTGTTGCTATGAACAAACTCAACAGGCGCTGGCCACCAACAGACCCTATACAGCGTTGCTATGAGTCGGAACCAACTCAACAGGCACTGAACAACAACAACCTGATTCCAAGGTGCAGCCAGGTGAGCCAATCACAGAGGCCACAGCCCCGGTCTCTGGTGGCAGGGGCATCACCAGGGCAGAGACCTCACAGAGCACCTGATATCTCAGCGACAAATATTTCAACAACTCTCAGTTTCTTGGCATCCTATAGCCTGTCGCTGTCAGAAGTAGGCCTGGCTGTGTGCTGGACGCCAAGCTCCTGGTTAAGAACTGGGCTGATGTGGAAAACCAGAGTGGGGTCCAAAGTGGGCCTTAACTGTTGACAAGATACTAGGGAAAAGAGATACCCATTTCACTGGAACTTCAAAATCACAAGGCGGTGACAGTTAACAGCTAGTATTTTCTCTGTACTTACACAGACACAGTTATGCTAATCCCCAACCTAAGGAAGCATAAAACAGTGGTTACGAATCGGGCTGCGAACCTTAAGGTCAGTGGTTCGAAACTACCAGCCGCTCCGCGGGAGAAAGATGAGGCTTTCTACTCCCGTAAAGATTTACACCCTCGGAAACCCTGTACAGGGTCGCTATGAGTCGGAACCGACTTGACGGCACTTAACAACAACAACAAAGCACAAGAAGGTCATGTGTCCAAGGTCAAAACCCAGAGACCAGGTACCTCAATAGTACTCTAGTCCAACCACTGAGCCAGGGTGCTTTCATCTCTTCACCTTTCACCCAGCCAGAGGAGCCCCTTCAGGCCACCCCCTCCACTCCCCAATCCCCGCTCCCCACTCTGAGCAGCAGACTCTGTCTGGCCAGGCTGTTTTCTGAGCTTCTCCAAGGCAGCTAGCTTTCAGGCATCCCACTTTGGAAGAGAAAGTTGGCTTTGCGTGACAACTTAGCTCCAAAATCAGAGAGCCTGGTCACTGGGTGAAGGATCTCCCATGGCCTGGGTCCCTGGGTATGGGCTGGCCTCTGGTCCCCCATCCCTCTTTGTGGATGTCAACACTGATGGCTTGCAACCATTCTCTCCAAACACCCCAGAGGGTGGAGAGGACAGACAGGAAGGCAGTGGGAACCTCAGGGAACAAGCGGGGCCTGCAAATCCTTCTCACCACATCCTTACCCTGGCTTACCCCAACTCAAGCCACGCCACTCTCCCTTCTGCTCCTCCAATTTGCCACATTTCTTCCTACCTCGGGGTTGTCCCCTTTGCCAGCACCTTCTTTGTTCAGCTCTTTGTACGGCTGGCTCTTTCTCTCAGTCTTCAAGTCTCAGATCGAATGCTACCTTCCTGACATACTCGTGCCCACACCAATGCATCACGTACCACGCGCATCATGCTATCCTGTTGTTGTTTCTTAACGCACCACCAACTTAGCCTGCGCTGAAATCTGCTTGACACCAGATCAGACTCTGCCCTACCGAGCAGGGACTCCGCCTGTCTTCTCATCTGCTTAGGTACCTGGGGCCTGGGCGAGTGCTTGGCAGACAGCAGAAGCCCGATACATGTTTTGAACGGATCACCTGAATCATGACTTCTAGTCAGGATAATGAAATGACTGTTCTCTTCTTGAGCTTTGCTGTAGAGCTCACCGCTTAAGAGACCTTTAGTCTGCATACCGGAGCAGCCACATTCCACTGCCACCTCCAGAACACTATGCACAGTTACCAAAATAATGCCAACCATCAGGACAAGTGACATGTAATGAACACTTGCAATGTGCCAGGACTTGAGCAAAGATCACCACTAGTTCCAAACTCCGTATAAGCCAGCAATCAACTAATTCCTTATTTCTTCCCGTTTTGCAGAGATGGACACTCATGCCACCTGCCCAAGGTCACACTTGAAAAACCCCAACCAAACTCATGCTGTATAGGGTCACTATGAGCTGATTCCGTCTCACAGTGACCCCATAGAGTCTGAGGCTGTAAATCTTTATGGGAGCAGGCCGCCCCATCTTTCTCCTGCAGAGTGACTGGTAGTTTTGAAACACTGACCTTTTTGGTTAGCAGCCTCAACTCACAGAACACTCACCAACACCCTGCGTGGAAACAGGTTCTGAGAGGCGCAGGTCCTGGCCTTTGGCTGGACTTGAAGCCCAGGGTCTGCTTCCAGCCACTCCTCTCCCTGGCCTCTCTAAGCCTGCTCTGGCATTTGCCCAGGAGATACTGCTAGTACATGCGGTTGGGCTGTTAGTCATACCATGTCAGTCACTCACTGGTTCACTCATTCTCTCAGACACATTTTTCAAACTGATTGCCCGACGAGAGGACTGGGCTAAGGGAAGTGGATGCAGGGTCTCCACCCTCCAAATGGTTGGTGTAGGGGTCTCACACGTGGAAAGACGATTTTAGCACAGCTGGCTTGGCAGGGTTGTGAGGGGGAGCAGCGGCGAGGGCACTATAGTATTGCCTGGTGGGTGAACACTAATCCCAGGAAGGCATCCCGGGGGCACTGTTGTTGTTGTTAGGTGCCATAGAGTCGGTACTGACTCATAATGACCCTATACATACCACAGAACAAAACACTGCCAGGTCCTGGGCCAACCTCACAATTGTTGCCACGTTTGAGCCCATTGATGCTGCCACCTGGCCAATCCATCTCATTGGGTGTCTTCCTCTTTTTCTCTGACCCTCCACCCTACCAAACATGATATCCTTCTCCAGCAACTGGTCCCTCCTGACAATATGTCTGAAGTATGAGAGACGAAGTTTGGTCATCTTGGCCTCCATCCAAGGAGCACTCTGGCTGCACTTCTTCTAACATAGATCTGCTTGTCCTTTTGACAGCCCTGTAAAACCCGGAGTTACTAAGGTGGACATCCAGTGCCCTTATCAGCTAGCCATGGGTCACAGTGGGGAAGCCCACATACCAGGGCCCTAGCCTGAGCCTCCCCCAGGTCTCTTTTGCCTCCTCCTTGTGCATCTGGAAGCCAGTGAGACTCCTCTGGGCCTTCAGGCCAGAAGATACACAGACCTGCTCTGAAGAAACCGGTTCTACAGCTTTTCCCTGGCTGCTCAAGGCTGGGCTTCCAGGGCCTGCCTCTTGACTTTGATCTAGAAGGTTTAATGGTTTCCTTGATTGCTGCTGTTGTTGTTAAGTGCCATTGAGTGGGTTCTGACCCATAGCGACCCTGTATTGGGTTTCCATGTACAGGGTGGCTGGTGAACTTGAACCACAGGCTTTGCGGTTTAAACCGACATCGTGGACCAGCACATTAACCCATTTGGCAGACACAACTCAAGAGTTTCTGACACTATGTTCTTTACAGGCTTCTGTCCTGCACCTCATGTTGGGATCCAGCTCTTTAGCCAAATTCCATAGCAAATCAACTCCAACACCCAAAAAGAATCACATGCAATGCCGGCAAGTCGATTCTAACTCACAGTGGCCCTAATGATTAGGGTAGAACCAAGACTGTAAATCTTTAAAGAAGCAGACTACCTCTTCTCACTGCTGTGGAGTAGCTATGGGTTTGAACTGATGACCTTGAGGTTAGCAGACCAACAATGAACCCATCAAGCCACTATTGTAACTGTTGTTAAGTGCCATTGAGTTGGTTCTGACTCAGTAACCTTGCATAGGGTTTCTGAGGCCGTAAAAATCTTTACAGGAGCAGAAAGCCTCAACTGTCTCCTGTGGAGTGACTGTTGGATTTCAACTGCTGACCTTGCGGTTTGCAGCCAAACACATAATCCACTTTGCTACCAGGGCTTCTGAGGACTCTACTTGCTGTTATTAAGTGCTGTTGAGTCAGTTCTGACTCACAGTGACCTTGTATACAGTTTCTGAGGCTGTAAATCTTTCGGGACCAGAAAGCCTCATCTTTCTCCTGTGGTGCAGCTGGTGGATTTGAACTGCTGACTTTGCGGTTAGCAGCCAAACGCATAACCATTTCACTACCAGGGCTTCTTTGGACTCTACTTCTTGTTAAGTGTTGTTGAGTCGATTCTGACTCATAGTGAGCTGTAGAGGTGCGGCTGGTGGGTTTGAACCACTGACCTTGTATTTAGTGTCACACCAACACAGACACATGTTAAAGGCTGGGAGCAGAGCCCCTCCTGCCTGATGCTGGAGGAGTCAATGGATTTACTTGGGTACAAGTATTTATTGAGCATGGCTGTTGATTATGGTATTTATATTCTATTGGAGGAGACAATTAGGGAAAACTAGATTTCTCAGCCTGCCTCGAAGGTCATATGACTTTATATGTCTAGTGCCACATAAAGCGAAGTTGAGCGGGACTACCAGGCTTGACTGAAGAGACCACCCTCTGCTCCGGGTCCCAAAGTCCGCTGCACAGGCACCAATTCATGGTGTCCCCATGTGTACTCCCTAAGGCTCGCAATGGCTGAGTTTTCAGAAACAGATGGTTAAGTCTTTCTTCTTAGGTACCCCTGGGTGGGCTGGACGCTCCGACCTTTCAGTTAGCAGAGCGCATTAACTGTTTACACCACCCAGGGACTTCAGATGGAAAATTGCTGTGGTTAAGTGCCATCGAGTATAGGGTTTCTGAGGAGCGGCTGGTGGGTTTGAACTGCTGACCCTAGGGTTAGCGGTCCAGTGCTTATCCTACAGCACCACACAAGAGGGAAGATAGAGGGTGTTAAACACTAGTAATGATGCTAATGGCTGGCATCCACTGAACATCTATGAACAGTAATTTACTTCATCCTCCACAAGGGACACTGAGGCAGTTATTATTATCTCCACTGACAGATGACAACAGAAAAGTTCAGAAAGCTTAAGTAACTTGCCTCAGGTAACACAGACACTAAGTGGCAGTGAGAGTACTGGAACCTCAGTATCCAGGTTCCTTAATCAAAACTGTTAATCAGGGGCTACACTGATCAAGTATGAGGCTGAACAGGCCCAGCTACAAAATACCACAAAGTAATCACTACTGTATTGTGATAGTTAGGTTGTGTGTCAACTTAGCTCGTCCATGATGAGACCTGCTATATTGTAACCACCTCAGCGATGAGAGGTCCTTGGCTATCTTGCCTTGACCAGCCCCTCCTCCCCTGCTTTCACCTCGATGACAGCCTCGAGAGGAAACTACGGCTCCTCCTTGGGGTCTTGGCAAGTGCTGGTCCTTCTTCTTCACACTTATCCCTTCCCCAACACAAATCTTTCTTCTTCCTCTAATTCCTACTCCTCCTTCAGTGCTCAGCCACTGGGCTAGATAAGATCTTCAGGATACAGGTTGAAAGTTTAAAAAAAAAAAAAAAGGCAAAGTGTAGATCTAAGTGTGCAAATAAGCTACCTCTTTAAAAGAGAAAATAAAACTAAAATATGCATGAATATTTGCTTGCATTTGCATAAAAAAATCCTAGAAGGACACCCAAGAAAAGCAGTTCAAATGACTACTTAAGGGACAGAAGAACAAGCAGGGCAAAGGGCAAGAGGGAGACCACTGAGTGTGTATCCACACACACACACACACACACACACACACACACACACAACTGATTTCACAAGCATCTAAATGCATGACGTAATAAAGCAGGAAGATGAGGGAAGAGGGTCATAGAAGGCCTGTGTGAGCAGACCCGAATACAGAGATCCATGGGACCGCCCATTGAGGTCTGACTCCCCTACCGCATTGTGGATTCCTGAGGGCAGACCTGGACTGCTACGGGGCTGACGCACTAGAAATGCTTAGAATGAGCAACTGAGTGAGTGGAAGCACCAACCAACCCACCTCCATCCACACATCCAGGTTTGGCCCATGGTTTGCAGCCAGACTCTTCCTATTTCCATAAAATACATTCACCAGAGGAGGGGGAGGAAGGAAAACTGACTGTCATGGTGCAAGAAATCTAAATGTGAACAGGTAACCATCTCCAAGAGATACTGCTGAAGAAACCCATTTACTGGAGGGATCAGCAGAGTTTTTCTAGGAAACGCCATATAGTAAGTATTGCAGGTCTTGTAGGCCATATGGTCTCTGCAACGACTCAACTCTGCTGTTTTAATGGCCACCAACACTGAGCAAACAAATGGGCGTTGATTGAGCACAAATAAAACTTTATTTATAGGCATTGAAACCCGAATTTCATGTCATTTTTTTTTTACACATCACCAGATGTTATTCTTTTGATTCCCACCCAACACCCCCCCCCCACACACACACAAAAGTATTTTAAAAATGTAAAAAGTAGTTGCAGTTCTAGGTCTGATGTGGCTGGTGGGCTATGGTTTGCTGCCCTTGATGTAGAATATGGTGACTGTATAAAAGAGAAAAAAAGGGAGTGAGGACCATGTTTATGTATTTACTTGTATATAACAGAAAGTCTCAAGGGGCCCTGGTAGCACCCTGGACTAGGTGTTAGGCTGCTAATCTCAAAGTCGGCAGTTCAAATCCATTAGCCACTCCACAGAACAGAGATGAGGCTGTCTGCTCCCCAAAGAATGTAGAGTCTTGGAAACCCTCGGCAGCAGTTCTCTGTTCTATAGCATAGCCATAAGCTGAAACCCACTCGATGACAATGGGCTTGGTTTGCTATTTTTGCCGCTGACAGAAGGACACGGAACTAGATCCTGGTTGCTGCTTCTGTGACATTTTTATGGGTAGAAGGAAGTTTGTCGGTTCCAACTCAGTGACCCTGTATAGGGTTTCTGAGGCTTTAAAACTTCTTGTGAGAGCAGAAAGCATAGATATCTTTCTCCCTCAGAGGAGCTTGTGGGCTCAAACTGCCAACCTCATCTCATGGTTTGCAGTCCAGTGTTTACTCTATGGAGCCACCATGCTCCTATTAAATATGAGGGACTTCAAAAAGTTCGTGGGGAAATTCTTTTACCTTTTAATTCCATTTTTCCATGAAGTTTTTGAAGTCTTCTCACATTGTCGCAGCTACCAATTAATAAACATAATGTTGTTGTTTTAATGTTTTATTGTGAATTATGTGATAGTTTACATGGGAGAACATTAGTTTTACATTCATTCTATCGTATGTTGTCTCTCATTGCCATGGTTACAACATAATGTTGTTTTAAGACTCCTGGTGTGGCGCTGTAGGATCAGCACTGAACTTGAACCACAAGGTCACTGAACTTGAACCACAAGGTCGGCAGTTTAAACCCACCAGCTCCTCCTCAGAAACCTTACACAGGGTTGCGATGAGTCAGCATCATCATCATCTCAACGACACCTAACAACAACTATCACCTTATTGTAAAGCTAGACTAAAGAGGGAAAAGAGACCTTGTAGAGCAAAGGTGTGAACCTTTTTCTGCCAAGGGCCACACGGATAGTGAGAGCATCATTCACAGCCCATACAAAAGTATCAACTTAAAAGTTAGCCTACTATAATGTGATGGCTGGAATGGAGGTTGCCTTGGCAGGGACAGACCAAAGATTTCACAGGCCTTACGGGACATTCCTCCCCCTGATGTAGAGTATGGGCTTAGGAGGAAGCAGACAGAACTCTGACACTACCTCGCTTGCTGTGTGTGTGCCTGTAGGCAGATTACGTTCCCTCTGAGCCTCAGCACCTCACGGGCTGCTGTGAGGATTCCAAGGGCTAATTCTCTGTGCAGCGCCAGGTACCTAGAAAGTGTTATCTATTGTAGGCTTTATTCCAAGACATTCACAAGGAACTTGGAACATAGCTGTGGCTATGAAATGCCCCATGAGAGCCCACCCAGTCCCTCATCAAATCATCCAACTGTGCACGTAACAGCCGCCTTGAACATAGGAAGACCATCTGTATTAGTAACTGCGTTCCACAGACATGCACCCTGGAACCACGTGTACGCATCCTGTCAACCCCACCTCGGGGGCAGTCCTCAGCTGTCACACACTGGGTGGGCTGTAGGGCCGGACAGCTACGAGTTCACTCCATCCCCGCTATTAAACACCTACTGTGTACAAAGGCAAGGAGCCCTGGTGGCGCTGTGGGTTAGGCATGCGACTGCTAACCACTAGGAAGGAGGCTGGAACCCACCAAATGCTGCGGTGGGGAAGATGAGGCTGTCTGTTCCTGTTCAGACTGACAGTCCCGGGAACCCTGTGTAGGGTCACTCTGAGTCCGAACTGACTGGGTGGCAGTGGGGTGCAAGTACTTGAGCAGACACTCCTCTGCTCTTTGTCCTGGAGATTACAAGTTTAACCATGGGTTCCTTTAGGATAACTAGTGGGGTCAGGGAGTAGACACTTTGGTTGTGGGTTTCCATAAACCCCTTGTGTTTCCCTTATGTTCATTCCTTCAACAAATCCTCACTCACTGAAGACTTCCTATTGAGCCAGGCACTTGTGCTAGGCTCTTGGACTGAACCAGGAGCCCTGTTTTCCGAATGTTTCCCATGAAGAAAGGATCTTGTGAGCCAGTGTCCTTTCTGTGGGTCCCCTGGGCTCACCCCTGCACAGGTCATGGCACAAAACAGGCCAGTGACTGAGCGTGGAGACCGTCTGGGATCTCTGCCTCACCTCTAACAGCAGAACCCCACTTTTCCTGGAGAGAACTACGTTCCTCCTCCCCACATTCCTTCCAGCTCTGTGGGGGCCCCACCCACTCACATGATCCAAGCCAGACCTATCAGCTGCTTTTGCTCAGGAATTCGTATGTCAAACTGCTGATAAAAATAATAAACACAATTATAATAACAGGAGCAAGAAGATAAAAATAATAGTCACTGATATTTATCTGGAGTCCTGGTATGGTGCTGTAGGATTAGCACTGGACTGCTAACCATGGGTCAACAGGTAAACCCACCAAACCACTCCTCAGAAACCCTTTGCACGTGTCTCTCTGACTCAGAACAGACTCAACTGCACTGAACAACAGTGGCTCTATAGGAGACACATGAGTTAAGTGCTGTCAAGTCGGTTATAACACATGCTGTTGTTGTTGTTAGCTGTCATTGAGTCGGTACCCTACACAACAGAATGAAACACTGCCTGGTCATGGGCCAACCTCACAATCGTTAATAAGTCTGCGCCCATCACGGCCGCCACTGTGTCAACCCATTTAGTTGGGGGTCTTCCTCTTTTTCTCCAACTCACCACTTTACTAGACATGATCTCCTTCTCCAGTGACTGGTTCCTCCTACAACACGTATCAACCCCGAATGGGGTTTCCAAGTCAGAACCAACTGGACCGCACTTAACAACAACAGCATTTATCTAGCCACATGCTGGATAAACACATCTCAGGTATCAATTTACTGAATCCTCACAGCAAACTTGCTATTTTTCTCCCTATCTTACAGCTGAAAAAGTGAGGCACTGACAGGTTAGGGCATTACGAATATGCGGTGACACATCTGCCTGGCCTGGGTTCTTTTTAGGGTTACAAGTGGCCTGAGTTGGGTTCCATGCTTGCAACCTCAGAACCCTGGCTGATAGAGCAGGACCATTTACTTGGTTTCATACTTCCAACCTGACTATCCGGCAGGGCTTCCAAGTGCTACATGGCAGGGGCGGCTTACAAACATCTTAGATGGTGGAGGAGTCACTGACAGCGTTGGTCGGGCAGGGCAGCCTGCAACTCCAAGAGCAGCCATCTTTCCACCCTGCAGTGGGAACCTAACAGGAGCTAGAGAGCAGGAAGGAGAAGCAAGGAGGAACGTTAGGGGTATCCCCCATGGGGCTCTGCTGGCACTTTGGGTGAAACAATCCTTTATTACTTGTGTGCGTTGTAGGACATTTATCATCGCAGGTCCTAAACTCCTCTGACCAACACCACTCCGTACATTCCCAATGCCTTTGGTGAGTGGTATCTAGTGGCTGTGCTCCTGGTCCCCACACCATAGCTCCACATCTGGCTGTCTCAGTCAAACACGGTCCTGCCTTAGATTCTGCCCTCTGGGCTAGGTTCTTACATCTTTTATTAATTGTTTTCAGTCCCACATAGTGGCTCCAACAACGGACTCAAACATCACAACAATTGTGAGGATGGTGCAAGACCAGGCAGTGGTTTGGATTGTTGAGCACAGGGTGGCTCTAAGTCGGGACTGACTGGATGGCCCCTTACAACAATCACAACACAGACACTTTATATAGCATGCCAGGGGCTGTTCTAAATGTTTTACTGCAAGTAATTCATCTTCACAGCCACCAGTACAACGCGAGTTCCATGATCAATAAAAACCCTTCCCACTCACAGATGAGAAACTGGGCAGGTTGAGAACCTTGACTGGAGGCCGGCTCTTCAGAGTCCAGTGAGAATGGGGGTTAGGACCAATGTCTTTCTGGTTCCGTCCATCTCAGGAGCACACAGGGCTTCCTTCCCTTTTGCCTGGAATGCTGCCCGTACAAGTGTCTCCTTAGGAAGCCTCCTAGCCACGTTCCCTGTAAGGCCCTGCGCAGTCCACATGTTAGTGTCTCCTCCAAACTCCCTGTACTATTCCTTGGTGATGTTTATTACAGCTGCAGACCGGGTTTGTGACATTTTTTGAGGACGATCTGAGTCTTTCACCTCTCTCCAGATGATCAGTTCCATTAGGGCAGGGGCTTACTCAATGAGGTTCCTGAGTCTGGCATCTAATGGGCCACGTCTATACTTGTTATGTGCCGTGCAGTCGGTCCCGACTCATAGCGACCCTGTACGGGGTTTCCAAGGCTGTAAATCTTTACAGGAGCAGAAAGCCTCATCTTTCTCCCATGGAACAGCTGGCAGTTTCGAACTGCTGACCCTGAGGTTAGCAGCCCGATTCGTAACCACTACGCTACCAGAGCTCCTATGTCTATAACTAGGGAACTTTAATAGTTCGTGGGAAAATAGGATTAAAAGATCATGGAGCTTTCCCATGAACTTTCTGAAGCCCCCTTGTATCTGTGAGTAACAAATCAATTACCTTTTTGAAAATTCACATTTAAAACTAGAACAGCAAAATACTGACTTTGAATTAAAAACTGAAACCAGGGTAAGGGCCAGCCTAGAGTCAGGGGGAACAGAGGGATTTGCAAGGGACACTTCTGGAGTATTTTCAAGAGAGAAGCCGGGTGGGGTGGGGGAGTGTGTGGAAGCACAATCCCATAAACCCCAAAGTCCTCATTAAAAATACATTTTGGTGAAACAAAAGCATGAAAGTAAGCACAGAAGTTTCAAGCCTTCTACTCTTGCATCTCACCTTCCAGCCTCAGGACAGTGATGGCAGAAACCCAACCCTCCGTGTCCAAATTCACTTCTGCCACAAGTCTCTATGATCCGGGCAAGCCCATGTGTCTTGAATGGGGGATACAGAAATAATATCTGTCTCATAAGACTGTTGTAAAATGAGTTCACCCACGAACATTGTGGGGCACAAAGAAAGCACTCAGTAAAAACTATCAACATCCTTGCTCTTTTGCCCTACCAAGAGATACCAAGGACCGGGCAGTGTTTGGTTCTGCTGTGCACAGGGTCACTATGAGTTGGTACTGACTCAATGGCACCTAACAACAACAGCTAAGAGATCGTGACGAGATGAGCCTCTTCATCGATGGGCCACCCGTACTCACTAGTCCCACTCTGACACCTAAGCTGCCCATTCTCTTTGCTGTTGACCCTCCTTGGGTTCCAAGCCAATAAATCCACCTCATTTTTGCCGAAGAGGGTGATCTAAGGTTGCTTCTGTCACTTAGAACCAAGTATCCCAAAATAACATCTACATTCAGTCATCTGAGAAGCCAAGTACCCACAGGAAAAAGATACAAAGTGATTGCATCAAATGTTGACCTCACACAATTCAACTCTATATACCTGACACCCTTACACATACACCCCAAAAAGACACAGAACTGAAACACAACAGATGCCTGGCTTTTACTCCGTGAGCACTTGCTCTAGATAAACGTGAGCTGGAAGCTGAGCGTGGAAGCAGCTCCCCACTCTGAGTGGCAATCTAGTGCTTCAAGACATACATACATTTTCACACAACATGACCTCAAAGCGCAAACTACCTCCTTTGGTAAGTTTGGTGCTTTTCAGAAGAAAGAACACATGTTCTGAAGCCATCGGGGGAAACTGGCCAGATGTGTCTTCTTCCTATCCACTAGGAAGGACCAAGTCTCCCTTTTCTTCCTTTCACTGAACCTCTGTACACTAAAATAAAGATCACTTTCCCAGCCTCCCTTGCAGCTAAGTACGGCCATGGGATTGGAGCCGAAGAGGCATGTGTGTGTGGCTCTCTGCAACCAGCCCCTTAAAGCATAACGGAAGTCCGAAGCTCCATTCATGTGGATGGGAAAAATCTGCCTCTAACCTTCGCTTATGAACATAAACAAACGACACTAGTTTCCCTAACACCTGCGAATCTGTCACCAATCTATAACACAGACATTGTCATCACATTACAGTTTTTACAAACATCTCAAAATTGCACTTATGCTCTTCAAACTACTTTGAAATCATGGTTCTTGTTAGACTCACCGGTAAATTTCTGTCATACTACATTTGCTGTCTTTAGATTTTACTGACACTTCAACGTAATTGGTTTTCTTTATAATTCCATGTCATTCATGATTTTCAAAACATGTTTTTGAAAAGGTAGATGACACAGTCCAAGGCACACAAAGGTTTAGGAACCCCTGCCTTGTCCCTCAAAAAGGTGAAGTACACAGTTACTGTCAAGACCCAGCAATTTCATTTCTAACTACATACATGAGACAAATGAAAACATATGCCCACACAGTAACTTGCATAGGGATGTTCATACTAGCACTCTGAGCATAATATTTGTAATAGTCAAACAGTGTTGTTGTTGTTGTTGTCAGGTGCCATTGAGTTGGAACCGACTCATAGCGACCCCATGCACAGCAGAATGAAACAATGTCCGATTCTGGGCCAACCTCACTACCGCTGCCACACTTGAGTCCATCAATGATGCCACCTGGTCAATCCATCTCATTAAGGGTCTTCCTCTTTTTCTCTGACCCTCCACCTTACCCAGCATGACATCCTTCTCCAGCAACTGTTTCTGCCAGACAATATGTCCAAACAGTGTAAGCAACTCAGATGTCCATCAACTGGCGAATGGATAAAAGGTCCATACTATGGCAGAGCATTTGATCACAGAAAGGAGTGAAGTAGTGTTGTGTGTTACAATCTTGAAAATATTATACTAAGTGAAAGAAGACACATTTAAGACCACACATTGTGAGATTCCATCTGCGTGAAATGTTCAGAGTATACAGACAAAAGTGCGTTAGCATTTACTGAGGACAGGAGGTTTCTTTTGGAGAATGGAATCAAGGAGACAAGCAGAGAAGCAGTGAACAGAAAATGAGGCTACTACAAGAGTCCCGCTGAGAGAAGAGGTGGGATGGGGTTATAATTACTAATGGGTACAAGCAAGGTGTTTGCGTTTTTTTGGGGGAGGTGAGTGGTGAAAATGCCCTCAAGACTGTGGTGATGGTTTCAAACTCTATGAATATACAAAAGAACACAGAATGGAACCCTGCGCCCAGTTACCCCTTTTTTGGGCGATGGGGTCCAGGTGAATTTTGATGGTATGTGAATTCTACCTCAGTAAGAAAACAGCGCTGAAATGCAGACCTAGTGGTGGCGGCAGCCATCTGGCCCAGGAGGGCAACATCTGAGGAATGGGGAGCAGGATGGCAGGAGTCTGGGTCCTCAGCACCATGAAGCTGCCTCATCAGCCCTGGAATGCTCATTTTCACACTGCTGCATGAGAAAGAAACCTCATTTCAACCACTGCTATTCTAGTCTGTGGAGGCCTGCTGTGGTGCTGTGGGTTAATGCGCTGGTTTGCAAAGTTGGTTTGATACACAAGGTCAGTGGTTCAAGCTCACCACCCGCTCCTCGGAAACCCTATACAGGGTGGCAATGGGTCACATCTAACTCAGTGGTACTTAACCACAATTCTAGTCTGTTATAGCTGTGAATCCAATATCTGAATAATACCCTGAGACACCTTCATGTTAAAGGTATCCCGAATCCAAGCTAGCTATTTGTGTTTTACCAAAGACTGTTGAGGCTCCTCCTGGAGACGCACTGCCCCCAGGTGTTCCCACTCCAGCACCTGTCGGAGACAAAGGTTCTGCCATGGAATTCCACCCCTCATCCTTCCTAAGGCTGGAGATCCCAGGATTGGACGCTGCCCTGAGAGACCAGGTAGACAGCAAAACTGTGGCTTTCAGAAGATTGAATGGCCTGGGGAAGGCTTCCAAATATAGGACCCCAAGGACGGATGGGTCCATTGCTGGACTTCACAAGTCTCAGCAGCTGAGGGCTAGCTCCCTGGAGGTAGTCCAATAGCCAAGTGCTAAAACACTTGCCCTGAGCTTCCCACTCCCTAGGCTCCTTAGATAGAAGATGACTAAGAGGCTAATTAAAAATGTATGTTAATCAGTGTGATGAAATTTTTACTAACAAGAAATGTACCATCCCAAACTGGCCACAAGACTACAAAAGGGCAGTCACTACAGGCACCATCAATACCATCAAGTCTATAAAACCAGAACTGAAGCACACATTTAATCTACTAGTAAAATGCACACTTTGAAATTGCACCGACCAGGATTTTAAAACTTCCGGCCAGCCTTTGTTTCTTGCTCCAGTTCAATGACACACTAATCATGGCTATAAATGAGTAAACCTCTTCACTTCAACCACATTCTTTTAATAAAGTTTTAAATTTTGGGGTGGGTTTTATTTATGTATTTTTTTGGAGCACTTAGTATGTATTGTGGACACAATGAGAGGAAGCCCTTTGACTTACATACAGTTCAGAGGGGAGACAGACAGTAAACATGCAAAGGCCAACATACACATGTCATTAAACAGAATGAAAGCTGCTATGAAGGTGTACCAGGTGAGAAGAACAGGAGGTCTAGTTTAGACGTTATGAGGCCCTGGTAGGAGATTTGACATTTCAGCTGAGATCTGACAGATGAGAAGAGGGGGCTGCGATAGGAGAAAAACAACCTGGAAAAGCTTTTCAACAACAGGGAAGAACCAGGCTCGGCTTGTGTGAGAAACTGACTGAAAGGCTGGCTGGTGAGCAACAAGTGAGGCTGGCAAGGGCATCATGGGGATCTTGTAAACCAGGGTGAGGATTTTGGAATGTTGTTCTGTACTGGAGTTATGATGGATTGAATTCCAACCCCCAAAAATGTGTTGAAATCCTAACCCCTGTAACGATTAACAGGAGTCTCTGAGTGGCTCCACTACTAACTGAAAGGCTGGTGGTTAGAGTGCATCTGGAGGCAACTCAGAAGAAAGGCCTGGCAACCTACTTTTGAATGCTCCCAGGGTGAAAAGCCCGAAGGAGCGAGGTTTTACTCTGCAACATGGGGCGCTACCAGGCAGCATTGACTCAATGGCAATGGCTTCTCTGACACCTGGAAATATGACTCTGTTTGGAAATAGGGGTTTTCTTCTGTTACGTTAATGAGATCAAAGCAGATTAGGGTGGGCCCTACACCCAATCTCCTCTGAGCAGAACAGACACTGAGACACACACACAAGCAGAAGACAGGTACCAAGGAGGCACCAAGCAGCCTCCAGAAGCTAGGAGACAATCAACACTGTTGAAATCTTGATTTGGACTTTTAGTCTCCAAAACCGTAACAAAACAAAATTTCTTTAAAGCCACTTAGTGTGATATTTCTGTTATGGCAGCACCAGGTAATTAAGACAAGAGGAGTCCTGGTGTGGCGCTGCAGGGTAACGTGCTGGACCTCAAGGTTCAAACCCACCAGCTGCTCCTCAGAAACCCGATACAGGGTCACTATGGGTCGAAGCCAACTTGATGACGCTTGACAACATATTAGTAGGTACCTCACCTGTGTGCACACTGGCACCCATGGTCCCTTTCCCCATAAAACACGCTCTTATTTTCACTTGGGGGAGTATGGTGGCTCCATACGATAAGCACTGGGCTGTGAACACAAGGTCCACGGTTCAAGCCCACCTGCTGCTCCACAGGAGAAAGACAAGGCTTGCTGCTCCTGCAAAGATTTAAAAAGTCTCAGGAACCCTATAAAGAGTTTCTCTGAGTGGAAACCGACTCGAAGGCCCTTAACAGCAACAACGAACGGCAACCACATTAGTTCCACCTGAGACCCAGGTGGCTCCCAATGTTGGGGTCCAGGTGCGATGCTATCCTAAATAACCCAATCAATGACTCCTGCCTTTCCCTGGCCCTAGTCATGGAGACCTGGTGTGGTGCTGCAGGATAAGCACTGGACTGCTAACCAAAAGGATGGCAGTTCAAACCCACCAGACGCTCCTCAGAAACCCTGGACAGGGACACTATGAGTAGAAACCCACGTAACAACAGTCATGGGTAATGGCTGGGCATACAACCTAAGCTGGATTTCAGATCCTCTGTAGTATTTTGCATAAAAATGAGCTCTGTTTTCTATTCAACTTTAGGCTGTTGTTGAGTGCCTCGAGTCAGTTCCCACTCACAGTGACCCTGTATGAGGTTTCAGAGTGTGGCTGGGGGATGTGAACTACCTACCAGTCCAGTGATTATCCAGCAGCGCTACACCAGGGCTCAATGAGTTGTTGTGATCATGGTACTGCTATCAGAGAACCACCTATCTGAGATGGGCCATCAACTGACAGCTGTAGTCTGAGCTCTGAATCAAGCAAGTAGCGAGGCTGGGGCAAGGCTGCAGTGGGCAGTGCGGAAATGCAAGTGGAATGAAAAACTAATTAACACATATTCCGAGAAATACAGTGAGACGGATCTCACAGCAGGGAGCTGGAGGGATTCTGTCTGTGTCTAGATCACATGGTCCTAAAGAGGGGGTGGACAATGGGGCCCAACACGCAGCAGGACCATGAAAACTATGCAGCTAAATCACTGCTTGCTGCGTCCAGTGTACACACTTCCCCCAGGTTCCAGGTGGCTGTGAGGCTGGAAGGACGTGGACGCAACCAGACAACTGAAGGCTTGGGACCCTGACATGAACTTTAGAGACAAAGGGCCTATGACAGAGGAATTGAAATGGTACTCAATGTCACCTGACACTGTTGATGACATCTGACATCAGAAATACTCCAAGTACCCGCAGGAACTGACAGGTGGGCAGAACACAGTCGGCTGCGTCCCAACCCTGCCTTAATTTTTCATGACAAAAAGTGGTGAAGAAAAGAAGAGTTTTTGTGTTTTTTTTAGAAATATAAGGAGAATGGGACAAGACCAAAACTTCTGTAGGAACCAAACACACATCTTTCTCTCAGGAGAGTTAACATCTAGAAGCAGACCACAATTAAAGCTAGAGAGAATTGGAATTACTGCTATTTCATTTTAAAGGTTTATATAAAACAGGATCAGCAAACAAATGGGAGCCATTCATGACAGAGTATCTCTGGAATTAGTTATTAATAACTATCAGAGGTCCCCAGGTGGCACGAACTACACTCAGCTAGGAAGCAAAGGTTTGCAGTTTGAGCCCACCTGGCGGCACCATAGAAGAAATCCTCCTGGTGATTTGCTTCTATAAATTTTACAGACAAGGAAACCTTACAGAGTAGTTGACTCTGTAACACAGGGATCTCCTGAAGCACAGAAAACAAACAAACACTGACCCTTTGTTGCTGTGAGTTGCTGTCAAGGGCCATCAAGTCGGTTCACACTCACAGCAACCCTACGTGGGGTTTCTGAAGAGTGAATGGTAGGTTTGAACTGTCCACTTTGTGCTGATCATGGTGCCACACCAGGGCCCCATTCTTAAATTGTTAAGTGAGTCAGTTCAGACTCCTAGCAACTCTGTAAAGGGCTTCCCCCACTGATACTGCAGTTAGCAGTTCAATGCTTATCCAGCAGCTCCACACCAAGACCTTCAGGCCTATGTTAGGAAAGGGGGAGACATTTTTCAGTTTTCCCGAGACTATTTTTTCCAGCCACAGTGTGCTCTGATCCAATGCATTTAAATCAGCAATGAGCAAAAAAAAATTTTGAAAGGTTCAAAAGAAATCTAACTCAATGGTTTTCAACACCTTGGCCACCTGAGGAGTTTAATAAATTCTGATGCCCAGGCCTCACCTCCCTCCCGACAGGCTGATTTAAGTGGACTAGGTATCTTATTTTCTTAGCTCTCCAAGTCTATTTGATGATATTATGAAATTACTATTGACTGATTTCATTATGACACTGATATAATAAGGAGCTCTGGTAGCGCAGTGGTTACGAATCGGGCTGCGAACCTTAAGGTCAGTGGTTCGAAACTACCAGCTGCTCCGCGGGAGAAAGATGAGGCTTTCTACTCCCGTAAAGATTTACACCCTCGGAAACCCTGTACAGGGTCGCTATGGGTCGGAACCGACTCGATGGCACTTAACAACAACAACAACAACATTGTGGTTATTATTAAGAGACCTTATAGTTCTAGAACTACATACTGAATGACTTATGGAGGAAAGATACCATGTATAATGTTTGTTTTAAGATCATGTTGGGGGGTAGGGTATTTGAAGTCAGAACATAAAAGAAACAGGACTGACAAGATTCATCATGAGTGGGAAACTGCTGAAGCTGGGAGACAGGTATATGGGAGTTCATTACAGTTTATGTCTATCTGTTTGAAACTGTCCATAATAAAAAATAAAATTGAAAAACAACAACTTAAATTTCTAAAGTTTCCCAATGAATTAGAAAGTGCGGTGAGGGGTATATATGTGAAATTTATAAATGTGAAAAATCTCTTGGTATGTCTTAAGTGAAAGAGGATAGAAGAAAATTGTCAACCACGCTTCTGGAAAGGCCCAATGAGGGGGGCTCAGAAAATTCTTTCCTCCAGAAAGCAACAATAAAATGGAGCAAAATAACCACTTTCAGGATTGCAGAAACCAATCAAAGGAAGGCAATACCACGAGAAGCATTTATTCAAGAAAAACTGCTGAACTTCTAGTAAGAAAGTGTTGAGTATAAGGCATTTTCAGTTGGGGCTGTCCTATTACACCCACCAATTCAATTCCATCCATTCTACCAGAGCTGGGCAAGTCATTAAAACAAGAAGCTTCAAAAAACAAAAACAAAAAACCAGCAGCAGCTCCTCTTGCTGGAGGGGGCTGACTCGGAGAACAGCAAAGAACCCCGCCCCCCATGCACCTAGGTAGAAAACTAACAGGGAGGCCCAAGAGTCGAGCTAGACTGTGGTTGTAATCTGGGTGAAACAGGCAACAGACTGGCAGATGAGACAGAAACGTAGTAGGAAGCTCTGAGGAACGAAACTGCTGCAGTGGACCTCAAGGACTCCGGGGGCTCTGGAAGAGTACAGACAATGGTACGTACACGCTCCCCAAGGATCCCATGGGCCCTGCTATACATTTCTCAAATAGAATTGAAGAAAAATTTCAAACCTTAACTTGCAAGATCGAAGGATTCTATTAGCAAAATATTGAATGGGAGCATCAAAAGAAGACGGAATGAACACACAAAGTCACTGCATCAAAAGTAATTAGTTCGATCACTTTGAGATTTAAAAACAATGGCAACAAAAAAACAGCCCAAGCTGCTCTGAAGGCACTCGCAAAAACAAGGCTCCAGGAATTGATGGAATAAAAATTTCACCAGAGGCAGCACTGGAGACATTCACTCATCTGAGCCAAGATATCTAGAGGACCTCTATCTGGCCAACAGATTGGAAGAGATCTATATTTGTGCTGGTTTCAAAGCACGGTGACCCAATGGACTGCAGCAGTCATCTAACAATATATCATTAATATCACAAGCAAGTAAAAGTTTTCAGAAGATAATTTTAAATGATTGCAGTAGAACGTTGACAGGGAGCTGCCAGAAATTCAAGCTGAGTTCAGAAGAGGTTTTAGATGAGGACTGATATCACTGCTAATGTCAGCTGGATCTTGGTGGAAAGCAGAGCATATTAGAAAGCTGTTTTACTACTGACTATGCAACACAATCGACTGTATGGATCACAACAAAGTATGAGTAACAGTGTGACGAATGGGAATTCCAGAACGCCAAACGGCACTCATGTGGAACCTGTACATAGACCAAGAGGCAGTCATTAGAACAGAACAAGGGGATACTGAAGGGTAAGAAATTAGGAAAGGTGTGTGTAATTAGGAATGGTATAAAATTAAGCAAGATGTGTGTGTGTGTGTGTGTCACTGCATCTGTATGCTGAACAAATAATCTTTGAAGCTGGATTATACCAAGAAGAATGTGGCATCAGGATTGAAGGAAGATTCATTAACAACCTGCCATATGCAGATGACACAATCTTGCTTGCTGGAAGCTAAGAGGGCTTAAAATACTCACTGAAGATCAAAGACTACAGTATGGATTGCACTACAATGCAAAGAAAACAAAAATCCTCATAGCTCGACCGAAATATGACATCATGATAAACAGAGCAAAGATTGAAGTTCTCAAAGAATTCATTTTACTTGGATCCATAATCCATACTCTGGGAAGCAGCAGTCAAGAAATCAAAGGACGCGTTTGCTTTATGCAAATCTGCTGAAAAAGACCTCTTAAAGTTTAAAAAAGCAAAGATGTCATTTTGAGGACTAAGGTGCACCTGGCTTAAACCATGGTATTTTCCATTGCTTCGTATACATGTGAAAGCTCAACAAAGAATAAGGAAGACCCTTGAAAAACTGTTGCATTCCAATTATGGTGTTGGCAAAGAATATTCAAAGTACCATGGACTGCCAAAAGAACAAGGAAATAAATCTGTCTTGGAAGAAGTGCAGCCAGAATGCTCTTTACAAGTCAGGATGGCGAGGCTTCATCTCTCATACTTTGGACGTGTTAAGAAGGACCTGGTGAAGTGGAGGATCAGTGAAAAAGCGGAAGACCCCCCTCAATGAGATGGGCTGAACAGTGGCAGCAGCTGTCGCCTCAAACTAACGACCCTGAGGATGATGCAGTGTTACAGTGTTACGTCGCTAAGAGTCAGAACCAACAGGAAGGTAACCAACAAGAATGACACTGGGCATCTTTTCTTGTGCTTTTAGACCTTCTGTATAACTTCTTCTTTCTTTTTGTTTAGAAATAGCTATATATTTTGCCCACTTTTAATTGGATTAATTTCTTTTTGAATTTTTGAGCTGTGGGTTAATGCGCTAAACTGCAACGTTGGTTTGAACTGCAAGGTTGGTGATTCAAGTTCACCAGCTGCTCCTCAGAAACCCTACACAGGGTTGCTATGGGTTGGAATCGACGACTCAGCTGCACTTGACGAGTTCTCTATGGAGTCCTGGTGTGGCACTGCAGAATAACGCACTGGACCAGAAGGTCAGTTTGAGCTGCAAGGTTGGCAATTCAAACCCACCAGCTACTCCTTAGAAACCCTATACAAAGTTGCTATAACTCAAAACCAAAAAGAAGTTTGGGACACTTACAAATATTTGGGTTAAACAGGACACTTTTAAATAATCTATGAGTCAAGGAAAACTCATACAGGAAATGTAACATTTTTAATCAAATAAAATAAAACCCACTTATCCATATTTTTGGGAACGCAGTGACAGTCGTACTTGCAGGAAAATGCTTAAAATGTCTACATTAGGGGTCTTCAAAGACTTCATGGAAAAATGGAAAATATAATTAAACTTTTTCACGAACCTTTTGGGGCCCCCTTTATAGTAGAAAAGAAGGTATCAAATAAATAATTTTAGCTTCCCCTTTTAAGAAACCAAAAATAGGAGAGGAAACTAAACCCAAAGCAAGAACAAAAGAGGCAATATTATAGGACAGAGCAGAAATCAATGAAGCAGAAAACGAAAAAGCAACAGTGAAGTCAATTAAAAAAGAAACGGTTCTTTAAATCTTAAATAAATGGAAGTGAAACAAGAAAACCTGAAATAACAAGACTGTTCACACAATGTCAAGACTGTAACTTGATTTAGTAACTAATGTCATTAAATCATTATGTCTAGAAACTGGAATGGGAGGGGGGGTTGCTATGTACATTTTTGCCAAAAATAAAATCCTTTTTTTTTTAAAAAAGAAAAAAAAAAGAGGGATCCATTCAAGGAGGGAAGAAGAGTCTCTTTAATAAATGGTGCTGGGAAAATTATATTTCCACATGCAGGATATTGAAATGAAATCTATGCCTTTTCATACACAAGAACAAATTCAACATGGACTAAGGGCTGAAATGTGCAGTCTAAAACCATAAATGCTTAGAAGCAGCAGCAAAGCTGTCAAACCTACCTGCCAACAATGGATTATCTAATATAACGGCAAAAGACAAAATAAACAAAACAGGACTTCATAAAAACTAAAGCTTTAGGTTCGTCAAAACACTTAACCAAATCAAATGGAAAAGACAGGCTACCAAAACTGGGAGAATGTCTTCAGAAATCATGTATTTGACAAGATTCTAATAAATCAAAATATACATACAGCTTAACAACAAAAGGACAAAGAAAACAATCATAAAATGGGCCAAGGATTTGAATAGATGGTTTACCACAGAGGACACTCAAAATAGCCACATTAAGATGCTTAGCATCCTCAGCAATCAGAGAGATGCAAATCAAGACCACACACAGTGAGACACCATTTCACTCCCACTAGACTGGGAGTCCTGGTGTGGCGCTGTGAAATAAGCATTGGACTGCTAACCACAAGGTCAGTGGTTCAAACACACCAGCTGCTCCTTGGAAACCATACCCAGGGTTGCCATGAATGAAAATCCATAAAATAGCCTGTAACAGCAATACCAAACAAAGGCTTTTTTTTTTTTTCCTACCTTCCCCCGCGCCGTCTGGAACTAGGCTCCCTCTTGAAAGCCTGTAAGCCAGTCATTTCTTGCCTTTATGTGGTAGTGGTTATGTGCCGTGGAGTCGGTTCTGACTCATAGCAACCATGTACAGGGTTTCTGAGGCTGTAAATCTTTATGGGAGCAGAATGAGGGCCCCCCCCATTTTGGGTAGCCAACGTCTAAGTTGCCCATTCCTGTTAACCCTGTTGTAACAACCCTGTAAACAATCTTTACAGGAGTAAGCCTCGCTATAAATATTTGTTCCCCTTTTTGAGCAACTACTTCCATAAGTATAGGTAAAGTTTATCAAATTGTAGCAGGTTACTCATTTATTTTTCCTCCTCTTCTTTCTTCTTCTAGTTGAGTTCTGATCATCCAGCCATCGAAGCCAGGTCAAGTGGGTAATATGTGCAAGTATGGGTGTTCTTATGCATCTCCCCTCACTTCATATGAGCTGGGTGTTTCACTCTCCGCTCTAGTTCTCTGTGGCCATGTCACTGCCTCTGGGCCCAGGAGTCCCCAGGGTCTTGCTGTACTGCTGGCCATCCAGGTCTCTACCCAGGTTCACAGAGGTCTATTGGGTGTGGTCAGACTTAGCTAGCACTTCATTGCTGTTTTTTTTTCATCATTTTATTGTCCTTTAGGTGAAAGTGTACACAGCATGTTAGTTTCCATTCAGTAATTCACACATATATTGTTCTTTAGCATTAGCTACAATCCCTGCCTCTCTGTCTTTTCATCTTTGTTTTTGGGCAAATGTTTCTTTTGGTCTCATATAGTTGATTGTTCTAAGGAGCATATTACTCACGGGTTGGTTTTTATTGTGGATTGAGTGAAAGTTTACAGGGCAGATCATCAGTTTTACATTCAACAAATCATATACCTTATTTCATTACAATGACTATAATCCCCTCCATGTACCATCAGTTAACAGTATTTCTCTCTATCCACTTTAGCTTTTTTTAAAACAACAACAACAAAAAAAAAAACCCAAAACATTCAGGCATATATAATAATTTATATCTCCAAAGGGCACATTCTGCAAGTCTGCCTCCTGGCCACCAGCTCTTAGTCCCTCTCTTCCCATGAATCTAGAGTCCTCAGTTGCTCCCCCTCCCCCTCTCCAGGACCCCATCTCTGTCTCTGGTATCACTGCTTCTCTGGATAAGGTCCCACACTCTGCTTGTGCGCTTCTCTCTTGATGGTCCTAGGGTCCTCTGTTTCTGGACTGTAAGATTAACTACCCCCCTGTTTTCATCACAAAACTACCTTTACAATTGTGACAATCCCAATTGGTTATGGTAACAATTATTTACTACTGAATCATACAAATCTTATCCCCATCTCTTTTCACCAGACCCATCCAGAGAAGATGAAATCTATTCAGTGGGGACTTTCTTTCTCTGCATACTCTTAAACTAAGCTCCCTCTTGAAACTTCCCTCTAAAAACCAAAAACTGAAATAAACAGAAAATAAGAAGTCTTGGCAAGAATGTGGACAATTTGGAACCCTTCTCTATTGCTGGTGGGAATGCAGAGTGATACAGCCTTTATGGAAAACACTTGAGTGATTCTTCCAAAAACTACAAACAGGATGATGATAATATGACCCTCAATTATACCCCTCGGTATATACCCAGAGACCGGACAGCAGAGCTTCTAACAGACACTACACACTCATGTTCTTGGAAGAACTATTCACAACAGAGAAAAAGTAGAAATCACCTAAAAAACAAATGAGCGGATAACCAAATGTGGTACATACCTCCAATGCAATAAGACTCACTTAATCAACAAGAAAATGAAGTCTTGACTGTTGTTATTGTTAAGTGCCATGGAGTTGGTTCTGACTCATAGCAAAGTCTTCACAGGAGCAGCAGAAAGCCTCATCTTTCCCCTGTGGAGCAGCTGGCGGGCTTGAACCACACATCTTGTGGTTTGTAAGGCTTATCGTATGGAGGCCCCGTGCTCATACATGCTACAAAATGGTTAGAGTTGGAAGACATTATGCTGAGTGAATTAAGTCACTCACTTATATATGAGGGGGCTTTGAAAAGCTTCTGAAATTTTTCCATTCTCTTTTCATTCCATTTTTCCACGAACTTTTTGAAGCCCCCTCGTACGAAGACAAGAAAAGGCAAATGGAAAGAACAGTTGATTAGTGGTTACCAGGGGCAGCAGGGACGGGGAATGGAGGGTTTGACCACGATGGGAAATGCTCGATGATTAAGGGCAGGCTCCACAGTGACTATTTAAGTGGTGTCAATTAGTTGCACACCTGTAAAAAGTTGAATTGGCAGAAGTTGTGTGATATATTTAACAACAACAAAAGAATGGCCACTGAGGCGACTTGTGTGCATACAACCAAACACCTCAGGGGATGTGGTTCCTGGGTTTGGAGGTTAAGGGTCATGGTTTCATGGGACATTCAGTTATTTGACCTAAAAACATGTTTAGTCCTTCTGTTCTACCTCCTACTTCGTTGTGCCTGGGGTCTTGAAAGCTTGAAAGCATCTGTCCAAGTCACAAAAATCAAACTGGAGCAACAAAGACAGTACAGGTAGAAACTGGTAGAAAATACGAAATGTGTAGCCCCATGCCTCCCGGAATATCCTTTGCCACGAGACCAGAAGCGCATCTGACGAACGGTTCCCAGCTACTACTATCAAACATTTTGACCAAAGATTCCACAGAAGAATCCTGATGGGAAGAAGAAAAATGTAGGATGGAATTTAAATTCTGCTGATTGTAGACTTTCTGGAGCCATTCAGGTTGGATGAATCCCTGAAACTGTGATTGCCCTGAGAGAATCAAGCCTTAAGCCACAAATATCCCTGAAAGTTATCGTAAAACCTAACAAAAGATTTAAGGGTAACTAGTAAAACAGGTCTGCCTCATGCATTGTGCTCTTTAAGAACTATCTATGTGGGATCAAACTGAAACCAGCAACTTGCTGAATTCCTGTATTTTGTTGTGCATAGTCTCAACAACAACAACAAAATAAATAAAGTTTACGGGGGAAATGCCATCAGATTTCAGAGAAAGGATTGCTACAAAATCACAGAAACCTTTATTTTAAAAAGTGGCAAAATGTAAAGCTATTGTTTGTCAACATCTCCTCCATTTCCATCTATATATACAGTTCTGAAGGCGGTGTTCCCATCTCTCTAGCCCTTCCCTGAAGAATTCTGCACACTTGGATTGACGCCATGTCAAAACAGCAGTTTAGGCATCCTCCAGGGACTCATATTATACTTCTTTTCACTGTTATTTGAGCTTGTGGATCAAAAAGAAGTCTGACAGCCTAGCTGCCCATCAACAGACGAATGGTTAAAACTTTGGTACATGCATACAATGGAATACTACACAACACTGAAGAATAATGATGAATCTGTGAAACCCCTCACAACATGGTTGAACCTGGAGGACATGCTGAGTGAAATTAGTCAATCACAAAATGACAAACATTATATGAGACCAATGTTGTAAAAAAGTTTTTTTTTAAACAAAGGTTTTTTTGATAAAAGACACACTCTATGATGGTTGCGGGGGGAGGGAAAATTATTCATGAGTTAAGAGGTTAGACACATGTCAACATGGGTGACAGGGCAGGCAATATACAACAAGAGGGAGGGTAGCTGAGGAAAGATGAGGTAGCCAGAGACACAGGGAGGAATGCAAGAGTTAACTGTGGGTACAGGGAGGGGATTGCAACAATGTAATGAAGTAAAGTGCATTGTTTGTCTAATGCAAAACTGATAATCTACTCTGTAAACCTTTACCCAAATCACAATAAAAAAAGTTTTTTTAAAATAAAGAAGTAGGAGTCTGTAAGAGCAAGATTGGAGTTGTGGGGTGGCTGGGGTAAGGTTTCCCAATGAAAGTCTGATAGGACAGGCCCTCAAAGAAAAAGCAGATGCTTTGCTGTGATGGGAAAAAAACCTCTCTGCACAACTTTCCTGGTCTTTTTACTCCCACCAACATAGTTTTCAATTTTCTTAAACCTTCTTCAGAAGACCCTGTGATTGGCCTGTGTCCTTTGAGAAAATTGATCAAGATTCAACCCCATAAAATGCCCATTGCCTTACTACTCATAGCTATGAATACGGAAAAAATCAAACCGCCTCACAGCACTTCCAAGGCTGTGATTTTAGGGAAACAGACGGTCACATTGTGACCATGGCGCAGCTAATGGATTCGAACTGCCAACCTTTAGTTAACAGCTTAGTATTTGGCCACCGTGCCCTACCAGGGCCCCCTTGAGAATCCCGAAAACACAGTGTCTAGTCTGGTGTGGCACTGTAGCTCTGATAAGCACTGGATGGCTAACCACAAGGTCGGTGATTCAAACCCACCAGCGGTTGGTTCTTCAGAAACTCTATGAGTCGAATCATCTCTACAGCACTTAACAACAGTAACTAGCAAGGCTGAGAAAAGCGTTTTTTGAAAGAACTTGTCTGCAGTCACTCACTGATCCCAGTGACATGTTTAAACACATTTTCTCTGGAAGAAACCCATGCATGTATGAACGGGCACTCTGGTAAAAGCAGTACTTTTTTACTTGTCTTTGTACTCAGCAGTGACTGGGGTGGGCTGTAATAGGGATTATACCGCCTAGAAGTCTGTTTAGGACAGACAGAACTGGGTTCACCGGCGGATAACCGGTGTGGTTGCGCATGACCCCACATTTAATACTGTTATCGCCAACTTGGAATTCTAAAAAAAATCTCCAATGTCTTCATGATGCACGGGGCTCCACCATTAGGTAACTAGTCTTGTGGCCAGATGGCTGTGAGAAAGTTAAAAAAAAACAAAAAACAAGCAAAAGTGTATGAGGGCACTGTGAGTTTAATTCCAGTAGAGCAAAAGTTTCAAGGAGAAGAAAGAGAGGGCTTTTCTGAAGGGAACCGGGAACTCCAACAGCACAGCACAGTTCATCTGTCCTTCCAGGTACTAACTCATTAGCTCTAAAATAACAATGTGTGAAGATGCAATTTATAACCCCTCCAACTATCTACGGAGTACTGGTGTGGTGCTGTGGGTTAATGTATCAGACTGCAAAGCCGGCTTAACTGCAAGGTCGGCAGTTCAAGCTTACCAGCTACTCCTGGGAAACCCTATACAGGGTCGCTATGGGTCAGAATCGACTCGAGGGCACTTAACAACAACAAAGGGAAGCAACAGAGAGAATCCCAGAAGGAGGCTCAGGCACATAGCCTTGGACCATATTCAAGGATTACATTGTGTTCCCAAAAGACAGGTGGATTCAGGCCTGGAACAGAACTCACCTCTGTGGTCCAATTTTCAGCCAAACAGTAGATGGGTACAGGGGGAATAACACTAGTAAGGTATGCTCACCATAGAATCATCAACCAATCAGAATCAAAATGGCAACATTTACCTAAGGACAACATTGAGAAGGGATGAGAAGGAGTGTGGATGGAAATGAGAACCACCGGGAGGAAGCGGGATAACCATAACCGTTGTCACATGGAGGGGATTGCAATCACTGAGATAAAACAAAGTGTATGGTTCGTTAACCGTAAAACTGATGATCTTCTCTGTAAATCTTCATTCAATTCACAACAAAAAGTTTAAAAAGAAAAATAGTTGGAGTAGGCTCAATGACACCTAACAACACCAACCAACAAAACACAGAGGACAGAAATTTCCAAACCAAGGAGTGAAAGAGGGACATCATTTACTCCAAGCCCATTGAAACCAACAGGGAAGTAACCCTGGAACAATTTTTATGTCAACAAATTAGTCAACTTGGATCAAGTGCAAACATCTTGAGGGTCAACAATGATCAAAACTGAAAAAGAAATAGACAAGTTGAGTAGCTCTAACAAGCAAAGAAACTGAATTTGTAATTTAAAATCTCCCCACAAAGAAATGCTCAGCCTCACTCATATGGCTTCACTGGAGAATTCTGGGAAACGTATTAACAGAGTGACAGAAAGACTATCAGTGGTTGCATAGGTTGCATGAAGGCAAGACTGACTGCAAACAAAATCTTTTTAGAATGATGGTAATCTTCTAAAACCAGACTGTGGTGATGCTTACAGAAGCCTACAAATTTACTAAATATCACTGATCTGTACAAATACCTAACTAAGATGCATGGCTCAAGGTATATAAATTAAAATCTCAATAGAGTTCATTCAAAACTTGTGATCATTTAGAAAGAAATGGCCCAAAGGACATGACACATCAAAACCTGTAGTACCAGGGTGGAGAAGAGGAATGTGGAAGGAGAGAAGCAGTAGAGAAGAAGTTAAGTAATGCACAGTTTACTCCAGGTAGGCTAATGCTTCAGGACATTGTGGGTGATGGCAAGAGCAATAGCCCAGTTTGGGACTGTACCCGAGCTCCTCCATGTCCTCAGAAATCCACTTCCATAACCACTCTTGTAAAAATTATTAACAGACTTTCATTTTTCAGAGCAGTTTTTAAGTATATAGAAAAATTGTGCAGTAGGTACAGAGAATTCTCCTCTACATACTGTTTCTGCTATTATTCACAGCTTGCATTTTGGTGGTACATTTATTACAAGTGATGAAACAATCAATCTTGACATGTTGTCCAGTGGGTCACAATTTGTGTTGCATGATGATAGGGTTTTTGTTTTGACAAATGCATAATGTCATGTGTCTGCCACTCACTATTCATAGAGAATAGTTTCTTTGCACTAAAAATGCCCTGGGTTCCACCTATTCATCCCTCCGCCTCCCTTCCGAATCCCTGGCAATCACTGAATTTTTCACTATTTCCCTAATTTTGCCTTTTCCAGAATGTCATATACCTGGGATTATACAGAAAACGGTTTTTATCAGATGGGCTTTTTCCACTTAGCGATATGAGTTTAAGGTTTCTCCCTGTCTTTCTGCAGCTTGATAGCTCATTTCTTTGTATCACTAAATAACAGAGTTCACTGTAAAGATGTCCTACAGCTCGTTTATCCATTCACCTATGGAAGGACATTTTGGTTGCTTCCAAGTTGGAGCAATAATGAACTAAACTTCTATACAGAGGTTTTGATATGGCCATATGTTTCACCTTATTTGGGTAAATACCTACACGTGCATTTGCTAGATTGTACAGTTTTGCAGCACTCTCACCAACAGTGAACGAGGAGGGTTCCTGTTATTCCAAATCATTGCCAGCATTTGGTGTGGTTGGTGTTTTGGACTTTAGTCATTCTAATAGGCCTGGAGTCCTGGTATGGCGCTGCAGGTTAAATGCACTGGACTGCAAGGTTGATTTGAACTGCAAGGTTGGTGGTTCAAGCTCACCAGCTGCTCCTCGGAAACCCTATACAGGGTCGCTATGAATCAGAACCAACTCAACAGCACGTAACAACAACAATAACAGATTTGAGGAGCCCTGGTGTGGTGCTGTAGGATAAGCACTGGACCACAAGATCAATTTGAACCACAAGATCAGTGGTTCAAAGTCACAGGCTGCTCCTTGGAAATTCTATACAAAGTTGCTATGAGTCGGAACCGACGTAACAGCACTTAAGAACAACGGCATACAATGTTCAGCATCTTCTCATATGCTTATTTGCCATCTGTATACCTTCTTTGGTGAAGTTTCTATTCAGATCTCTTGCCCATTTGATAACTGGGCTGTTTATTTTCTTATTACTGAGTTTTAAAAGTTCTTTGTATATGAGTATGTTTTGTAAATATTTTTTCCCAGTCCTGTGGTTTGTCTTCTCAATCTCTTAGAAACGGACTTTTGGAGAGCTTGTTGTTGTTCGGTGCCATTGATCTGGTTCCAACTCACAGGGACCCAATGCATAACAGAACAAAACAATGCTTGGTCCTGCGTCCTCCTCACAATTGTTACACTTGCCAAGCTGAGGGGCTCATCTCCCAGCACCATATCTAACAATGTTTCTCTGCTATTCATAAAGTTTTCAGTCCTTTTTCCTAATCTGTCTCAGTCTGGAAGCTCAGCAGACACCTGGCCACCTGCGGGTAGTTAAAATACCAGTGGCATAGCTTTCAGCATGACAGCAACATGGAAGCCTCCACAGTATGACAAACTCATCCTGAGTGGTAGTACAGAGGCTGCCAACTGTCATAAAGGTCAACTGAGTAAGCTTTTCTGTAATGAACTGTGCTTTTGGTATTGCCCAAGTCCACGGTCACCTAGATTTTCTGCTATGGAATCTTCTAGAAGCTGCACAGCATTACATCTAACACTTAGATCTATATGATCCATTGTTGGTTGTGATGGACGGACGTAAACTCTGTGTCTGAACTTCTTTTTTTGCCTGTGGATGTCTAGTTATTAAAACACCACTTGTTGAGATAGTCACCCTTTAATAATATGGTTGGCAAGTAGGAGACGTGAGATGGGAAACCAGTCGGCACCTTACCCATCAAGCTCATCCACTAACCCCCACTACAATTTTCAAGATGAAAGTAATAACCACCTAGTCCCCTATCGTGGCTGCGGACGTTATCATAGCAAAACAGCATTTATATTTCTTACTGTCTATGTATAAGGAGCCTTGGAGGCACAGTGGCTTAGCACCTGACTGTTAACAGAAAGGCTGGCAGGTTCAAAGACACCAGTAAAAGATGAGGCAGGCTGTGTTCACAAAGATTGTTGTGGTTCAGTGCCTTCAAGTTGGTTCTAAATCATAGTGACCCTGTATAAATAAAGTCTCTGAGGAGCAACTAACTGGTAGGTTTGAACCATCAATCTTGAGGTTCACAACAACAAAAAATCGCATTGTTGCTGGTTCTGCTACTATGAATATTTGTACAAGTGTTTGTTCAACTGTCAATTCTTTTCCTGAAAGACATTTCAGTTCCAGTTTCAAACCAACAAACAAAAATGCTTAAAGATCAGTTGAAACTGGAATTGTGGTTTTAGTCCCTTGTAGTCAAAATAATCCTGGCTAATCCAGGCCCCCAACTGCCCTTAGCTGGGCAGCAGACTCAGCATGGGGTACAGATTCTATGGGGCAGGGACTGGGGCTTCAGACAACAGCAGAGTCACGCGTGCCTGGGGCTAGGGCCAACAAGACAGGGTCAGCCAGGCTTCACACATTCCCATCCCCCAGTTCCTTAGGGGACGGAAAAGCAAAGCTGCCACAAGACAGTATTTGAAAAGGGATTTTCTGATCCAATGGGTCAACTCAAAAGATCCCCTTTCATGCAAGTAAAAGGGCCGTGACCCTCTTTCACCTCCAAGTACGTACATATGCGCACACATACATGCACACATACTTGTGAAGGATGCATTCACCATAAATTACCTTGGACTAAGTCTGTGGGTTATTAGCCTCTTGAACATTTCCAAAATGTCTCTTTAAGAGTATAAAACTAGCATGGGGGTGAGGGAGGGGGAGAGTGGAGTGTGGGGAGGGTTTACCTCTACTGTGGGACACAGCACTGGACCACAAGGTCGCTGGCTCAAACTCACCAGCAGCTCCTTGGAAACCCTATACAGGATCGCAATGAATTGGAATGGACTCCACAGCACCACCACCAACAATCAGAAGCTTCTTCACTAAGGGGAAGAATCACCATCAGCATCAACAGCCCAAGGCCTTATGAGAGCAAAGGTCAGACACGGGGGAGTTTGTGGTAAAATTGAAGGCAAAGATCATGGAATTTCTTTCATGAACACTTTGAAGACCCCACATACCGCCTCCCTCTGTAATCTTTTTACCAATTCTGACACTAATGCCCCTCCCATGGCACTGCCGACTTCTCTGCTGGGTTCTATAATTCGTTGCAATGGCCACCCAGAACTCACAGCCAATGCTTGTAATTATGGGTTTATTGGGAAATAGCAGGTTGCAGCTCAGGGTCGGGAAGGACTCAGGATACAGTTCCTCAGTCAGTACAGCTTCTCAGCTGTGCCGGAAATCAGGCCTCCCTTTGGCCTTCCCTCCTAGGCCTGGCCTCTGCCCTGTTCTTTGTTGTTGTAGCTGGTAAGTGCCGTCGAGTTCTGACTCATAGTGACCCTGTATGGGGTTTCCAAGGAGCAGCTGATGAGCTTGAACCGCTTACCTTGTGGCTTAAACCAACCCCACAGCACCACACCAGGACTCCTGCTCTTCAGCTCTGGCCAAATACCCAGAGGAACCCCACTCCGCCAGGAAGCTGCCAGCTTTCTCGTGGTGTGGGTGAGCATGCCCACTACAGCCTTCTCACTCCATGAGTCACAAAGTCCACCACACTGCCTCCAGCCGGGCTCCTGGTTCTGCTGCCTCGGCTTCTCTGCTGTGTTTCTCACCATCTCGGGCCCTGTCCAGTGTTAACAACTCTCTGTCTCTTGGGTCTAGGGGACTCTCAGTGAAGGACACCCCAGGTCTGCTCCTGGTTCTTTTTCATAGTGGAGTGAATTCCCCCTTTAAGAGTCTAGGATGGCTCATTTTAAGTCTAGCAGAATGGCAAACCCGAGCAATCCCCTTGGGGGTTTGTCTTATTTGCAGGGTCCCATGAATCTAGGAAAATTAGAACTGTCAAAAATGAAATGGAATGCATACACATCGATATCTTAGGCATTAGTGAGCTGAAATGGACTGGTATTGGCCATTTTGAATCTGACAACCACATGGTTTACTATGCCAGAAATGACACATGGAAGAGGAATGGTGTTGTGTTCATTGTCAAAAAGAACATATCCAGATCAGTCATGAGGTACAATGCTGTCTGTGATAGGATAATATCCATGTGCCTACAGGGAAGCCCAGTAAATACCACTATTATTCAAATTTATGCACCAACCACTAAAACCAGTGAGGATGAAATAGAAGAATTCTACCAACTTCTTCAATCTGAAATCCATCAAACACACAATCAAGATGTATGGATCATAACTGGTGATAGGAATACAAAGGTTGGGAGCAAAGACGAAGGATCCATAGTTGGAAAATATGGCCTTGGTGACAGAAATGATGCTGGAGAATGCATGATAGAATTCTGCAAAACCAATGATTTGTTCATTTCAAATACCTTTTTTTTTAGGTGCACCTGATCTAAGCGTTGTTCTTTTTTTTTCAATATTTTATTGTGAATTATGTGATAGTTGACATGGGAGAACATTAGTTTTACATTCATTCTATCATACATCGTTTCATTGTCATGGTTACAATTCAAATACCTTCTTTAGACAGCATAAGACATGACTATACACATGGACCTCACCACATGGAATACACAGAAATCAAATTGACTACATCTGCAGAAAGAGATGACAGTAAAGCTCCATATCATCAGTCAAAACAAGGCCAGGGGCAGACTGTGGAACAGACCATCAATTACTAATATATAAATTCAAACTGAAGCTGAAGAAAATGAAAACAAGTCCACGAGAGCCAAAATATGACCTTGAAGAGATCCCACCTGAATTTAGAGATCATCTGAAGAACAGATTTGATACATTAAACACTAAAGACCAAAGACCAGAAGAGTTGTGGGATAACATCAAGAACATCACACATGAAGAAAGCAAAAAGTCATTGAGATGACAAGAAAGAAGGAAAAGCTCTAAAATGGATGTCAGAAGAGACAATAAAACTTGCTTCTAAGTATAGAGATGCTAAAGCAAATGGAAGAAATGAGGAGGTACAAGAGCTGAACAGAAAATTTCAAAGACAGCTCGAGAAGACAAAGCCAACTATTACAACAAAATGTGCAAAGAAAGATCTGGAATCAGAAAACCAAAAAGGAAGAACATGCTCAACATTTCTCAAGCTGGGAGAACTGAAGAAAAAATCCAAGCCTCAACTTTCATTATTGAAAGATTCTCTGGGAAGATTATTGAATGATGCCGAAAGCATAAAGAGAAGATGGAAGAAATACACAATAACTGTAGCAAAAGGAAATGGTTCATGTTCAACTGTTTCAAGAGGTAGCATATGATCAAGAGCCAATGATACTGAAGGAGGAGGAAGTCCAAGGTGCACTGAAGGAATTGGCAAAGAACAAGGCACCAGAATTGAGGGGATACAAATTGAAAATTTTCAAGAAAGTGAGGCAGTACAGGAGGCACTCACTCATCTCTGCCAAGAAATCTGGAAGACAACTATCTGGCCAACTGATTGGAAGAGACCCGCATGTGCCCATTCCAAAGAGAGGTGACCCAACAGAATGCGGAAATCATCGGACAATCTCTTTGATATCCCATGCGAGTAAAGTTTTACTAAAGATAATACAGAAATGGCTACAATCATACATTGACAGAGAACTTCCAGAGGTACAAGCTGGATTCAGAAGAGGCCATGGAATGAGGGATATATCATCACTGATGTCTAATGGATCTTGGCTGAAAGCAGAAAATATCAGAAAGATGTTTACCTGTGCTTTACTGACTACACAAAGACTTTTGATTATGTGGATCATGATAAGCTATGGACAACATTGTGAAGTATGAGTATTCCGGAACACTTAATTGTGCTCATGAGGAATCTGTACCTGGACCAAGAGGCAGCTGGTCAAATAGAACATGGGAACACTGAATGGTTTAAATTAAGAAAGGTGTGTGACAAGACTGTATTCTTTTACCATAGTTATTCAACCTGTATACTGAGCAAATAATCCGAGAAGCTGGGTTCTATGAAGAAAAAGTGTGGCATCAGGATTGGAGAAAGACTCATTAACAATCTATGATATGCAGATGATACAACCTTGCTTGCTGAAAGTCAAGAGGGCTTAAAACATTTACTGATGAAGATCAAAGAGCACAGTCTTCAGTATAGATTACATCTCGGTATAGATTACATCTCAATGTCAAGAAAACAAAATTCCTCACCACTAGACCAATAAACACTAGACTTATCAACAGAGAAAAGATTGATGTTGTCAAAGACTTCATTCTTCTTGGATCAACTATCAACACTCAGGGAAGCAGCAGTCAAGAAATCAAATGACGTATTGCATTAGACTAATCTGCTACACAAGACCTTTTTAAAGTGTTGAAGAGCAAAGATGTCAGCTAGAGGACTAAGTGTGGCCTGATCCAAGCCATGGTATTTTAAATAACCTCGTATGCATGTGAAAGCTGGATAGTGAATAAGGAAGACCGTAGAAGAATTGATGCTTTTGAGTTATGGTGTTGGAGGAGAATATTGAAAGTGCCATGGGCTGCCAAAAGAACCAATAGATCCATTTTGGAAGAAGTGCAGCTATAATGCTCCTTAGGAGGTCATGATAGCCAAACTTCGTCTCTCATATTTGGACATATTGTCAGGAGGGACCAGTCGCTGGAGAAGGATATCATGTTTGGTAAGGTAGAGGGTCAGAGAAAAAGAAGAAGACCCCCAACGAGATGGATTGGCAAAGTGGCAGCATCGATGGTCTCAAGCGTGGCAACAGTAGTGAGGTTGGCCCAGAATCAGGCAATGTTTCATTCTGCTGTACATAAGGTCGCTATGAGTCGGTACCCACTCGATGGCACCTAACAACAACCCTCACAAGTGTGATAATAATTCACTGCTTACATTGTTAACAAATTATCTAATCCCTTTGGTGGGCCATAAACACCTGATTTGCATACTCCCATCCAGTCATTTGGTGGCAGTTACAAACATGGCAAGAAAGGCCATATATGAAAGCAGCCCACTGTATGCCAAGAGCCAACTCTGTTCCGAACCTGAAGCAGCAAGTCAGCATGAACTCTATCCTAATATTTCCAAAGTTATGGATTAAACCATTATCCTAACAAAGCTCACACATCTATCAAACTCTTCCTAAAATACAATGTTTTGCTTTTAAGTGCCATTGAGTTGGCTCTGACCCATAGTGACCCTTGTCCAGTTTCCAAGGAGCAGCTGGTGGATTTCAGGACTCCAAAATGCAATAACAGGCAGAAAATGAATGATTTTCTTCAGAGAATGTAGGTTCAACCTCTAAGCCGCCGACACCCATTGGAGAAAGATGCTGTGCCCACACTATGGGGAGGGGCTTGTGCTAATTAAGCATAACCCTTGCACTCTATCAGAGTGGTTCTCAAACTTGGATGGACATCTGGTCACCCAGGATGTTACTACCTACTCAGATCTCAGGAACCACCCACGTGTTCGAGATCAGATCTCCAGCAGTTCCGAGCAGAGCCTCTGTACAGTTAGCAAGCTCCCTAAATCCCAGAATCTAGCAAAGTGTTTCCCAAACACCTGACTCATAGAAATCACTTGGGGGAGCGGGACGGTTAAAGCACAGATTTTAGGACCCACTTCTGTATAAATATCTCTCTTATCTCTCTCTTTCTCACAAGAGGCAGAGAGTCAACTCCAACTGGCTCAACAACCACAAAAAGGTACTTTGGGGACTCACATTCCTGAAAAACTTAGAGCAATTCTAACTTCAGGAAGCTACCATTTCCAACACTTTTCTCTCCAACCCTCTTTTTAGCTGCAATCTTGGTAACATATGGCTCTTGGTAGCCTTAGACTGTTACCTGCTGTTTTCTACTTGATTCCAGCTCACGGTGACCCCATGTGTGTCACAAGGTTTTCAATGGACGACTTTTCAGAAGTAGATGACCAGGACTTTCTTTCAAGGTGCCTCTCAGTAGACTAGACCCTCACGTCTTACAGTTTGTGGGCGAGGGCATTAACCAGGTGCACCACTGAGGAGCTCCAGCATTTGGTTACACTGTACAGCTTAGCATCCGAGTAAGAAGAAAGCACCGTACAAGACATGGACAACTTGTGACTGGACTGACGAGATTTGTAAAGCCTTCCTGAGCCAGTCTTGGTGGCAGGGAGGGAGGGATAAGCAGAGTGGGCCCTGTCAGCACCTGGGGCAGGTCAACATCCAAACCACATGACCCAGAATGCTCTACCAGGATGGGCCTTTTTTTTAAAGTTGCTTTGTTCCTACTGCGTCTAAAAGTTCTCTCTAGAAAACTATATATATACACACACACACACAAAAGAATAAAAGGAAAAATTAAAGCATTCTAGAATATCCTACCAACTAAAGTTTCTAGACATTTAAACTCAAAGCTACATGTGTGAGCATGGATTCTTCCAATAGAAACTTCACTATGCCTGCGTCTTCCTAACAATACACGCAAACTGAAGAAAGGCAAACGTTTGAGATAGTTTCATGATTGTTCTGTCACTATTGACTTGTCTCTTTTTTCCATGAATTTGGGTTTTTTCTTTGCAAACTGCTAAAGACGTCATTGTGTGTTTCCTTAGAACACGCTATTCTCTCCACCACAGCTGTTACTGTTGGGCGCTGGTGAGCTGATTCTGACTCACAGTGACCCCATGTGACAGACGTGCCTCATGGGGTTACTAGGAGAGCAGATCACCAGGTCTTTCTCCACAGAGCTGAGTGCTTAACCACTGTGCCACCAGGGCTCCTTCAACTGTACTTCAGCTAACAAAATGGACAGATCAGATTCTACTTCCAAAGGCGGGGCTTTCTGCCACCTGATTCATCCTGTATGCGGGTGCTCAGAGTGGTAGCGTCTTACTCACAGGATGACTCAGTGGTGGTGGTTGGTGGTTATGTGATGTGGAGTCAGTTCTGACTCACAGCGACCCGTGAAGGGTTTCTGAGGCTGTAAATCTCTACAGGAGCAGAAAGGTTCATCTTTCTCCTGTGGGGCACTGGATTCAAACTGCTGACCTTGTAGTTAGCAGCCCAACTTGTGACCCACTACGGTACTATGGCTTCTCATGGCTCGATGTCGTAGTTGTTAAGTACCGCAGAGACAGCTCTGACTCAGAGCGGCCCTGGGTAGGGTTTCTGAGGAGCAGCTGGTGGGTTTGAACTACTGACCTTGCGGTCAAGTGCTCATCCTCCTCCAGCACCACACTGTTGCTGTTGTTAAGGGCCATCGAGTTGATTCCAACTCATAGCGACCCAGTTTCTGAGAAGCAACTGGTGGGTTTGAGCCACCGAACTTGTGATTCGCAGTCCAGTGCTGATCCCCCAGCGCCACACCAGGAGTCCAAGTATAGCTCAGTCGGTAATTGTTAAGTGAATGGACTGAACAACGTTCGGAACAGCAGTTCCCCCAGAGAAACCTGGCAGTTGATCGCTCTTCACATCTGCCAAAACAGATGCTCCAGGAATTAGACCAGAGAATCCCAACTGTTACCAAGAGGATGTCCATTAGCAAGCAGGCTGAGGAACGGCAAGGACCAGACACAAATAGCACACTTCCCGGGACAGCTATTTTCCACATCTGTCTAACACGAGCGAAGGAAAAGTCTGATGAAAGTGAGCATGTCTGTGGATCAGACCTCAGGGACTTCGGGGCATCAGACACACTTACAAGGGTTAAGTGCCATAGGAGACCACGTGTGAAGAGCTGCACAGATCAGAGGAGGCCAGATGGGAGTTGACACCGCCTGCACGGTTGGCTTACAATCACAGGGTGTGATCAGGAGCTGCAAATGCACTAAGCCCACACCAATTCCTCAAGTCACCCCAGACTTCAGACAACAGCATACAGTCAGTTCCTGAGCCCTGTGAGCATCTCCTTAAACACAGATGAAGAAACGGGAGCTGGAAAGAAGCCACTCCTGGGGTCAAGGCCACACAGCTAGCTGGGGGTGCTGCTGGTGGTTCCGATTCATAGCGACCCTGCACAGGGTTTCCAAGGAGCAGCTGGTGGGTTTGAACCACCAACCTTGCAGTGCTGATCATACAGCGCCACACCAGGACTCCAGCTGGTGGTGGAGAAGGGACTCGATGCTAGGCTCTTTCCTCCCAAGGCCTCACTAGGACCATAGAACACTCTACAGCCTCCTCAGAACGAAAAGCTAAGGGATGACAGCAACCGTCATGATGGTATCTAATACTTCCTGGTTGTTTACTATAGATCAAGCTCAGACAAAGCACTTTATAGAACAGTCCTCTGAGGTAGAACTGATATCATCCTCATTATGTGGTTGTTACAGCTAAGTGCTGTCAAGTCGGTTCTGAGGAGTGGCTGGTGAGCTTGAACCACTGACCTTCTAGCTCAAACCGACTTTGCTGTCCAGGGCATTAATCCACTACACCACAGCAGGACTCCCATCCTCATTATACAGGGGAGGAAAGTAAGGCCCCAAGAGGTAGAGTGACGTCCTCAAGGTAGCTTAACTAGCAAATGGCAGAGCAGTGAATCTAGGGTGTCGGAGCCACGTTCAAATCCACAACATGTTGCTTTATGTTTCTGGAGAGGAAAGATGTTCTGGGCCAGGAGAGCTGGGAAGTGGCTTCCCTACACATGAAAACTTTATCCCACCCCTATGGGTTAATGCTCTGGTAGCATAGTGGTTACGAATCAGGCTATAAACCACAAGGTTAGCAGTTCGAAACTACCAGCTGCTCCACAGGAGAAAGATGAGGCTTTCTGCTCCCGTTAAGATTTACAGCCTCGGAAACCCTGTACAGGGTCATTATGGGTCAGAACCGACTCCATGGCATTTAACAACCACAACAACATGGGTTAATGCACTAGACTGCAAGGTCAGTTTGAACCGCAATGTCAGCGGTTCAAGCTTACCAGCCGCTCCTCAAAAACCTATACAGGGTTGCTATATGTTGGAACCAATTTGACAGCACTTAACAACATCAAAGAAGCTCTGGTAGCGTAGTGGTTACGAATCGGGCTGCGAACCTTAAGGTCAGCGGTTCGAAACTACCAGCCGCTCTGCGGGAGAAAGATGAGGCTTTCTACTCCCATAAAGATTTACACCCTCGGAAACCCTGTACAGGGTCGCTATGGGTCGGAACCGACTCAATGGCACTTAACAATAACAACAACATCAAAATAAATTTCAGCTCAAGCTTACCAGCCACTCCTCGAAAACCTATACTGGGTTGCTATCAGTCAGAACCGGCTCAACGGCACTTAACAACAACAACATCATCAAAGTAAATTTCAGCTGTCAGATTGTAAAAAATGAAGCCGTAAGTAGGAAGAAAATTTATCATATTCAACTAATTTTAAGTAAAAAGCTTAAACATAAAAGCAAACAGATAACCAAAAATTAATGTAGCTCAAACTACATAAAAATAAAAAGGCCTCAATAGACTAGTAAACATACTAAAGACAATTAAAAGGTAAATAGTTAACTAGAAACATTAGTATGTTATATGACACAATGATTCATATCTTCATTATATTAAGATCTCCTAAAAACTAATAAAAAAAATAAAGAATACTCCCCTGAAAAACAAAGAAATTCACAAGGAAATAAAAGTAAATGTGAAAAATACAATAAGCTTCACTGTTATCAAATAAATGAAACGATCAGAACTATCATTTTTTAGTTACTAAAATGGCAAAGACAAAGTAGCATTCTGAGTCTAGCGCTGGCAGGGATCTGAACTGCTACTCAGGCTAACAGGACATGATACAGATAAAACCTTTTTGGAAGGCAAGTCAGAAAGAAATATCAAAAGTTTAGAAAAATATTTATACACTTTTATTCAGTAACTGCAACTCCAGGACTCTGTCCTAAGCAAACAAACATTTCTGTGCATGTCCAACGACACAGCCCAATCCTTAGGAAGAACGTGGTAAACTTGGAACCACTGACATGGGAAGGTCTCCAAGACAGGTTATGAAATTAAAGTACAGTCTTTGAAACAGTATACTCAGGAGAGTCTAAAACAAACAACTATTTATTGTTAAGTACTTTGGAGTCCTGTTCTGTGTACTAAAAATAGTTAACATGTGAATGAATAACTTACCACACTCAAGGCACTACTGTAGTGGTTTATACATTCATGCAGTGAATCCATATAAACCTACAAGGTGAGAATCATCACCACCATTCTACAGATGAGAAAACTGAGGCACACAGCTCAGCAACACAGGCAGCCAGGCAGAGAGAAGGCCAGACACTGGGATCAAGACAGTGACTCAAAAGTTCCCCACTTTATGTACTGCTCCGTTGTTGGCAGTGTTTTACAACCAGTGTGTGTCGCTTCTGTAAGTTTAACATTAATTGAGACTTAAAAAACGGTGGTGGTGGTGGTTGTGTGCCAGAACTGAATCGGTTCTGACTCACAGCGACCCTGCAGTTCAAAACTACCAGCTGTTCCGCGAGAGAAAGACGAGGCTTTCTGCTCCTGTAAAGATTTGCAGCCTCAGACCCTGTGTAGGGTCACTATGAATCAGAACCCACTCCACTGTACTTAACAACAACGAAGTGGAGCTCTGGTAACATAGTGGTTATGAACCGGGCTGCTAACCTCAAGGTCAGCAGTTCGAGACTACCAGCCGTTCTATAGGGAAAAGATGAGGCTTTCTGCTCCTGTAAAGATTTACAGCCTCGGAAACCCTGGACAGTCACTAGGCGTTGGAACTGACTCCATGGTACATAACAACAACAAAAGAGAAGTCAAAATGGCTTGCCCATTGTCTTAATGGCTGTATGCTTATTTAAATTCACTAGTCCTAAAACAGTCAGGTTACATATCCCTCCAGGTATGTAAATCAACAATCTGTTTGCCAGGCCTAGAAATCTCCTGAATTCCTCAAGATGGACCACGCCCACAAGAGTTATTTCTCACACCCATCAATTCCACCAAGGGGTGACTGGTGAGCAGAGGTGAGACCAAACTCAAGACACCAAGAAGGGCCATTTGGCAGGTCAACATATCACCTGGCAGGTGCCTGTTGGGGGTGAGCTGCACTGGAGAAGATAAGAAGGATTGGATGGGTGAGAAGACACTTGGCCCAATCAGTTAAGCAAGCTCAGGAGCTCAAAGTCTGGGACCTGTATACATACAGCTTATCTGGCCCATGTGTAAAGTTACTCATGTTGTCAGCAACCACAAAGTCTCTGCTTCCTGCCCTGTAGTAAGTACGGTAATAAAAGTCACATCAAGATCTCAGTTAGTGAGGACAGTGGAAGGCCACCAACTTGGACTTGATCCTCTCCTGATCTCATAACTGAATGACATTAAAGAGTCCCTAAGAGTCCTGGTATGGCACTGTGGGTTAATGTGCCAGACTGTAAAGCCGTTTGAACTGCAAGGTCGGCGGTTCAAGCTCACCAGCTGCTCCTTGGAAACCCTATGCAGGGTCGCTATGGGTTGGCACCGACTTGACGGCACTTAACAACAACAACAACAACAACAACAAGGAGCTCTGGTAGTGTAGCGGTTACGAATCAGGCTACTAACCTCACGGTCAGCAGTTTGAAACTACCAACTGTTCCGTGAGAGAAAGATGAGACTTTCATCTGTACAGGGTCACTATGAGTTGGAACCTACTCCATAGCACATAACAACAACATGGGTTGGAATTGACTCCATGGCACTTAACAACAACAACAAAGAGTCCCTGGATGGTGCAAATGGCTTGCACGGTTGATAACTAGAGGTAAAAACTCAGATGGGGCACAGTTCTGCTCAGACATCCGTGGGGTCACTGGGAGGCAGAATCAACTAGACAACAACTGATTCAGAGGAAACTCCTCCTAGGCCGTAAGTGGGTCAGCATCAGAAATTCACAGCTGTGTCCCAGGAGAGGGGAAAGAGGGGAACAAGGTAAGGTTGTGGGGGTCAGGTTAGGCCAGGTTCCAACCCCAGTCACTTGATTCTTTCAGCTAATGGAAAGAATCAAGTGACTTCACGTCTCAGTGCCTCTATTTCCTCATATGTAAAATGTGTATATCTCCGTGGTAATGAGATTACAGGAGTACCACGCTGCCGAGGAACGGGGCTGTGCCTGCAGACCAAAGGCTGAAACCCCTCCGACCCATTCCAAGCAGCCCCTTAGCAAGTTCTGTGGGACCACACAGGTCTCAGGTGCCAATGCCACACTCCGTTGGGACACACACAGCACCCCTTTTGTCACTCCAGTAAGGACCACTCCCCTACCACACCCTTCGCTTCTGGCCTCTTTCCTCCATCCTCATCACAGCAGCCAAAGGGAAGACAATCAGACTCAAAATTAAACCCAAACTCCTGAGGAATCTGGGAAGCTTGGCGCTTAAGCAGCTTAAGATCTTAGTTCTGACTCCCTCCCACAAATACAACAGGAAAACAGTGCTTGCCTGGAGGAACTCTGAATTGAGAAGCCCACATGCATTCTTCTAACACACAGATATTGATAAATCCATCAGTCTTACAAATGTCTAATTTATATACAACTTGAATGTGTGATTTATATAGAATCCTCCGGCTGGAAGACTATTAAAGCCTGGAGGTAGCACAAGGTGCTACTTTGCAAAATGCATCAAAACATTATGATGTTCCCCTCCATATTATAGAGTAGACAGGGATGGGCCACTTGGACATTGGCTACCCAAAGTGGAGGGGCAACAAAGGCAAGAAGTGACTGGCTTACAAGCTTTCAAGAGGGAACCTAGATTCAGAGGGTGCAGAGGAAGGTAGAATCTCCACTGAGTAGTATACAATCTGTCTAGGCAAATGCAGATAAATCTCTTGTGTATAATAGTGCATAATTGTTATCAGGACTGATTATGAGGATTGGAAATGTAAAGGTAGATATTTTGTAGCAAGGAAGGGAGTGATTAACTTTGCAGTCTAGGAGTGGAAGTCCTTGGGACCATCAAGGGAGAAGAGCTTGTTTACATGTTCTCCCATATAAACTATCATATAATTCAAAATAAAACATTTAAAAAAGTTATGATGTTACAGATATTTTAGAGTATCTGAAAGTGTATCTTTACTGTTTTTTACGCACAGAAAGGTACACTATCTACTATAAATGAAGACAAACTTTTTTTTTTTAAGTTTTTATTGTGAATTATGTGATAATTTACATGGGAGAACATTATCTTTACATTTATCCTATCGTATTTTGTTTCATTGCAATGATTACAATCCCTGCATGCATCATCAAACACCCAAAGGGTACACCCCACACATCTGCCTGCACACAGCCCCTCTCCCTCCCTGAGTCTAGAGTCCCTAGCCGCTCCATCTCTCCATGCAAAGACAAACTTTTGATTAACTCGCATTAGATATGAACTGTAGCTAACCTGACTTATGTACAAATTCAACTGAAATATAAACTTAGAAACAGAATTTGCTCATCATCTGGGGAACTGCACCTATCAGTAAAACAAAGGGAAAGAACCACATGATGATGATCTTTATGCGTGCAGAAAAATCCTTTAATAAAATCCAACATCCTTTCTTGGCGAAAAGCATCAGGAAGACTGAAATAGACGGGAAGTACGTCAATATGAATCAGAGCATATATGAAAAGCCAACAACCAGCATTATACTTCATGAAGCTTTACCCTTGAAATCGTGAATCAGACAAAGTTAACAGCGCTCACAATTTCTACTCAAGACAGTCTTAGAAATCCTAGACAGAGCAATGGGGTCCTGGTGTGGCGCTGCAGGTTAATGTGCTGAACTGCAAGGTCAGTTTGAACCACAAGGTCACAGTTCAAGTTCACAGGGTTACTTTGAGTGGAAACCAACTCAACAGCACTTAACAACAAACAACAGACAGACAGAGCAATACAACAAGAAATAGATTGAAATAGAAGCAAAATTATCACTGAAACACACATCATCCTGTATGAAGAAAATCCCAAAGAGTCAGCAAGAAAATTTTGAGAGTTAATAGAAGAATTCAACAAAGTTGCAAAGTACAAGGTCAACAAACAAAAATCAGTTCGTTTCTATATACCAGCAATGAAAAACTTGCAAAGGGAACTAGGGTAATTGTTACATTGACACTAAGAAATAAAGCACCCAGGAATAAATCTAACTGGGGTGTGAAGGGCTTATATAATGGTGGTTACGTGTCAGGTAGTGGGTTCTGACTCATAGCAACACTGTACAGGGTTTCCGAGGCTGTATATCTTTACGGGAGCAGGAAGCCTCATCTTTCTCCCATGAACCAGCTGGTAGTTTTGAACTGCTGACCTTGAGGTTTGCAGTCCGATTCGCAACCACTACGCTACTATAAAATAACCAACACTCACAGAAGCAGCAGTCAAGAAACAAAATGACGTATTGCATTAGGCAAATCGGCTTCACAAGACCTCTTTAAAGTATTCAAGAGCAAAGATGTCTGTTTGAGGACTAAGGTACGTCTGACCCAAGCCATGGTATTTTCAATAACCTCAAATGCATACAAAAGTTGGACAGTAAATAAGAAAGACTGTAGAAAAATGGATGCATTTGAGTTATGGTGCTGGAGGAGAGTATTAAAAGTACCATGGACTGCCAAAAGAACAAACAGATCTGTGTTGGAAGAAGTACAGCCAGAGTGCTCCTTGGAAGCCAGGACTTCGTCTCTTATATTTCGGACATATTATCAGGAGGGACCAGTCACTGGGGAAGGATATCATATTTGGTAAAGTGGAGGGTCAGAGAAAAAGAGGAAGACCTCAAACTAGATGCATTGGCACAGTGGTGGCAGCAATGGGATCAGACTTAACAATTGTGAGGTTGGCCCAGGACTGTTTAGTGTTTCATTCTGTTGTGCACAGGGTTGCTATGAGTCGGTACCGACTTGATGGCACCTAACAACAACAGTAAAATACCACTGAAAGAGATGAAAGGAGACCTAAAAACATTTAGAATGATGTTCTGTGCTCTGGAGTTGGAAGACTTAATACTATTCAGATGTCAATACTACCTAAAGCAATCTACAGATTCAGTGTAGTCCTAATCAAAACACCAAGAGCTTTCTCTACAGAAATGGAAAAACCATTCCTCAGTTTTTTTTTTGAATGGAAAGAGTCTCTAAAGAGCTAACACAACACTGAAGAAGAAAGAATAAAATAGGAATAAAGATTTAAAAAGCTTATGTTGTTGCTGCTAAGTGCTGTAGAGTCAGTTTCACCTCATGCCGACCCTGTATAGGGTGTTTCTGAGGAGTGGATGATGGATTTGAAGCACCAACCTTGTGGTGAGCAGTCTAGAGCTTTTGCAACTGTGCCATAGCAGGGTTTCAAAAACCATAAAGCTGCGATAGTCAAAACAACTTGGTACTGGCATACAACAACAGACACATACCCCAATGGAATAAAACTCAGAGTTTAAAATAAACCCACACATCTGTTGTTAAGTGCCGTCAAGTTGGTTCCAATTCATAATGACCATGTAGACGGTTTCCAAGGAGTGACTGGTAGGATTAATGGGTCAATGGGTAAACGAATTAAGGACCTAAATGTGCAAACAAAAATCACAAAATTCTTATTAGAAAATGCAGGCGTTGCAAAGGATGAGGATTCCAGAACACTTAATTATGCTCATGAGGAATCTGTACCTGGACCAAGAGGCAGTTGTTAAAATAGAACATGGGAACACTGAATGGTTTAAAATTAAGAAAGGTTTGAGACAAGGTTGTATTCTTTCACCATACTTATTCAACCTGTATGCTGAGCAAATAATCCGAGAAGCTGGATTATATGAAGAAAAACGTGGCATCAGGATTGGAGGAAGACTCATTAACAGCCTGCGATATGCAGGACTCTTTAGAGAGATATAAATACCATCTTCAAAAGTGTAAACACCTAGAGGTAGAGACTATGTCAAGAAAAAATCGCTTCACACTTTGATGTTGTTTAATAAAGGTTTCTATGATTTGACTTAGCCTTGTACAGCACACTACCCAGCAACAGTACAATATACATTCTCCTCCCTAGCATGTGGACCACTCTCCCGCAGTGTTTGTCTTGTACATTGTGCTCTTTTGAGATCTACTTATATGAGATCAAACTGGCCAGGGCAACTCGAAACATTAGATAGGAACCTTCAAGGCAAGTTTATGTTAAAGGTAGGGGAACAACTCTGCAAAGGAGGGTGAGAAAGGTTGCACACCTTGAAGAACGTAATCAACGTCAGTGAGTTGTACATGTAGAAACTTGAACTGGTCTATCTATTTGCTGTGTGTATGCTCAGCAACAATACACCAAAACGAATTCTTAAAACATGTTAAAAACAAACAAACAAACTTGTTTTTAGGCCCTCTGGAAACTCACCCTGGCTCCTCCTTCAACCTCTTATCTCAGGACACTCAGCTTCCCTGGTTGCTCTGCCCTTGACTCAGCACCTTTACACTTGGTTTCTCCTGCCAGAAAAGCCCGTCCCTCAGACCTTCACATGCTAACGCCTTTGTGCCACTCGAGTCTCAGTGGACATGATGTCATCACTCTAGGGAAGCTCACCAGCCTCCCACTTGGTCCCCCTTCACCTGCCAGGTGTCTCCTCCAGCCTGCTGCTTTCGACTCCACAGCATTCTCATCCCCATCTGAAATGACCTTACTAATTTGTTTACTTCTTTACTGTCTGTAAACTGAAATCTGACAGCAAACTCCAGGCTCTGCTGCCAGCACCTGGCACAAATCTGATGCTCTCAAAAATATTTGCTGGATGAAGAAGTCAATAGCTGAATAAATGAATAAATGAATTCCACATCATGCTATGTACAATCTTCTCTCAGGGGGAGCAAATGCATCACAATCTCCAGAAGAGACGGCCCTTAAGAAATCATGCAACAAAATGTGTAACTTATCCCCAAGCATCCCAATCATTTCAAGCTTGCTAGTGCACTAAAGAATTTGTGCCTCTGAAAAGTTTGCTCGCGGCCAGGCATATACAAAAAGGAGTAACCTCTCCAGCCGAGTGGAGCCGTCTAGTGTTCTTTTGTCTAGGAATGGCGGTTCAGATCACAAGAAATCCAATAGTTAGAAACCTCTTGCCCCAAGCATAAAGGTTTAATGTCCTGGCATGGAGAAGGAACCTTCCAGGATCTGTGGGTCTGAAGATGCACAGCTAACAAAAGAACAGTAGTTAGGATGGGGCTGGGCTGGGCCGGGCAGCGTTTCATTCTGTTGGATGGGATGCAGGGTCACTATGAATAGAAACTGACTGCCCGGCACCTAACAACAAAAACATAACATCTCTCCCTGGTTACACTGCCTGATAAACACGCGCAAAGTTCCACCTGGTCAGAGGTGAGGCCCAGAAGTATCTACAAAATGAGGTGATTGTGGTCGGTTCACCTGTTTATTCCCAAACCCAGGACAAGTCGTGGGCAGTAGCAGAAACCAGGAAATAGTAAATGAATGAACGTAAAAACAAAAGACAGAAGATCTGAATCACCAAAGAGGGACAAGAAAGAAAATAAAAACTCCACAGACTAGAAGCCAGCAGTCCAATTGTTCACTGCCCATTTTCAATGTCAATGAAAGTTCAAAGGCATGAGCACCCTCAGGATAGCTAAATAATAGATGAGGGCAAGTTTCTCTCTAGAGAAATATTCCAGTTAATAAATGAAGGCGAAGAATAGGGTTGCAATGTCACGATATATATATTTATATTTTTCATCTCAAATGAAGCCCAGATCTTGGCAATCATCACCCACGTCAGAGACCACGACAGAACATTACACAGAGACAACGGGCTCTGTCTAAAATGGATATATTTGAAGGTCCTGGATAGAGTGGGAAGAAATGCACAACACAACTCAAATTGTAATATAGACCAGGCTTACTGGTCAGAGGACTTCTGGTATGGCACTGTGAATCAGCACTGGACTTCAAACCACAAGGCTGGCAGTTCAAACCCACCAGCTACTCCTCGGAAACCCTATACAGGATCGCTATGAGTTGGAACCGATGTAACAGCACTTAACAACAAAAACTGGTCAGAAAGAGACTGGAGGGACCCAAAACTATGGTCCTTGGTCACCCTTCAGTTCTGGAATTTAACTCACCCCTTCACCCTCGTAGTTCAATTTTCTGCTAAGCAGTAGATAAGGTATACAGGGGGGACAACAACCCTAGTGAGGCATGCATACCATGGAAACAGCCAATCATTCAAGATCAAAAGGGCAGTATTTACCTAAGGACAAAGTTCAGAAGGGTTGGGAAAGGTGCAATGGAAAGAAGAAGTATGAGGAGGAAGTAGGATAGGTGATGTTACATATACTTTGTTTCATTTCAGTAACTGGAGGCAATTATTGAAATGAAACAAAGTATATGATTTGTTCAAGGCAAAACTGATGATCTGCTCTGTAAACCTTCACTCAATTCACAATAAAAAGTAAAAAAAAAAAAAAAAAAAGAGCGAGAGAGAGAACAGACCTTTATGAAGTTACTTATGGACACACACACCACCACCTAAAAAAACCCAATCAAGCCTGTATACCCAACTGCTCATTTACATAAAGGAGAAGACAGAACAGGATACTCACCACAACAGGGTGATTCTTTTAGCCAGATCCTGATCTCAACAAATAAAGTACAGGAGGGAAGGAGACTTCACAGACTTGAGAACCAAAGCCAGTGCTGGACCTTGCAGGGTCCTGATGTGAACCACTCTGAGAAGTCAGATCACTGGCTGGGGACTACATAACTGCCAATCAATTATTGTTAATTACTTTCATTATAACAAAGGCATTGCCGTCCAATTGTGTTATATATACAAAATGTGTAACTTTGTGTGTGTGTGTGTATATATATATACATATTTGTTATTGTTATGTGCCATGGAGTCGGTTCCGACTCATAGTGACCCTGTACAGGGTTTCCGAGGCTGTAAATCTTTACAGGAGCAGAAAACCTCATCTTTCTCCCGTGGAGCAGCTGGTAGTTTCGAACTGTTGACCTTGCGGTTCGCAGCCCGATTCGTAACCACTACGCTACCAGAGCCCCTGATATATATGTTGTTGTTAAGTGCTGTTGAGTCGATCTCGACCCATCGTGATCCTGTATAGGGTTTCCAAGGAGCAGCTGGTGAGCTTGAACCGCCAACCTTGCAGTTCAAACAACTTTGCAGTCTGATGCGTTAGCCCACAGTGCCACACCAGGACTCTAATGTTTAGTCTCCCCTTTGAACAGTAATGAAGCACTGGGGATGCTATGGGATTAGCATCGGGGCTGCTAACCTCAAGGTCAATGGTTCAAACCCACCAGTCACTGTGCTGGGGAAAGACAAGGCTGTCTGAGCAGTTCTACTGTGTCCTATAGTGTCACTGAGACTCAGAAACAACTCAATGGCATTGAGTTTGTTTTGCTGTTTTTGTTTTTTTAACTTGGTAATTAATACATTGGCAATTTTTAGTGATAAGAACAAGCCCACACAAAACCCCTAGATTTCCCAGACTCTCTTGTGACACAGGTGACAATGTGGTTAGCTGTTTACTAATGTTTATAAAGCTGAACAACTGTGTGCAACTCCATCTAGTGTCACTAGAGAAAAGGCTGTTCATTTTCTTCCCTTCTTTCTACCTGACTATGATGTACTGGCCGGGACTGAAGCAACCATCTTGAATCATGAGGTGGTGTGATTAAGAATGGCAGCGTAAAGGAGGGACAAGGAGCCTCTAAGAGCGCAGCTCTGGCCTGCATATGACTGGGCTCCTTTGTGTGAGACAGGAATGAATTTCTATCTTACCTAGGCCACTGTTATTTTAGGGTTGAAATGCAGTAGAAACTAATCCTAACTGATAGACCTGGGATCAAAAAGCTACGGCAAGAAGGGTGGAACATGTGATAATCATGTGCCATCAAGTCAGTACCGACTCACAGGGAACGAGAGAACAAATACTGCCCAGTCCTGCGCCAACCTCACAACTGTTGTCACGTTTGGGCCCACTGCTGTTGCTACTGTGCCAATCCATCTCATTGGGGGTCTGCCTCTTTTTCTCCAGCCCTCCACTTTACCAAATATAATATCCTTCTCTGCAGGGACTGGTCCCTCCTGACAACATGTCCAAAGTATAACAGATCAATTCTTGCCGCCCTTGCTTCCAAGGAGCATTCTGGTTGTACTTCTTCCAAACACATATTGGTTTGTTCTTTTGACAGTCCATGGCATTTTTAATATTTTCCTCCAATACCACAATTCAAATGCATCAATTCTTCTACAGTCTTCCTTATTCACTGTCCAACTTCACATGCATATGAGGTCACTAAAAATACCATGGCTTGGGCCAGGCGCACCTTAGTCCTCAAACCAACATTTGCTCTTCTATGCTTTAAAGAGGTCTTGTGCAGCAGATGTGCCTAATACAGCAATACATCATTTAATTTCTTGACTGCTGCTTCCATGAGTGTTGATAGTGGATCCAAGCAAAATGAAGTCTTTGACAACTTTAATCTTTTCTCCATTGATAAGAATGTTGTTTATTGGTCCAGTGCTGAGGATTTTTGTTTTCTTTACATTGAGATGTAATCCATACCGAAGGCTGTGGTCTTTGATCTTCATCAGTAAGTATTTCAAGTCCTCTTCACTTTCAGCAAGCAAGGTTGTATCATCTACATATCACAGGTTGTTAATGAGTCTTCCTCTATTCCTGATACCATGTTTTTCCTCATATAATCCAACTTCCAGATTATTTGCTCAGCATACAACAGTGCCTACTTTGTAGGGTAAAAATTAAATGAGTTCGTTCATGAAAAGTACAAGTTAAGCCCTTAATGAGACTGGCTACTATTATTATCATTACGGCTACTATGTTGTAATTATCATGACTATAATTATAACTATAATCATCACTGCTCTAACTTCAAACATCTACATGGGAAATACGGGTTGAGCCGCCATCTGATCCAGGTCTACAAACGAACCTGGTCACACTGGCCCCTTCTCAAGGTGTTCACTTCCCCAACCCTTGCAGGTTCTGTGAGTAGCCCAGTGCTTTGCCCATCCTGGGTACTTGCTACATAGTAAATATGCAAATACCTGTTGCCATAACTTACCCACCCCTTATAACGGCTGTCTGGACAGATCATTTCTGGGTGTGGACCTCCTCTTCCTTACTAATGAACCCCGGCTTTGCTCAGGGTGGCGGTGAGTCCACCTAAAGAGCTACATTTCCCAGACTACTTGCAGCAAGGAAGGAGAGGTCACGTCACAGAGTTGTAGCCAGAGATAGAAGTAGAAATCGGCTAACGATTTCAGGGAAGGTTTTGGCTTCTACTTTAAAACCTTCTACTTTAAAACCTTGCTTCTTCCTGCCCTAACAAAGATGTGAGGCTGGAGGTAGAGCTTGTAACTATAAAGCTAAGGCCAGCAGAACAGAAAGAAGCCTGGGGCACTAGAGGCTGACCTCTGCCCTTCCTATGTGAGAAAATGAACCCTATGGTAGCTACTTTCCAAAGGTGGGCCCAGCGGACTATGGCTCCGGAATTCTCGTCTTAAGTTATCCATCCCACACCAAAGGTGGATGTGAGAAAATGAACCCTATGGTAGCTACTTTCCAAAGGTGGGGCCAGCGGACTATGGCTCCGGAACTCTCGTCTTAAGTTATCCATCCCACACCAAAGGTGGGCTGGTTTCATGACTCGCTAGAACCAACAGAATGAGGAGAGAGTAACACTGGGTCAGTTCTGGACTTAAGCCTTAAAAAGACCTAAGGACCATCTAAGGTGTAACTATTGGTCTCTCTCCTACCAGCGCAACAAAGACAGAAAAACCAAAGATTCACAGAAACAATTAGTCCAACAGACTAATGAATGATCAGGTGAACCCCAGTCTCCAAGACCAGAGAATGGTGCTGACCACTATGAAAGTAATCATAATAGGGGTGCCAGGTGGAATGAGAGATAAATGTCTAACAAAACTCAAAATCATAAATAAATACCACGTTTTCTGGTGTGCCATAAACAGGTAGGGCCTCTGAGGCTATAGCCTTTACACACCCTTCAAGCCTGGAAGTGAACTCACCCTCACGGCTTAAGATTCAGCCAAACAATAAAAGGCCTATAAGGTGAAAGGAGTCTTGGTGTGGCGCTGTGGGCTAATGCGCAGGACTGCAAAGTCGGTTTGAGCCACAAGGTCGGTGGTTCAAGCTCACTAGCATCTCCTTGGAAACCCTGTACAGGGTCACTATGGATCGGAACTGACTCAACGGCACTAACAACAACAACTCATTAAGTGCAACTCAGCCATATCAGGGTGATGACATAACTCACCACAAAGAACAGGAAGGCGGTCCACATTAAGCTGGACACGATGAGAAACCCTCTCACCTTCCGAACATGCATGTCCTATGTGAACAAGAGACCTCATTACACTAATGCTGTTTCATATTTGTTCTCAAAGGCTTCAGCTAACAAGGGCGCTAAGCAGGTTGGGTGCTTGCAAGTGAGACACTGTAGGATAAGCACTGGACTGCTCATCCTCAGGTTCAAACCTACCAGCTGCACCTCAGAAACCCTATCTATATAGGGCTGCTTGAGTCTGAACCAGCTGGAGGCACTTAACATCATCACCAATAAAAAGGTGCCCGGTTATACAGTGGTTAAAGCACTCAGCTTCTAGTAAAAAGGGCAAATCCACTAGCTGCTCTGCAGGCGAAAGCCGTGGCGGGCTGTGTTGGTAAGACTTACACATATACAATGTCACAGACCCTAAGGAGCAGTTCTACTGTGTCCTCTACGATCGCTGTGAATCGGAACCGACTCAGCGGCAGTGGAATCAATACGAGTAATCATTCGGCAAAACTCACCCAAACCTGGAAACAGGGAATTCCTATCTGTCGGTGGCCTGGCCAAATAAACATTGGTCCAGCCCCACCACCACCGTGCGCCATGCAGTCACTGAGGCCAGGGAGGCATTTCTGCAAGGCACTGCTACATACAGGATCCCTGGTAGTACCGTGGCTTAAGCAGCAGGCTGCTAAGCACAAGGCTGGCAGTTCAAACACACCAGCAGCTCCATAGGAAAAAGATGAGGCTGTCTGCTTCTATGAAGATTGAATGTCTCAGAAACTTTTTTTTATTGTGAATTGAGTGATAGTTTACATGGGAGAACATGGGTTTACACTCATTGTTTCACTGCAATTACAGTCTCCTCCATGCGTCATCATTCAACAGTATTTTATTCTAGTCCTTGTTTCTTTGTTTTGTTTTGTTTGGGGGGGGGTGATATACATAAAAACACTCAGGAATATATAATAATTTTAACAAGCAAAGGTCACATTATGCAAACCTGCCTCCTAGCCACCAGCACACAGCCTTTGTCTTTTCATGAATCTAGAGTTCTCAGCTGCTCCCTCTCTCCACGTCTTCATCTCTACCTCCAGCTCTGGTTGTCGCTGCTTCTCTGGATAAGATCTCTCATTCCGCTTGTGCTCTTCTCTCTTGATTGTCCTAGGGTTCTCTGTTCCTGGACTGTAACATTAACTACTCCCCCCTTTTTGTTACAAAACGTCTACCTTTACAGTTCTGACAGTCGCAATTAGTCATGATTAACAATTACTACTGAATCATAAAAATCTTTTCCCCATCTACTTTCACCAGACCCATCTAGAGAAGATGAAAACTATTCAGCAGGGATTCTACCTTTCCCGCAAAACTCTGAAACTAAACTCCCTCTTGAAAACTTGTAAGCCAGCCACTTGGTGCCTTTATCGCAGCCCCCATGTTAGGCAGCCAATGTCTGAGCCACTCGTCCCAGTCTCAGAAACTCTTAAAGAGCACTTCTGTTCCATCCTGTAGGGGGCGCTATGAGCCGGAACGGACTTGATGGCAGCAGGTTTTACTGCTAAATAAGAAAAGCCAGGTGCAGGAAAACGAGGGTAATATTCTACCTTTGTTGTTGTTGTTGTCAAGTGCAGTCAAATGGGTTCCGACTTATAGCGACCCCATATAGGGTTTCTGAGGAGCTTTTGGTGAGCTTGAACCACCAACCCTGAACCGCACACTGAACCGCATCCACACCAGGACTCCATATTCTACCTGAGAAGATAACATTTCTCGCTCTGTGATTACATGACCACAGAGAAGCGTGTGGAAAGCTGAATGCAGTACCTGATGGTTACCATGGGCTACCCTGAGGGTAGGACTTAAAGGAGGATGCCAACAGGGGTAAGGCAGAGAAGAGGGGGAAGGGAGATGGAGTCTACAAAAATGGACAGACTGAAAAAAAAAGTCAAAGGGGATTGAACTCAATTCATAAAAACAAGCACCATCCCCATTTACTGAACATTTGACACTAAACAGTGCTAGCCGAGTCACCAGACCTCACGTTAACTTCATCTCATTCTGATGTTATTCATTATGCCCATTTTCCAGATAAGAAAACTGAGGCGCAGAGACGGTAAGTAACTTGTGCAGAAGCCAGATGAGCTTGGGCAGCGCTGGGACTCACTCATTCTGTGAAATGGCCTCCCCGGAGGATCCCTAGCACAACTCCAAAGCCGTATCACTTGAAGTTTGAGGGGCTCAGCTCCCTGTTAAATGCTGCAGCAGCCCCTTTAACACCTCACACATTCTCAAGATCATAGCAGACCCCCTGTGTAATGATTCTGTGACTAGGCACCTCAGTCCCTAGTGCTGCTGGGAGAAATCCCAGAGGGCCACTCCATGAAGCCTGAAGAAGCCCTACCCAGGATATTTCCACAGACTCATTTGCTGACCCTGGGAGCCAGCAAACCGATGAGGAAGCATCAGCTAGTAGGGCAGACACTTTGCGTTCACCGTTTAATTAAAACCCATTCCTCCCAGAACAAGGAATTATTGCCTGTTAAAGCAGGGGAGATGGATAAGGCTGTGCTTGGTCTGTTAATTCTGAATTCCCAGGATTCCCTGACCTCCCTGCTGCAGGAATGGTGAACAAAGCCTGGGTGATACAGAGCCAGCATTCCAGATACATGGGATGTGTGTCTGGGTGCATCCTCAGCCAACCTTCCCCACCTCAATTAAGTCAGCATTCTCCATCTGTTCAAGGGTGCACACACCCAGGCTGCCCGGCCTGGGCTACATAGACTAAGGGGGGCAAAGGACAGGAAGCTAGAGGGCTGGATGCTGTGGGGAAGGCTCAAAAGAACCACTGTGTGAGCAAGGGGAGGGTGTGTGCGTGTCAGCTCACCACCTACCACAGGCTCCCAGATGTGCTGGCAGTCCATCCACCCTTAGGCCATGGTGTCACGATACTATAAACTCATTCATAAAATACTGTCTCCCACACATAACTACCATATGCAGACATTGTTCGATCAAAACTGAGACCAAAGACAACCAGTTCCATGGAGGCTGTAGTCAGGAAGCAGGTAATAAAAAATATGTGGCGTGTCGAGTGGTTAAAAAAAAAATAAAGCCGAAAAAAGGGCTAGAGCATGCTGGAGAAGCGATGTTTCCTTAAGGTGAGGCCTCACTGAGAAGATGACCTCTGAGCAGGGACACAGGGGAGTCAGGGGCTTCCCAGGGAAAGGTTCCAGGGAACAGCCCACGGAAGGAGGCTCAGGGGCAGTGTTGAGGAGGCAGCGAGAAGGGCAGGCAGGGAATAAATAAGGGGAGGCCAGGGAAACAAGACATAGGGGTGGCTGACATCTGAGCACCACTCCTGGCCCAGCCACTGAGCTCTTTATAAATATGACTCATTGGAAAGGTGGGTGCTGCTGTTTTCTATCTCACCAGAAGCCCAGAGAGGGAAAGGGGCTTGCAGGAGGCTACACAGCTCATTTGTTACCAGGCTGGGATGCCCCACAGCTGCTGGCAAGGAGACGTGCCTTCAGCTGCACTCAACTCAAGAGTCCCCCATTCAGTCTCCAGGGAGAAACGTCCTCCATTTTCCTCTCCCTCTGTCAACACTCCGCCCCTTCTTCAAAGTTAGGAGAGGACAGGTAAACATTGGAGAAGAGGGAGAAAAAAAAAAAGAGAGAGAAGAGACCCAATAGTCAAGTTTCGTCCCAAAGAGAAGGAAAAGCAGCAGAACATTAGTTTCTCTAGCAAGTCACCACCAAACTTCATAAACACTGCTCACCTGAAAGATGTCTCTGAACACAGCCCTGGACAGGTGACTGTGTGAGGTGACCCCCCAGGTGCAGCTTCTTTCCTGCTCCTCCCAAGGCGAAGGCCACCTGCCTGAGCTCTCCTGGCTGTCCTTGGGGTGGCGCCTGCACTCCCCCCCTCCAGCCCGCTGTGGGTGTCTGGAATGCGGAAACGGGGAACCTGCAGTGCTAGCGACAAACAGCAGCTTATTCAACAGCCGCTGCTGGGGTTCCCCGGGAGATGGCTGGTCTCTGTGAACAGGCGTGTTCCCAAAGAGGCTGTTTTGCTGATACTCCCTTTGGGGGAGGGAAATAAAAGGACTCCTTACTCATCAGACACGTGGTCTCAGGAGCCTGAATGGGTTTAAAAGAAAGCTCAAAGGTAACAAAGGCAGCTGGTCCATTACATTCACTTCAGGAACAAGCTGCCTACCTGTTCAGTGACGGAGCCAGGGCTGGACCCGTGCCCAAGCATCCCAGGACTTGAGCTTGCACCTGGCCGTTTCATTCACAGGCTCACAATCCAAAAATGGACTTCTTTCCCCATACACACACAGGGCGCTAGCTCACAGAGAAAACAGCTACCAGCGAAGCATGGCCCCGGGACTCCGCCAGTCAGCTGTGGAAACAGAGCTAATTAATAATAGTAATAAACCACAACTTGAGTGCTCAATGCACGGTTGGAGGCACTTCACATGAATTCTCTCCCCTAGCCCTCACAGCTACCTTCCAAGTAGGTAATCTCATCCCAATTTTACTGACGAGAAAGTTGGGGAACAGAAAAGTCAAGTCACAGGTAGCAAAGTGGGGGGAACTGGAGTCAGCCCAGGGAAAGCAACTTGGGGGCTCTAGCTTCTGATCACTGATATATCTCTTCTCAAGAGGAGAGGCTGACCTCAGTTCCCTCCTTGGAAAACTGGGTTGTGGTAGTGATTCAGTGAGCTCTTGCTGGTAAGCACTTTGACCGGGACCCTCAAAAGTGCTTACTCTCTCAGCTGTGGTCATTTGCAGCGGTTCCTGGGAGGGACCATCATTTACTTATTCAATTAATAAGTTCCATTGCTGTAGCATGAGCAGTGGACTGCAAGGTCGGTGTGAACTACAAGACTGGTGGTTCAAACTCACTTGCCACTCCTTGGAAACCCTATGCAGGTTGGCTATGACTCAGAACAGACTCAATGGCATTACCAACAACAACTACTTTAACATTAATAGCAACAGCCACATTTGAGAACTTACCACGTGCCAGTTACTGGGTGCACTTAACCTGCATCACCTCTTTTGATCCACAAAACCACCTCATCAGGTAGTCCTCAGAGGGGGTAAAGGAGCTTCAGTCTCGGAGAGGAGCAGAGGAGAGGCCCAGGTACTTCTACGGAAAGCCAATGCTCTCAGGGCCCTATAGACTGCTACCTGACCGCCAACCTTGGGTATCCCTAAGTTTCCAGATGAAAGATTTGGCTTCCCAACAAGATGGCAACCTGGTGTGGTGTGGTGGGTTAATGCGCCAGACTGCAAAGTCATCTGAACTGCAAGGTCAGTGGTTCAAGCTCGCCAGCTGCTCCTTGGAAACCCTATACAGGGTCGCTATGGGTCAGAATCGACTCGACAGCTCTTAACAACAAGACTGAGAGCCCTGATGGTACCGGGACTTTGTGTACACATGCTCAAATTTGTTTAAAATACATGCACATTATACTACTTTGTTTCCGTCATTTCTGCCACAGATCTAGTTGTCTGCTTACCCAGTCTCCACCCTCCTCCTCCCAGTCCTTTCCTATTTGTTGCTGTTGTTGATGTTAAATGCTATTGGATCAGTTCCGACTCATAGTGACATGGTATAAGGTTTCCAAGGTGGATTTGAACCGAGGGCCCTGTAGCTCACAGTACAGTGCATATCCTACAGCACCACACCAGCATCACACTACTGGTTGTTGCTAAGGGCCACGGAAGCAGTTCCGACTCCGAGCCACCCTGTATAGGTTTCCAAGGCTTTAAACCTTCATGGGAGCAGAAAGCCTCATCTTTCTTCTGCAGAGAGGCTGACAGGTTCACAATGAGTGGCTGGTGGGGTTGAACCACCAACCTTGCGGTTAGCAGTCCTATGCTTATCCACACACTGTCCATTACCAACCTGCTGCTTTTAGTATTATCTGTAGTCAATGACAAACTGACTGCCTAGCTGAGCTCCCACAGAGCTGGATCCACACCTCCTTGCATTTTACCCTCGGGACCCAACAAGATCCAGTGCCCTGAACATAGCAGGGGCTTCACACGAACTTGCGACTTCCTGGTCAGCAAGGATGTGATACACAGGAAAAGTCTTTCTCTGTCACCCACACATCCCTCCTACAGCTTGAGCCACCAGGGTCCCAGCAGAGATTCCACCCCAGGTTCTCTCTGTTGAGTCTGTCCCCAGAGTATGTCCTGCCAAACACCTGGTAAGAGTACAGGCTGCCCCTTCCTCTGTGAGCTCTGTGGGTTTCAAAAGTGGTGGCACTAGGATGCAGAAAGCCAAGAAAAACGAATTCTAGTCTGCCCTCCCCAGGTAAGGTCCCAGTGCGGAAAGGTTAGCCCTGTGCCAGGCTTAACAGCAAGCTAGGCATCAGGCTTACAGTGGGGCAGGGGTTTCACAGGCTCTGGTGGGATCATCGCTGTAGAGCTGCCTGCCACCTACAGAAAGACATCCAGGACCAAGCTCTGGGGGACAGCCGGACTGATCAACTTCCTCAAGCTCCTGAAAGGAAGCTATTAAGCTAAATCAGACAGAACGGCCAATCTTCAGCCATTCTTAACCCACAACAAAGCAACTTCATATGGTTCAACCCAAAGGACCCCAGGAAGATCACTCATCCGACGCAATGTCAAAGAAGTGTCCTCAGCAAGAAACTAGAATGGTGGTGGTCTCAGCAGAAGGGACCTGGGTAGCTTGTTTTTTTCCCCTTTGGTTATCGGGACATGTGGTAACAATTCAAAATTTAATTAAATTGAATAAATCAACCCATCCCGCAGTGTCTTCCCATCTCAATCAGGAAAAAACAGATGAATGTGTGCACTGGATCCTACTGGTGTTACTAAGTACTGTCAATTCCTAACCCTTAGCAACCCGGTTCCGAGGTTCTGAGGAGTGGCTGGTTATAGTTAGCAGTCTAGTGCTTAACCTACAGCACTACACCAGGACTCCTATGTTGTTGTTGCTATTGTTAAGTGCCATCAAGTCGATTCCAAATCATAGCAACCCTGTAGAGAGGGTTTCCGAGGAGCAGCTGGTGAGTTTGGATCACCGACCTTGCAGTTCAAACTGACCTTGCAGTCCAGTGTTTATCAACAGCGGCACACCAGGACTCCAGGACTCCTATGTTGTTGTTGTTAAGTGCTGTCCAGTCCGTTCCGACTCACAGCAACCCTGTAGAGGGTTTATGAGCAGCTGGTCAGCTTGACCAGCCAACCCTGTGATTCAAATCAGCCTTGCAGTCTAGCGCATTAGCATTAACCCACAGCAGTGTCACACCAGGTCTCCTATGAGATCTGTAAGCTTGTCCCTTCTCTACCCTCAAGCCCCTTCGGCACCAGCCACTTAGGCCTCCTCGTGAGCTCCTCCATCTCACCAGATACATCTCCTCTGCCCAGACACCCCATGGCCTTGTTCAGGCCTTTACTCAAGGCACCTTCCCAGGGAGGTCTTCCGTAGCGACTTGTCTAAAATTCCAACATCTTAATGCTTCACATTCCCTTTCCCTGCTTAAAATTGCTTCCCCTTAGCACATGTTACCATCTAACACAGTATATAATTTGCTTAATCTGGTTTACTTTCTGAAGTGCAAGCAGCAGTGTCTAGTCCTGGTCACTGCAGTATCCCTCGTACCTAGAGCAGCGCTCAGCTTTACTGGATACATCCTGAATGGCTAAGTTTAAAATCAAATACCCAAAAACAATCTCTACTCACGGATGACGTGGTACCACATATAGAAAATGGAAGAGCCATCAGTCCAATGTCTGCTGAACCACCAAGAATCACAGCCTTGCCAAACGGACACTGAACATTAACCATCACACAATCTACAGATTCAAACGCAATTCCGAACAAAATTCTAGGAGCCTTCTTTACAGAAATGGAGAAACCAATCCTCAACTTTAAATGAAATGGCAAGAGGCCATGAATCACTAATGCAGTGTTGAAGGAAAAGAACAAAGTTAGCAAACTCACACTTCCCAATTTAAAAGTGGTGCCGTAGGATCAGCACTGGCCTGCGAACCACAAGGTCAGCAGTTCAAACCCACCAGCTACTCCTTGGAAACCCTATACAGAGTTGGAACCGACTCAATGGCATTTAACAGTAACGACAATCAAGTATGGTACTGGTCTAATAGATACAACATAAAGGCCACTGGAACAGAATTTAGAGTCCAGAGATAAACCCAAACATCCATGGTCAGATGACTTCTGACAAGGGTGCTAAGTTCACTCAACGGAAAAAGAAAAGTCTCTTCAATAAATGGTGCTGGGAAAATAGGATTTCACGTTTATAAAAATGAAATAAAGTCCATGCATCACACCATACACAAAAATAAGGAAATTAATGTGAGAACCAAAACCATAAAAGTCCTAGAAGAAAATTCTGAGGCAATACCATCAGATGTAACAATAAATTATCCAACATGGCACCAACGGCACCATCAGTCAAAGACAGAGCAGAGAAATTACTCACAAAAATAAAAAACTTAAGTTCATCAAACGGCTTTACCTAAAAAGTGAAAAGACAAGCTATCAAGTGGGGAAGATTTTCAGAAATCACACATCCAACAAGCATCTAAACCAAGCTATAGATGCCCACTCCTCACTAATCAACAAGGTTCCAGAGACCAGGTCCGTATGTAAAATCATCATTATGTAAGGAAGAGGGGGACGTGAAGGCAAGCCTGGAGCTCAAACCCTCAGAACTGCTGTGCCGCAAGCACCGTTGTGCTCTGGACCCCAAGGCCCTGCCACTGGAGGTGGCGCTTATTCGGGGGCCTGGCTACTGGACAAGAGGCACAGTTGGTGGCTCTCTGGTTCAGACAATCTTTGGGGCTGGTGGACAAAACAGTGGTGGTGTAAGGGGTCTGCCTGTGTGCATGGCCTCTGCAGTTGCCCCCTCCATAGTCCTAGCAGGCTAGGGGAGGACCCCACAGAAACAAGCAATGCATGCTGGACTCAGGGGACTTCGAATCCAAGGTCGAGAGCCTGGAGGCTAAGAGCTATTTGGAAGAGGAGCTCAGCAACCACCTCTGCCTCTTCCTGGGCCCCTCTGGCCACTTGTCTAGGCTTCTTGAAGGGCTCCCTCTAAGTACACCTCAGTCGCCTCTTTTAACACTAAGAGCTGTAGCAGTGACTCGGGGGTGGGGGAGGTGAGGGTGGGCAAGAGGCCTTGTGGAGAGCTGACTGCTTCAGCTGCGAGGCTGACAGGCATGGGTGGCTGGGTGGGCTGGGAGCTGGACACAGGGAGAAAACCTAGGTTAGTGCACAAAAAAGTCAGTAAAATTTTACAATCGTCATAAATGCAAAATGTCAGATAAAAAGACAGTCGATAAGTAAGGAGCAGGCATATAAAACTTGACAACTTAACAGCAAAAAGACAAACAATCCAATCATAAAACGGGCAACTGACTTGAATATACAAAAAGAACATTACACCAAAAGAGACAGTTCAAATGGCAACCAAGACCATGAAAGATGTTCAACGTCCTTAGCCATCACAGGGATGCAAACCCAAAACCACAGTGAGATACCATTTCGATCTCACTAGGATGACTAAGATTTCAAAACCAAACAAGAAATAACAAAAACAAAACTGAGAAAAACAAACACAGATGTTAGTAAGGATGTGGGGAAATTGGAATTCTTATCCAGTGCTGGTGGGAGCACAAAATGCACAGCCATTGCGGAAAACAGTGAGGTGGGGCCTCAAAACAGGTACACCACATGACCCAACAATGCTATTCCTAAATATACGGTCAAAAGACTTGAAAGCAAAGACTCAAACAGAGACTTATATACCAAAGGCCAATGCAATACTACTCATAATAGCCAAACCGGAGAAGCAATATAAATAACCTTCAATGGATGAATGGATAAAAAAACGTGGTACTTACAGTCAATGGAATACTGCTCAGTCGGTAAGATAAATAAAGTCTTGATACATGCGACAATATGGAAATCTAGCTGGAGCTTAAGGACATTACGCTGAGTGAAATAAGCCAACCACAAAAGGGCAAATATTGCATGATCTACTTACATAAAAGATGTTGTTGTTAAGTGCTGTTGAGTCAGTTCCAACTTATAGCAACCCAGTATAGGGATTTGAAGGCTATAAATCGTTGTGGGAAGAGAGAACATCTTTCTCCCAAGGTGCAGCTGGTGGGCTCGAACCACCTACCTTGTAGTTAGCAGTCCAGTGGGTATGCTAGAGCCACCGTGCTCCCCATACACAAAGATAAGAACAGCCAAATGTATGGAGACCAAAACTGATTCATAGTTATAAGGGCAGAAGGGTGACTGGAAGACAGCTGGAAGAGATACCTATCTGTGCACATTCCCAAGAAAGGGAGCCCAAGGAATGCAGAAATCATCAACCAGTATCATTACTATCATCACATGCAAGTAAAATTTTGCTGAAAATATTTCAAAACTGGTTGTAGCAGTACATTGACTGGTTGTCGTTGTTGTTAAGTGCCATTGATTCAGTTCCGACCCATAGCGACCCTGTACAGGGTTTCCAAGGCTGTAAATCTTTACGGGAGCAGAATGCCTCATCTTTCTCCCGCGGAGCGGCTGGTAGTTTTGAACTGCTGTCCTTAAGGTTCGCAGCCCGATTCGTAACCACTACGCTACCAGAACTCCTTACATTGACTGGTAGCTGCCAGAAACGCAAGCTGGATTCAGAAGACATGGAACGAGAGATGTCATTGCTGATGTCAAATGGGTCTTGGCTAGAAGCAGAGAATACTTATGCTTTATTGATTATGAAAAGGTATTCTACTGTCTTAACAAACTATGATTAACATTGCAAAGAATGGGAATCCCAGAACGTCACTGGCTCATAAGAAACCTGTACATAAACCAAGAGGCAGTCTATAGAACAGAACAAGGGGACACTGAATGGTTTAAAATCAAAGAAGCTGTGCATCAGGATTATCTCCTTTCACCATACAGTCAATCTGTATGCTGAGCAAATTCTGAGAAGCTGACTCATATGAAAAAGAATGTGGCATCAAGGTTGGAGGAAGACTCATTAACAACCTGTGAAATGCAGATAATACAATCTTGCACGCTGGAAGCGATGAGAACTTGAAACACTTGCTGATGAAGATCAGAGACCTCAATGTAAAGAAAAAGAAAGTTCTAAAACGGGACCAATAAATAACACCATACTACAAAAGGATCAATAAATAACACCATGATGAATGGAGAAAAGACTGAAGTTGTCAAATATTTCATTTTACTTGGGAGTCCTAGTGCTCTGGCTAGGTGTGGTGCTACAGAATTAAGCACTGGACTGCTAACCACAAGGTCAGCGGTTCAAACTCACCAGCTCATACTCAGAAACAGGGTCACTGTGAGTTGGAACCGACTTGATGGAACTTAACAACAAAACTACAATCAATGATCATTGAAGAAGCCGTCAAGAAATTAAAAGACTGCAAAAAAGACCACTTCACTGATCACCAGGAATCCAGCAAGGCAAGCAATCAGGTCCCTTCAGGACAAATCCCCCTCAAAGACTGAAACTCAAAGGGAACACATGAGCAGGCCTGTAAGCTTACTGGTAACCTTGTTGGTCTACATGTGAGTGGAAGTGGGGGAAAGTCAGTAATGAAGATATGGGCTGAGTTCGACCACCTTCCATAGATTCCTGTTGACCTCATGATCAGAGAGAGAATAGGAAAGGCTGGTTAGTCTGAAGTTTGGGAGACTTGGGAAGTCCTGAGCCCATGGACATTATTAACCCAGCCACGGAGGCCTAGAGCAGAGAGTGAAGCGTCCAGCTGATATGAAATGGGGGGAGATGCAAAAGGACTTCATTTGCTCAAGTGAAGGGGGAGTGAAAAAGAGGAAGCCATCCAATAAGATGGATTGGCACAGCGGTTGTAACAATGGGCTCAAATATAACAATTGTGAGGTTGGCTCAGGACCAGGCAGCGTTTGGTTCTGTTGTGTAAACTGGAGCCTACTGACAGCACCTAACCACAGACTTAGCCCAAGACTTCGGAAACTTTTTTGACTAAAACAAGATGTCTTCGTGGCACCATGGGTTAAGCATTAGTCTGTTAACTTCAAGGTTGACAGTTCAAACTCACCAACTGTTGAGCCTGAAAATGAAGAGGCTGTTCGCTCCTTTAAAGACTTATAATCTTGGAAACCCTAAGGTGTTTTCAAGGGTCTTGTAGGGTCGACTCAGTGGCAGTGGGTTTTTGGTTTGGGGTTGGTAAAGCCGTGAGAACACTGGCGAGGCTCCCGTGGCCCCAGTGGCGCTGGCTCTCTGAGTCAATTTGCTGACTTCCCTTATCCATGTGATCTTTTTCCCTCCAGCACCTGGTTGTGGGGCCCCTTCCACATTTTTTTCCCAAGACCTGTTTCAACAAGCCTCCTCAGATCCTACCCCTTCCTCCCCTTAGGAGAGACAGTACAGCTCCTGACACCAGGGCCTTCCTCTGATGGGTCTTTGGCAGGCCCCACACCGAAGTCAGCCTTTGGCTGCCCTGGGGTGAGAGACAGGGAAAGAGACCACACTGTCACTGTTCCTTGTGACAGGGCCTCAGCACTGAGGGTGTTTCTAATCAAATCAGCAGGCAAAGTCTTTCAAACAAATGAGAGCTCACCATTCACATCAAGTTTGGGCTCCTGGTGCTTCAGTTATTTTGACCCTTTGAGGTAGCTTAACAGCAACCGCATAAAGGGTGTAAATGCATGTGTGGAAGTGTCCGTGAAGGACTGGCTTCACTTCCTCACTTGCTGGTCATCGTGGACGGGAGCGCTGGGCTGATACTGCCAGTGTGCCAGCACTATTTGTTCGTTTGATGCTTGGCTCTTTTCTCCAGTGTGGTTTCTTTCTGCTGTGCTCTTCGTTTGCTGGGAGGAAGGTCCAGTAGCCAGCCCACCTTGAACTTCTGCCACCAGCATTTTCCTACCTCAGTTCTGCCCTTCCTTTTTCTTTCAAAGGCACTCAGCTCAGTGCTTTCAGGAGAGAGGCTCTGAGTCCAGTGTGGCCAGCACGTGGTGAGTGTCAGGGCCTCAGACCACAAACGGTGACTCTCTCTGTGCATATGATTTTTTTTTTTTTAATTTTTTTTAAATTTCTTGAATATGAATTGTTTACAATGTTGAATTTCTTTTTGTATAATTTTTGTTGCTGAGAATATGTACAGTAGAACATACACCATTTGAACAATTTCTGCACGTACAGGTCAGTGACACTGGTGACATTCTTGGAGTTGTGCAGCCATTTTCACCCTTTTCTGAGTCACTCCTCCCTCGTTAGCATAAACTGGCACTGCGGGATAAGCACTGGACTGTTAAACCACAAGGTCGGCAGTTCAGACCCCATCAGCTGCTCCTCCGGAGAAAGAAGAGGCTTTCTGCTCCTGTAAGATTTACAGCCTCGGAAACCCTGTGCAAGTTCACCATGAGTGAGAACCGACTCAGAGACACCCAACAATAACAACATGCTCAAAGAAGACCTGGTGTAGTAGTGAAACTGTTGTTTGGTTTTAAAAAGACGTTAGGGGATGTTTTGGGTTTCAGTTTAAAGATTACCTGAGGGTAATTCGTTTTAGAGGTTTAGAAAGTGTGAAGTCTGTGATGATTGGAAATGTCTGTTCTACATTTCTCCCCTTTTGATCAAGCTTGTATAGAATCTTTGACTCAACGTTCAGTAGGGTAGCGGTACCATCCAGTTCTGGCCTCATGACTAAGCAGGCAGTTGCTCATGGAGGCAATTAGCCACACAATCCATTTCTTCCTCCTATTTTTGACACTCCTTCTTCCTCTGTTGCTCTGTTGACAAATAGAGACCAATTATTGTTCCTTGGATGGTCACTTTAAAGTGTTTAAGACCCCAACCACTTACACAATGAGCTAGGAGGTTGTTGTTGTAAAGTGCTGTCGAGTTGATTCCGACCCATAGGGACCCTTTTTAGAGTTTCCGAGGAGCAGCTGGTGAGCTTGAACCGCTGACCTTGAAGTTCAAAGGGCTTTACAATCTGACACATGAACCCACAATGCTATACCAGGACTCCAGCTAGGAGGTTGTTGTTGTTATGTGCCGTAGGGTTGGTTCCGACTCATAGCGACCCTGCCTGCACAGGGTTTCCGAGACTGTAAATCTTTCCGAGAGCAGAAAGCCTCATCTTTCTCCCGCGGAACAGCTGGTAGTTTCGAACTGCCGGCCTTGAGGTTAGCAGCCCGATTCGTAACCACTATGCTACCAGAACTCCTTTAGATGCTCCTAGGCATCTTAAATTTCCATCACTTATTTCCTCTGGACAAGGAGAGATTACAGTCAGATACTTGCTGATAAATAAGTGATGTGAATACCTTCATTGAACATAATTTTGTATGTATGGTAGACAGATGTATCATTTTCTCCCTAAGTTTTCTTTCTTCATTGGCACATGACTAATGAACTAAAATTCACAGCCTTCTGTGCACGTAGGTGTGGCCACGGGACTAACTGTAGAGAGGCATAATGGGTACAATAATGGCATCATTTGTTTAAGAGAAAGTTTCTAATGATGTTGTTTTTAGGTACCACTGAGTCAGTATTGACTCACAGTGACCTTATGCACAACAGAACAAAACACTGCCCGGTCCTGGGCCAATCTCATCATCATTGCTACGACGGATCGCCTTGTTGCTGCCACTGTGCCAGTCCATCTTGCTGGAGGTCTTCCTCTTTTTTGCTGACCCTCCACTTTAACAAGTATGATGTCAATCTTTAGGGACTTAGGCCTCCTGATAATATAATCAAAGTGTGAATGATGAAGTCTGGCCCTCTTGGCTTCTAAGGAGCATTTGAGCTGTACTTGTTCCAACACAGATTTGTTTGCTCTTCTTTCTGTCCATGGTACTTCTTTTTTCTTTTTTTAAAGGACATATTTGCTTTTTAACGCTTTAAACGAGGTCTTCTGCAGCAGATTTGCCTATGCACTTACATAATGAAGGGAGGAAACCTGCTTTAATTACACAAGGTCTCTGAGCGGAGACCAGCAAACTCTCACAGGTATAGTTGAGCTTCAAACACACAAACGCTAGCAAAATTTATATTTGCTTTTCAATTTTAAAAAAACGATTTAATGAGATATTTTACGCACACAATGGCCCAAAAAAAGAAGAAGAAAAAAGCACAGAATGATGTTGCACTGTAGGAGAAGCACGGGACACACAGAGAGGTCAGTGGTTCCAACCCACCAACCACTCCTTGAAAACCCTATACAGGGTCGACATGAGTTGGAATGAAGCCTAAGGAAGTTAACACCCACCACCACCACCACCACCCAAGGTCCATCTTATTTCATTTCTTATTTACCTACTCTCTGCTTCTATTATTTTAAAGAGACTCCAAGACACTTTAACAACCTATTCAGAGGTATTCAGAAAGGATGTCTTAAATGCAAGGACTTTCTTTCAGAAACATAATCACTATACCACTGTCATACCTTTTACGAATTGAATTGTGTCCATGTCCCCAAAACAATGTGTTGGAACCCTAATGCCTGAGCTGTGTGTGCCAGCCCATTTCGGAATAGACTTTTCTTTGTTAAGCACAAGAGGCCATATCGGTGCAGGGTGTGTCTTTTAAACCTACTCATTTTGGAGAAATAAAAAGAGCAGAAGAGGCACAGAAGCAAACAGAGCACAAATGGAGGAGAGATCGAGGCCACAGGGAGATTTCCCAGGAACAAAGCCATGGAGAACCCTAGAGAAGCAGAGATAAGCACTGTCCCCCAGACAGTGGGCACGGACCCCTGAATTCAGCCATCTGACTTCATAAACAATGACTGAATTCATCCCTGCTCTTTAAGAACTTTTGGTATTTCTGTCACAGCAGCACGAGACAGCTAAGGTAATACCTAAAAATTCAACAGTAATTCCTTAACAATAGCAAACATTCAGTTTGTTTTGCTATTTTAGAGAGAGGGAAAGTACCAGGTTCCAGAATGACTGGAAAGCCCCAGCCTAAGGTAGTGTTCAAACCTTCAGGTTCAAATGGGCTTGGAGACCTGTTGCAGATAAACCCCAGATCAGAACAGAAATCCCACGTAGAGGGCTGAGGCTAGATGCTACATTCCTCGCCAAGAGTCCAACGGTCCTGCTAGCCCACCCCCATCCTTCTGTCTGCCCACCTGTGGGCAGCAGAGTGAGGATTAAGTGCCTGGTTTGGGATGAATTCTGGTTTTGAAACTCACCAGCTGCATGACTTGTACTCCTACCGGCCTCAGTTTCCTCACTGGAGAAATGCGAATCATAACTGATGGACCTCATGGAATTATTATTGTGAGGATTAAAGAAGATATTGTGGGACGGAAATCATCTTTAAACCTCAAACCAAAAATATACTTGGAAGTCTTCTTAAAACCGAACAATAACTTAGCTTAACTAGTAAAAAAAATGCCTACCTTGGGATTTGGCTCTTTTGAAAACTATATAGGATCACACTGACAACAGCAACTCTCAAGATGTAACAGGAGCCTCAGGGGTCTGTGACGTTAGGTTGTTTTTTGAGGGAGGCACAACTCGGAGAAGAGTCAAAACTCAAGCTGTTTCTCTCAACACTCTACGGTGGTGGTGTGCCACGGAGCTGGCTGGGACTCCCAGTGACCCTGAATAGGGTTTCCAAGACTAAATCCTTACGAAGGCAGAAATCAACACTATACAGCATAGCATCTACCAAGGCAATTTAAGAGCACAGGCTCTAGACCCAAGCCCAAATCCTGCCTCCACCAGGTCCTAAGCTTGAGTGAGCGGCTTCTCACTGCCCCACTGTAGCGTTCTAATCGCTGAAAAGGGGATAGCCGCAGTCCCCAGCACGACAGAACACAGGCTCCCAAGACCTACCTGATGTAAGGTTAACTATACCAGCTAGTGATAAACATGCTTTTCATCATCCGCCCAGCCACATTCACCAAGGGAACACTCCTGAAGGGCACAGATGACATTTCTGATCTATCACTGTGAACTATCACCTTTGAAGTACAGATGTGTCTCACAGTCTTGCCGTGTACACTAGTCTCCTGTGTGGTCTCCCTTATTCATTCAGCTTTCACATGAATATGAGGCAATTGAAAATACCAAGGCTTAGGTCAGAGGCAACTTAGTCTCAAACTTTTCTCTTTAACACTTAAAAGAGGTATTTTTGCCCAATGCATTATGTCATTTGAATGATGGCATTGGCAAAGAACATTAAAAGTACCATGGACTGCCAGAGGAATAATCAAATCTGTGTTGGAAGAAGTGCAGCCAAATGCTCTTTGGAAGGGAGGGCGGTGAGACATCATCTCATATACCTTGGACATGGTATTAGGAGGATGTCCAAGCGTAGCGGTTACGAAATGGGTTGCTAATTTCAAGGTCAGCAGTTTGAAACTACCAGTTGTTCCGCGGGAGAAAGATGAGGCGTTCTGCTCCTGTAAAGATTTACCTCCTCGGAAACCCTGTACAGGGTCGTTATGGGTCGGAACCAACTCCACGTCACACCACCACCCGTGGAGGAGGACATGCTGTTTAGTAAAACGGAGGGTCAACGAAACGAGGAGGAGCCTCAATGAGATGGATCGGCACAGGCAGTGCAACAATGGGTTCACACATGACAGCAGTTTGTACGGATGGCGCAGGATCAGGCAGCGTCTCCTTCTGTTGTGTCCAGCGTCCCTACAAGCTGGAACAGATGCAGTAGCACCTAACAACAACAGCCTCATGTAACTCCTGAGCACTTGAAATGTGGCTGATGCAAGTTGAGATCAACCAGAAGTGTAAAACCCACTGTATTTTGAAGACTCAGCATGAGAAAAGAATACTGATTTTATGTAGAAATAATACTTCAGATTACAAAAAAAATCCTAATCCACCAAACAGGATATTCAGATGGCCAAACACATTTTAAAAAATAACACAAAAACCTGTCATTAGCCACTGTGGTTGTTAAGTACCATCCAGTCAGTTCCAACTCATGGCGACTATGTATAGGGTACCTCAGGAGTAGCAGGTGGGTTTGAACCACTGCATACCACAGCACCACACCAGGACTCCTACAGCACCATTTGTTGTTGTTAAGTGCTGTCATGTCGGTTCCTGCTCATAGTGACCCTGTATATAGTTTCCAAGGAGCAGCTGGTGGGTTTGAACTGCCGACTTTGTGATTCACAGTCCAGTGCTGATCCTGTTGCGCCACACCAGGAATCCTCCTACAGCACCACAGTAGCTACTTAAACACGGAGTCCTGGTGTGGCGCTCTGGACTACAAAGTCTGTTTGAACCGAAAGTTCAGCGGTTCAAGCTCACCAGCTACTCCTTGGAAACCCTATACAGGGTCACTATGAGTAGGAACCGATTCAACAGCACTTAACAATAGCAACTACATAGAATGAGCACTTGACCTCAAGGTTGGTTTGAACCGTAAGGTAGGCGATTCCAACTCGCCAGCCGCTTCTTGCAGTGAGTTGGAGCTGACTCAATGGCACTTCACAAGAACTCCAGTCTGATGCACTAATTCCTTACAGATATTCAGTCATCAAGTACAACTACTGACTATATTTAGTACAAAATTCATATAGCAGCACTAAGATCAGAACCCAAGTCTGTCTGTCTCCTTTGATACTTTCCAAGAATTACTTTTCCTACACAGTCTCTGTATTGTTAACTATCATAAAAGAGCATACATTCCTTATACAACTTTTTAAATCCAAATTCAACCCAAACACACACACACACACACACAATCAAAGCCAAGTGCCTAAAAGTAAGCATAATACCAATTTGAAAGAAAACATAAATGACTAAATGGATCCAATAGCCTCTCATTCTAACAGAAACACTTTACAACAGGTAAAGAGACACTTTAAAGGAAATGTTGGGTTCCTTTATTAAAACTATAAATACATTTAATTGCAATTCTGTGAGTTAAACATTTAACAAGGATAAACATTTCACTACATTCTGTTTGTCTATGGCGTGGCATTTTATGAAACCTCTATGTGAAATACAGCCTCAGAAACCCTGTGTAGGGTCGCTATGAGTCGGAACCGACTCCACGGCACATCACAACAACAACAACAACGTGAAATATATCAGCAAAAAGAAGGCACTAACCACTACTCAGTCTCAATTCCATTTTGGGTTTACCATGTAACAACCGCAATGTCTGAAAACCAGGCACAAGCTGAGCTCTGAGACCATTTAAAAAACACCATGTGCCATTGTCACTAACAATTGAGAGCCATTTTTTTAATTAAAAAAAAAAAAATCACTGCTCTATTTCATCAGATTTTTTAAAACACATAAGCAAATTTGGTAGCCACCACAAATTTGATTTGAAACCACAGGGGTTTCAACATCAGAAATGAAACTGGACAACTGGTTTCTGACCTGCCGCCCTTTAAAACATTGTTTTACATATATAAATCCTTAGTGACTTAAAAGAAACAACTCATCCTTGTCAGCAAATGCCACCTCCAGTGGCCAAGGGAGATTTTCAGTGCCCAGGAGGCTGGGAGGGGCCTATGAAATGACCTTTCTATGAAATGACAGTTCTGTCCTTCTTACTACCAGAAGGCTGGGGGAGGAGAACAATTCTAAGATGTCTGGCTTGGACAATGGGATCAATGGTGGACCATTTGCCAAGATGGTGACTAAGGGTCTTGGAAAAAGATGAGTTCAGGTTGAGTTCACCTTGAGTTTGAGGTGCCCAAGAGACTGCCAGCAAGGGACAGCAAGGAAGCATGAGTTCCACATCAAGAGCTGGAGCTTCGGTGGCTAATGTGGCTTAGAGACATGAATTCAAGAGTTGACAGTACTGTGAAGGTAACCGAAGCATTGGGATGAGTGTGCCGGCATTGTGTGTGTGTGTGTGTATGTATGTGAAAGAGAGAAAGGTAGACAGACAGACAGGAGCAGGGATTAGAGATCAACACCAGCCTGAGATTAGGTCAAACACCTGTTCTTCTGAGACCCTCATGCCTCACTCTTCACCAGCTAACCTTTTGGTGAGTAAGATCAAAGTGGGAGAGGAGAAAAAAAGAAACCAAGCAGAATTCTACTACCCTTGTCTTCACTCTGCCCTATGGATACAAACAAGCAGCAAGAGGCTATCAAGAAAAACAAGTTACATGTATGACTACGGTGCCCAGCCCTGTGTTACACATTCAACACGAATTATCTCCTGGAACCATCAGTAGCTGGCACACAGCAAGTCCTATGACTACCATTTCACAGATGGGACACTGAGGCTGGGCATGTACATGTGAGGAAGCTCGGGGCTGTCATGTTACAGCCCACAATCAGGCAGTTTCTGGACCAGATGGAGAACACGGAAGAACAATTAGAATACATATGAGTGAGGGATGGCTCTGGACTAGGAATACACTCCCAGTGAATCCTTACGTCCCTCTGAGGAGGAAACTGTTATTACCACATTTTACAATCAAGGAACCTAAGGCTGCAAGAGAGGACGTCAGTTAGACCACTTTCGAATCTGGCCCACTGTAGATCCAACACTACAGCCAAAATCTCAGCCCTCATCGGATCTCTAGGCATCTGAGAAAACGCTGTTAGTACCACTTACTGAGCCCTAGCTATATGCCGGTTACTGCTCTACGTATTTTACACATGGTATCCCCACTGCATCCTTAAAACAACTCCATGAAATGGCTACTATTAATCCGCCCCCTCCATTTTACAGATAGGGAAACCGAGGCACAAAGAGGTGAAGTCGGTTGCCCAAGGTCACACAGCTGGTAAACAGCAGAGCCTAAATCTGAACCTAGCTATCTCTGCCTTTAAATCAAAACTCTTTAACAAAATGATCTCATTTAAAGGCAGCTACCCTGCATGAAGTGATAACTAGGGACGCGACTCTTTGCATACACTCGCTTTAAGTATGCGGTAGACAGTATCTTCACTTCCATTTCTCCCTCAGCTAACAATAGCGCAAACAACATAATAAGTGCTTTCTAAATGCCAAGTGCTTTATTCGCAGGATCTCAACATCTCAACAGAATGTCCAACAGGAGACAGGCTCCCCGTTTTGCCGAAGGGAAACTGAGGTTCGGCGCGGTTTCCCCGATCCCAGCACACATGCTCTTCCCTGCGGCAACGGATTGCACGCCTGGAAAGTTGAGCCACCCGGGCACGAGTCCGGCTGGGTTCTGAGAAAGCGGGACCCGCAACGCCGCCGCCCACACCCGACCGTCCGCCCGGTAGCCAACACGCACCGACCTTCGGGGTCCGAGCGTCCACCGATCCCCCGTCATCCCTGCACCGGCAGAGCTTGCACCCGAAGCTACATACCTGGGCGTCCCGACTGCCTGCCCCGTGGGACTCACGACCGCAGTGTCCGGCCTCGAGCTGCTTGCTAGAGACGCCGCCAACCCTGGTGGCTCGAGTGACTTCCAGACTGCCCACTTCCAAGCCGATTCGCGCGAGGTCTCCTGGGAGCTGTAGTTTTGCCCTAGGCGGCGAACAGAAATAAAACCCTGGCGCGCAGGTGCTGCCGGGAGTCGTAGGCTCGCCACCGCACCTCCTTCTGGGAGAAATAGTCCACCGGTCGCCCGTGCAGCTGTGATCGGCCGTGCAGCTGTGGACACCGTAGCACTTCCGTAGCTCTAGTCTCCGGGGCACTTCCGCAGCCCGGAGGGGCGTGAGGGTTGGAGTGTCTTCTGCAGATTCCAGGCAGAACACCGTGTTCCTCACCCTTTTGAGTCGGCTTCTCTATCTTTCTCCCTTCATTCAGCACGCCTTCTCCCTTCCTCTCCACTCAGGCATGAGGAATTTACCCCGAGGGCGCAAGCCTCGGGAGAGGCGGAGATAACGAAGCAAAGCGCTAGACCCCCCAACGGAAAGGGGCGGTGGAAGAGGTGATCAATGCGGGTTCACGCACGCGCGTTCGCTGGCCAACGCCGGCCTAAATTGCCGCGAACGCCAGCAACGAGGATTTTTTTTTTTTCCCTTTTCGAACGCGCGCGCGCGCGTGCGCGTGCGCAGGGACTCGCGCTCGGCTCTTTCCTGTCTCACCCACCGAGTGCGCGGTACTGCGCATGCGCGCTCGCTCTTCTGGCCTCAGTCGCGGGGTACAGGGTTGAGATAGTAACCGTTCTGTTGACGGAGTCCCCTCTCAGTGTCCGCAAGGTCGCTCTTCAAGCGCTCTCTGTAGGTTCGCGTATCCATACCAGAGGTCCTGAGTGCCAACATACACGCGCTGCTCCCGCCCCGTGTCGGAAGCCCAGTCTTCGCAGGTAACCGGCGTGGCCCTTGCCTTAAAGAGGTGGGCACGCCATCCGTCCCGCCCACGCGGAATGTCAAGACACCTGTATGTGCGGGCGATTGCGAAGCTCTACCTGGACCCAAGCCTCGGATCCAAGACCCGGGGAGTTGCCATGCAGTCCCTGTTACCTTCCATGAATCCATGTATCACGTCCTGAGCTGTAACTAGCATTTGAGTACGCACTGACAGCTAACCTCGGTTCAAACCCACCAGCCGCTCCTCGGTAACCCTATATACAGGGTCGGTAGGGGTCAGAACAAGGAGCTCTGGTAGCGTAGTACTTACGAATCGGGATGCTAACCTCAGGGTCAGCAGTTCGAAACTACCAGCTGTTCCGCTGGAGAAAGATGATGCTTTCTGCTCCCGTAAAGATGTATAGCCTCGGAAACCCTGTACTGGGTCGCTATGGGTCGGGACCGATTCCCTGGCACATAGCGACTGAAGGGGTCAGAACGGACACCACAGCACGTAACAACTACAGTCTGGAACATTTCGTCTATCAGATAGAATTGGGGATCCTATCCTTTTTTCTAACAAATGAATTCTGCTACTCCCCCCCATAGACGTGACCGAATTAATTGCCTGTAATTACAAAGTCCCACGAGAGAAAGATGAGGCTTTCTGCTCGCAGAAAGATTTACAGCCTCGGAAACCCTGTATAGGGTCGCTGTGAGTCAGAACCGAGTCCACTGCACATAATCACCACCACCACCAATTAATTACAAAGTCCCTGGTTAAGAAGCATCAGTCCACACCTTCCCACCTCGTCATTCATCCAGGAAGATCCTCAGTAAGACTGAAAGCTGAGAAGCCTGCATTTTCTTTTCCTGGAAGAAGGCAGGTTATTCATTTATTCATTCAACGAGTCTCATGGAGAGCATGACAGACAAGTTCCTACCTTCATGGAGTTTGCAGTCAAGAGATCACCACCAATGACAATCTAGAGAAGTATTTATTCACTGGACTCCTGGTGCGGCGCTGTAGGATCAGTACTCGACTGCGAGCCACAAGGTCAGCAGTTCAGACCCACCAGCTGCTCCTCAGAAACCCTATACTGGACTGGGTCGCTCTGAGTCAGAACTGAAAGGCACTTTAACATTTATTAGATAGAAGTATGATATTAAGCCACATAAACGTTTTCAAATTTTACATTTAAAAAAGTGAAAAATATGAAATTGGTTTTTGTATTTTAATCCAATACATCCAAAATACCATTCAAGCAGCGCTTGATGACAAAAGATGTATATTGATTCCACGTTAAAATGGAAGTCAGTGAAAAATAAATGTTTAAAACCCATGCAGTATTAACAAAGATACTCACCTGTGGCATGGGTTGTAGTGGCAAAAGATGGGGAATAACCCAATGTCCATTCATAGAAATTTGGATAAATCAATGATAGATCAGTCACACCATGAAATACTATGCAGCTGGCAGCTGTTGAAAAATGAGGCCAAGCTGTACAAGCGTGATTTGACAGCTAAGATATATTAAGCAAGCAAAGAGGTACAGAACTACATTGTTGTTAAATAGCACCAAGGTGATTCCAACTCATAGTGACCCTGTATAGGGTTCCTGAGGAGCAGCTGGTGTGTTTGAACTGCCAACCTTATGGTTGGCAGGAAGTCCAGTGCTTATCTTACAGTGCCACACCAGGACTCCCATAAGTATAAGAAAATTAAAAAAAAAAAAAAATCACATATGCACTTTATTCTTCTGTCTGTACAGAACACCTATAGAAAGACACCAGAAAACCAGAAATGCAAGGGACTGGTAGTCAGGTGTGAAAAGCCAATTTTCTTTATATTGTCATTATCATATTTTGTCATTTTTACCATGTCCATTAAAAAATAAAAGAGTTTAATCAAATGGAAAAAATAACTATCATACAGAATTATTGTAAGAATGAAATGAAATGTTAAGTGCAGTGGAGTCAGTTCCCACTCATAGAGACACTGTATAGGGTTTCCAAGGTTGTAAATCTTTATGGGAACAGAAAACCTCATCTTTCTCCCACAAGAGACTGGTCGATTCAAACTGGTGATCTTAAAGTTAGCAGCCCAGCTTGTTATCCACTATGCTACTAGAGTGACCCTGTATGTTGTTGTTGTTGTTGTTGTTGTGTGCTGTGGAGTCGGTTCCGACACATAGCAACCCTGCACAGGGTTTCCGAGGCTGTAAATCTTTACAGGAGCAGAAAGCCTCATCTTTCTCCCATGGAACAGCTGGTAGTTTCGAACT